>NW_022436948.1:24227431-24583664 GCF_009761245.1 Sapajus apella | reverse complement strand
AAAAAAAAAAAAATTTCTTATTTTATTGTTTTGTTTGTTTAGTTGTTTGTACTTTAGCAGTTTCCTTCTGACAGGACTTTTTTGTTTGTTTATTTGGTATAGCGAACACATATCTATATTGTTGAGGTTTTACTGGTTTCAATTTGGGAATGTAGCCTGTTTTTCACAGAGAGTAAGTTTTCCTTAGATTTGGGTCTAACCAACCCGTCATAAACATCAATATGTCACAGTATTTTGGGGACAACTTGCTGCTAGGATGTGTGAATAGAGCAAACTAAAATAAAGAGATGGAATATTTTCCTTGGTGCAGCATAACCAGAAGTCTGTGATTTATTTAGATTCATTTTTATTACTCTAACAGGAATATGCAAGGATTGGATATGGTCTATTCTTACCTTGCAGAGTGATGACATCGTACACAAGAGAGGGAGCACAAAGGCCAGAAAGCCATCTCCTTACCCTGGATGCAGTGTTATGAGATAGTCTGTTATATGTTGAAGAATAGAAATATCTCAATTGTTATTATTATTTAAGATATTTAAATTAGCTGTCTTTGAGACATACTTAAAATCTAGAATACTTTAAAAATGTCCAGAACAAGAAGAAAGGACTGATTAACAATAGAAAGGTACATAATTAGTGAAAGGTAAGATACTCTAGGTGACATTAAAATTATATTAATATAAAAGCAGTGCTCAGTTATGTATATACCTGGAGATTTTAGACGCCAGATATTAGAACCCTGAATTCCAATTTTATGCTTATCTACTTTCATTGTTAGAGCCAACAGTTATATTTGCCTGGAAATACATTTAAAAGTGATTTTTTTTAAATATCAAGATTCAATAATTTATTATCTGAGATTTGCAGCTTACATTTCCCAAAATTATCTCATTTGTAATAACTTTCTAATATACTGATTTATTTTGCTTCCTGTTCAATCTGGCTCCAGCAAATTTTGTATCATTTCTCCTAGTGCCATCAAAATAGTGTGAAGCAATAAAATATGATGCAAAGTGTATTTCTAAGGGATGATTTCTTATCTCCTCAGTTTTGTAACTAGTTTTGTAACTTCTTTTAAAATAAGACCATTGAAGTCAGCTACCTTTCTATAGAGTCTACACTTCCTTACTAGTGAGCTAAACATCTGCCATTGACTGCCTTGCTTACCCTCAGTCCTTTCTCTCAGGTGGTAGTTTATGTATTGTCCTGTTTTACCTATATGATATTGACAAAAATGAATCTCTGATTATCAAATGAAATTCTTTACCCCTATTGGCACACTGCTTATCATTTTATTTTTAAGAATTAATGTCTGTAATATAAAGATATTGAACGTCAGAGGACAAGTTCCTGGTCTCCTTGGTGCTTAGAATTCTTAACTGTGTGATTTGTACTTGTACACAGTAACACTTAAGGCTACTTATGCTGAAGACCATAAAACCTTACAAGTTAAATGTATTATCAGACTGCAAAGGGTAATTTGAATCTAATAGGTTGGATTCTGTCTTATATATAATTCACAAGAATAAAATCTTCTTATCGGTTTTAAGAAAATTATATATTTTTTAAACTGGAGAAACCAGAGAACTCCAAAGTTTACTAGTAACTTGAGTAGATTTGAAAATAATTTAAAGTTTATCAAAATGATCGACATTACAGGTCAGTAGCCTTTTTTATTAATGTAAGTAGCACATTATTTTTGCCCAGAAAGCATTTTTTAAAATATTTTGAAATTTCACACCATTTTACATTTATTTGAGAAAGGTTTCCTGTATTACTAAAGATTCTCAAAAAGAAAAAAAAAAAAAAAAACAGGAAAAAAAAAATAGGAGATAGGTAGATAGATACAAAAATAAGGAGGAAATTTATTAGTGGAATTGACTGATGTGGTTACAGAGGGTGAGAACTCCCATGGTATGTCATCTGTCTCAAGCTGGAGAACCAGGAAAGCTGGGGTACAGCATCTAGTTCTAAAGTCCAAAAGCCTGAGAAGCAGGAGCTCTACTGTCTGAGGTCACTAAAGGGAGAAAAAAGTGGAGGTTTCAGCCCAAGAAAAACAGAAAGAGTTTTCCCCTCCTCTCTTTTTTTTCAGGAGGACCCTCAAAGATTGGGTGGTGCCAGCCCATGTTGGTGAGGGGGAATCTTCTTTACTCAGTCTACTGATTCAAATGCCAGTGTCTTCTGGAAAACACTATATAATGTTTTACCATCGATGTGGGTAACACTTAGCTCAGACAAGTTGACACACAAAATTAACTATTACATTTCCGAAAATTTCATTTACCTAAACTTTGATGATTTAAGAATATTAAAATTAAAATATCAAGAGACTTACTTCTGAGACATATAACTGTTTATACTTGCATATATCACTTAAAACTTCAGGAGTTGACTTATGTGGTCTACGTAAGAAAATGAATTAATAATGATGCCAACAGTTTTTACGTATTTTGGCTTTCCTATGTGCTACATTATTTATACACGACAAATCTAAGCTGTATTTCAACAAAGCTATATCTAAATTCAAAATGTATGTACTTTTGCTGCTGTATGTTCCTGTTCCAGGGTGTCTTCTATTTAAAAAACAGAAGTATGAACTTATTAGGAAAGTTCTGGTAAAATTTGTCAAGTACTTAGATTTCAGTGTTGTCTAACATAAATTCTAAAATATCACTTAGACCATAACGAAAAAAAAATTTAATTTAAAGGTAGTTAAGTATGAAAGATAGTTCGAAATTGTAATCATGTTTAAAACATTTAATTGGTTATATTTTGGTAAGTGTTTAATTGAAGAATATGAAGTATACATTTTAGTTTTTATTTTCATTTTTTGTAGCAGACTAAGTAGAAAATTTTACATACATTCTAGTGTACATATTTTCTTTTAGATTTGATAGTTTTTAGTAATTATAATATGAACACTTCTGATAATTTGTAATATGGAAAAACAAACCAGGAAATCTGGTGTTTTGCAAACGGAGAAAGTGGGAGCCACCTTTCTATTACATTTTTTCTTTCTTTTATTTAGCAGTAAAATAAAATTTTACTTCGCTATTTGTTGTGGGGATAATGTGCCAAATGGCACCACATGTGTAAGAAGTCAATGAAATAAAAATATACCTAGAAGCATGCCTAAGTAAAAGCTATATATCTGTGGCAACTATAGCCTTATGAAATTCCTTAAACAGTAAGACTTAAATGTTAAAACTACTTCTTAGCCGGGCGTGCTGGCTCATGGTTGTAATCCCAGCACTTTGGGAGTCTGAGGCAGATGGATCATTTGAGGTCAGGTTTCAAGACCAGCCTAGCCAACATGGTGAAAGCTCATATCTAATAATAATATAGAAATTAGCCAGGTGGCAGTGGTGCACACTTGTAATCCCAGCTACTCAGGAGGCTGAGACAGGAGAATCACATGAGCCTGGAAGGTGGCGGTTGTGGTGAGCCAAGCTCTCACAACTGCATTCCAGTCTGGGCAACAGAGTTAGACCCTGTCTCAAAAAGCAAGCCAGAGCTCATGGATGACTAGGTGCATTGCCAATCAGCAGTAATATTTTGAAAAAAATAATCTTTTTATATTTTACTGAGCGTAGTTCTCAACAGTGGCCTTAAACTATTCAGCATACCATGCAGTAAACAGATACGCTGTTATCCAGGCTTAGTTTCATTTACAAAGCACAGGCAGAGCAGATTTAGTATCAATCTTAAGAGCCCCAGAATTTTTGAAATGACAAATAAGCATTGGCTTCAACTTAGTTGTCAGCTATATTAGTCCCTTCCAAGAAAGTAAGCTCATCCTTTGCTGCTTTGAAGCCAGGCATGGACTTCTCTCCTCTTGCTATGAAAGTCCAAGATCACATTTTCTTCCAATAGAAGGCTGTTTTGTTTATAGTAAAAGTCTATTATTTAGTGTAGCCACCTTCATAAATATCTTGGTTAGATCTTCTGGATAACTTACTGCAGCTTCTCTATCAGCAATTACTGCTTTACCTTGCACTTTTATGTTTTGGAGGCAGCTTCTTTCCTTAAACTTCATGAATAAACCTCTGCTTGCTTCAAACTCTTCTTCTGCAGCTTCCTCATCTCTCCTAGGCTTTTAGAATTAAAGAGTTTTAGGGCCTTGCTCTGGATTAGGCTTTGGCTTAAGGCAATGTTGTGGTTGGTTTGATCTATGCAGATTACCAAAACTTTCTCCCTATCAGCAGGCTCTTTTGCTTTTTTATCATTCATGTGTTCACTGAAGTACCACATTTAATTTATTTCAGAAACTTTTCCCTTGCATTCACATCTCAGCTAATTGTTTGGCACAAGAGAGAGGCCTTGCTTTCAGCCTATCTTGGCGTTCAACATGACTTCCTCAGCAAGCTTGTTCATTTTTAGCTTTTGGTTTAAAGTGAGACATGCGTGACTCTCTCTTTCACTTAAACACTTAGACGCTATTGTAAGGTTACTAACTGGTCTAATTTCAATATTGTGTCTCAAGGAATAGGGAAGCCTGAGGACTAGGAGAAAGAATGGCCATTCCGTGAGCAGTCAGAATATATACATCTGTCAGTTAATTTCACTGGTTTATATGGGCATGGTTCATAGTGCCCTAAAATGGTTACATAATATTAGTGATCACAGATTACAGGTCACTGTAACATGTAATAATAATAAAAGTTTGAAATACTGTGAGTATTTCCACAATGTGGCCCAGAGTCATGAAGTTAATACATGCAATTGGAACCATGTCATCAATAGACTTGACAGGATTCCTGCAAACTTTCACTTAGTATAAATTGTAATATATGTGAAGCAAAATTGTCTATATTAACGAAACTGCCTTCATCATAACTTAGAAAAGTAAAATATATAGGCCTACACTTCGTTTTATTTTGTATTTCTGCTTAATAGTTAATTCCAATTCTGTAACCATAAAGCAATATTCTTGCTAACCTGCTTCTAACTGTAATTGCTTTTTATCGAAAAATGTGTGTTTTCTGTGGTTGTTTTTGTAATTACTGTTATTTTTTGGTAGCATTTATTTGTTTTAGCTCTTTAGTTATATTTTTACGTTTTTAATTTTTTTTAATTAATGAAGCATGCTTAATACAAGTTAAGTCACTTATACAGACATGAATAATTAAACAAACAAACAAACAAAAAACAAAAAAGAAACAAAATTATGGCCAGTTACAGTGGCTCATTCCTGTAATCCCAGCAATTTGACAGGCCAAGGTAGGAAGATTGCTTAAGGCCAGGAGTTTCAGACCTGCCTGGTGGCTGCAGTGAAACCCCGCCTCTATAAAAAATTTAAAAGTTAGCTGGGCATGGTGGTAAATGCCTGTACTCCCATCTATTCAGAGGGCTGAAGCAGGATAATTTCTTAAGCTGAGGATTTCAAGGCTGTAGTAAGCTATCATCACACCACTGCACTCCAGCCTAGCAACAGAGCAGGACCCTGTCTTGGAAAGCAAAAATAGAAAACATCAAAATCAACTTTCTATTTACATAGAAATATCCTTCATAATCTATTGCCTTTTATCATTTGCCAAGGAATAGGGTCATCAGGAGATCCCACTGCTTCTAAAAAGCCTACTTATTATTTGGAGACCTTTCACTCCTAAAAAGTTGTTTTATGGCTTAACGATATTTCTTTCTCACATACATAGAAACCTTGAATTCTATTATATTTCCAGAAGAAAGTTCTGCTGAATGAAAATTCCTCATATGGGTAGTTGTTAGCTAGGAACTTTCACCCACTAATACAATAAATACTTTTCCATATTATAGTATCTACATTCCACCCATGACTTCACTTTCTCACGAATAGTTATTTAGTTTCAGATATTGCCTTTGTTTCAATTGGCTTGAAACCTGACTTATGACCCACTGTCAATTTAATTCCTCCAGGATCTCATTCAGTGGTCTTGGCAGCCTAGATTCTTTCTTGTTTCTAGTCTTCTGATAATATACATACATCACAAACTAACTTCTTTATATAAACCATGTATTTAATTCAAAGCCCAAATCTATACAGGAAGCAGAAAATCTAATGCAAATTAGAATGTTTCAAAGCATAGAAAAGAAACGAATACATAACTGATTATAAGTCATGTATGACTTATTTCCCCAAATTATTTTAGAGCACAAAAACTTTGCAAACCAATCACATTAATAAATATTAACACATAATTTTAAATACATTAGCAACCTGAAGCTAGCAGAGTTTTAGAGTATTTGCTATGCCATATTATTAATTATAATAGGAATATATGAATTTACAAAAAGTAACCTACTAATTCAACCAAAATAATAAGCTAAATGAAGTTCATATTGTGAAAATCTTAAATTTATAAAATGTAACTACATATGTTGATGATAAAAAATTTTATATAAAATTACAAACACATTATAAAATATCTATTTTAAATAATGCTAAGTTACTTCATAATGAAATGTCTAGATAAAAGTCAACCCATAAGCAAGTCTGCTATCATTGAATAGTATACTTGAAATTTAAGACAGTGGAAATAGACAAGCAATTACACATATTTGGAAGAACATTTCAAGATTCTGTTTGTGTAAATCCTAACTACTTACAAAATACAAAGGATGCAACTATAAGCAATTAATTTTAAAAATTGTGCTTAGTAAGGTTATCTGACCTAAGTTATATTTACCTATGTTTGAGACATTTATAGAAAAGTTTATACTATAATTACTTACTATAAAATGTGTAGTAGACATTCGAAGAATACAACAAATTAGACATAAAAAAACAGGAAGCTATAATATTATGAAGTGCATGATATTTCCCAAACACATCTACATAACCTAGAGAATTTCAACCAAAATATAGATGTGATTTGATTTGCAGTAACCTAATAAAACTATCAGAATTAACTATCATCTGAAATAGTGCCAACAAGATAACTAAAAGCAGTTCAAAAGTAAAAACATTGAGAAAGATCAAACATAATCAAACATAAAATGCACCATAAATCTATGAAACAAATTTACATAGTGCAGTTTAGAAACATGTAATCAATGAAAGTATCAAAATCAAGTTCATGATTGCAACTATGCCTGCCACAATAAATAATTGGCAGTCATTTTGTTATTGAATTCATTGCTGACAACTATTAATCATAAATATTTTCAGGTGACATCTAGATGACTGCTTAAATGTCCATTGACCCTCAAGGATGTCCAATACTAATAATTACTTATACAATAAATTTTTTAAAAAAATGATTAAAGTCAAGTTACACATATAATTTTGGAAGCAGCAGACAAAAGTAGAATTTCATCAGGCAAGTGTTGGCTAGTCAGGCAGAGCAAAATATTTTCATCAAGACCAGTTTATGCCAATCACTTATTTTCACTGTGACCTTCTTAGTTGTGCTAAAAACAAAAATAATAATCAGAAAACTTGCAAAAGCTACAGAGGATTTTAGGAGCTCTCCATTAGACTGCAAAATATAATTTTCATTTTTCAATATTATGCTCAAGTGATTTGTATTCTGACAATTTATAGCTACTGCAACAGAAACTACTCTTTCTTCACAGGGAGACGCATACAAAAATGAATGGCTGAACTGCCAGGGGAGTGGTATTTGGAAGATAAGGTAGGCAGTAGCTGCACACAAACACCACTAATTAAATAAAGAGCTGGAATGTACTGCTGCTGCTGCTTTTTATGAAAAATAGTCCCGCACCTGTGTCAGACACTCTTGGGGTGAAGTTACATAATACTATGTATTTTCACTTAACCTTCTGAATTGATTTTCATGTCTTAGAATTTCTCTTACATTTTCCTTGTTTTTATCCTTTATTCTAATTTTATTTTATTTACTTATTCTTTTTTTTGAGACAGAGTTGTGCTGTGTTGCCCAGGCTCGAGTGGAGTGGTGCAATCATGACTCACTGCAGCCTCATTCCCTGGGCTCAAGCTATCCTTCCACCTCCACCTCCTGAGTAGCTGTGACTACATGCAAGCATCGCCAAACTCAAATACTTTTTTAATTTTAATTTTAGTTTTTTGAAATGGAGTCTTGCTCTGTCACACAGGCTGGAGTTCAGTGGCCCAGTCTCGGTTCACTGCAAACTCCGCCTCCCAGGTTCAAGCAATTCTCTTGCCTCAGCCTCCTGAGTAGCTGGGATTACAGGCACTTGCTACCATGCCCGACTAATTTTTATATTTTTGGTAGAGCTGGGGTTTCCCCATCTTGGCCATGGTGGTCTTGAGCTCTTGACCTCGTGATCCACCTGCCTCGGCCTCCCAAAGTGCTGGGATTACAGGCATAAGCCACCGCGCCCGGCCCAAATTTTTCATTTTTTGTAACAACAAAGTCTCACTGTGTTGCCCAGACTGGTCTCAAACTTCCGAGTGCTAGCAATCCTCCTGCCTTTGCCTCCTAAAATTCTGCCATTACAGACATGAGCCACTGTGCTCAGATTCTCCTAATTTTAGAAATAAACTTCATTTAACATAGCTTTGAGTCCTTTTGAATCTTTGGTTTTCTTTTCAATTATAATTTTTATTTCCAGTGACTTGTAACAGTTGTCTGCTTATTTTTCGAAAGTATCCTGTTTATCATCATCTTTTCCCATGTTACTGGATTTCTTGTATTACTGTATTTCTGTAAACTAAATAGATTATTTTAAAATGTTTCTGTCTGTTATTTAAACTATATTCTTCCCAAATCTGTAATAAGGTTTGTTTCCTTCTTTTTTTTTTTTTTTTTTTTTTTTTTCTTTCATGGCTGCTTCTCTGGCTAGCTTGCTTCACTTTCTATGCTGCTAGTTGTCTGCTTGATTATCCATTCCCTTTTAAAAATAGAATACTGGATTATTTTAAATCATTGAGATATGATTATCCTCCATGAGTCCATGTATGCCTGTTTCCTTATGGGTCTTTTTAAAACAACAACAACAACAACAAACTAATTGGGCCATTTACTCAAATGATGCTGCAGTTTACTGAACAGCTTCATTTTAAGAGTGGTCACTAGAGAACTGATGCCACCTACCCACCCCCATACACATGGCATTTCATGGATGAAGAATTTCCCTGGATGACCAGCAGGCACTGTAAAAATGTTTGCTCTCTCTGGAACTTCATACAATTTCTTTCTAGAATGACCATATTTTAAAAAATTTCCCTGGAGTTAAATTCCTCCCTTGGTGTTATATCTTTATATTTAAATCCTGCACAATTACCTACCTGTCAAATCTCTGCACAATTTCTCTCCGGCATTTCACCGGGAAACTTACATCACATAATCTTTTAGTGTTATCTACTCTGCAGCTGATTCTATATTGCTTATATTTAAACAATATTTATAAATAATCCATATTCCTAAACACTGTTAAACTCATTTATTCAATGATAAAGGTTATTTTTTGCCCCACTGTTAGAGATCTTACTCTCACATAATTTTTGCTTTAATAGTTCTGCATTGCCGCCGGGCGCGGTGGCTCAAGCCTGTAATCCCAGCACTTTGGGAGGCCGAGGCGGGTGGATCACGAGGTCAAGAGATCGAGACCATCCTGGTCAACATGGTGAAACCCCGTCTCTACTAAAAATACAAAAAATTAGCTGGGCATGGTGGTGCGTGCCTGTAATCCCGGCTACTCAGGAGGCTGAGGCAGGAGAATTGCCTGAACCCAGGAGGCGGAGGTTGCGGTGAGCTGAGATCGCGCCATTGCACTCCAGCCCGGGTAACAAGAGCGAAACTCCGTCCCCCCCCCCCCAAAAAAAATAGTTCTGCGTTGTCATTTCAGCAGAAGTGTTGGGGTAGATGGACATTCATTTTATCTTTTTATTTAATATTTGAGTTCTCGTAGACGTCATTGTGTCAAATATATTTTAATTTTCCTGTAAGCAGTGTAGTCTCTTTGTATAACTGTGGAAGTCAAACCCTATTAATGTATTAATATTCTACTAAACAATGTGTGCTTGTTAAGAAACTGTGATATATGGCACTGCATTGGGTTTTTGTGAAGATTAAATAAGTTAATCTTTGCTCAATATACATTAGTTCTAAACATTAGTAACTAATGCTGTTTTATTAATATTTGATCTGAATTCAATACCCAATTATATCTAATTATCTTTATATTCTTACTCTTTGGGGTTAAAGATTAATCACTTTTCTGGAAATCTAATTTAAGAATATACATTCAAGTCTTTGATAATACATGGCGATATCTCATATGTAAGCTATTTAGGACTGAAAATGAACAGATGACAACCGAAGCAGTAAGAACAAAACATTTATAGGTGAGTAAGAAGACACATCCTCCTAAAACAATCTATTTAAGCTAGTGTTTGTATATGTTATGACCTAAACATGCATAGAATCTTTCTGCAAAGTCACTGACAGTTTATGTGTAATATGTTAGATGTTATACCTACTTATACTTAGCCTGTAACAAATGTTTTTGTCATTCTCTGTTTTTATAATATATTTATTTAATATTAAAATGGTTATTTTCACTGTTTTATATATATATATATATATATGTATTTTTGTTGATCACATTTGTTGATGTATGTTGATGTATTATTACTTCTGGTTAAGTGAATTCCTATGTTTTATTTGTAATGTATGATCACAGTTTTGAAATATAGGATGGTACAACTTTTAACTTTCAATAATTTTTTCAGGCTTTTATATTTTTCTATCTTATGCCAATGTTATCACTGAAAAAAAAATGTTACTTTCCTCAGTACTTTCTATTGCAAATGATGATGACTATGTTTGGATTGAATCCAGTAATTCTAATATATCCTAAACACTTAGAAAAGTAATTTTACTTTGAAAAAAAAGGATGAGTTCATGTCCTTTGCAGGGATATTCTCAGCAATGTAACACATGAACAGAAAACCAGACACTGCATGTTCTCACTTGTAAGTGGGAGTTAAGAAATGAGAACACATGGACCCAGGGAGGGGAACATCACACACCAGGGCCTGTCAGGGTGTGGGGAGCTATGGGAGGGATAGCATTAGGATAAATTCCTAACGTAGACGACAGGTTGATGGATGAAGCAAACCACCATGGCATGTGTATACTTATGTTACAAACCTGCATGTTCTGCACGAGTACCCTAGAACTTAAAGTATAATTTTAAGAAAAATAATCTTATTTTGAGCATTTTTAAAAACGCAATTCACTTCAAGACCATGATGAACGATTTGAAGGCACTTTAAAATAATTTATTTTACTTATTTCTCCTTCTCATGCAGCAATTGGTTTATTACATATTTTTTTGAAATATATTTAGTCCTTTTAAAATATAATTTATCATCAATTTCAGGTGTTGGACAAAAGTGCATATGAAGTCAATAGCTAGTTATGTAAATGAAAGATTCTAATGAATTAAATAAACAATGTTATACATCTTATATGCTCTTAAGCTTATTGTTATATTTATATTCAGTATAATTTCAGAGTGGCACATAGGGAAAAAGATCAGTGTTCTCCTTGATAAAGCACAGTGCCAGGAAGTTTTATTTTTCTGGACTAGGTTAGGTAAACTTAGATACAACATATTATTATCTTTAAGTAAAACATGCATGTCTTCACAGTGCAAAGTTCTACTTGGTTGCATACATTTCATTACAATTTATTTTTATAGCAACTATGTCAACTTTGATACTTTCAAAATAACTGTGTTAAATACAGATCTGAACTTTTACTTCAGTCGATGCTCTAGTTATAGCCTGATTTCATATACTAAACACTAACTGAAGCCTGGTGCTATCGAAATTTCCCCCTAAACTAAAGAATGCCAAAGACCTTTTCTTTGTCAGTCAATTTTTTTTTTCAGCTTTCTTAGCTTCTTTATCTGCTGTATTAAGTTGAAGAATGTATAGTTTATGGAGGGAATGGAAAAAAGTCAGCTATTTCTGTTGATGTCATCATTCACATACTTGAACTGACATATACTGAAAAGATGACAGGCTGAAGAATATAATCAGTGTGGCAACATCACTTTTATTGGCACATAACATCTATCTTCAAGCTGTAACAAAATGCTTTGGTTTACCCAGCCTTCCAGTTGGCACCTCTGAAAGGTCATAAGGACATGTTTACCTAGTGTTATAAAAACACATTTCACACCCCTGGTATAGTTATGCTGGTAAAAAGAATTTGACATTTGTATTTTCTGTTTCTTAAGGGTTTCAACATTTTCTATGATATGAAATCTTGGAGGCATTTTAGAGGATACCTAAGTAATGTACAATATTTACCTTTGTTTTTACTTTATCCTTGGCATTTTAGAATCAAAATAATAAAGCAAAGTTATCTCTTTTCTGTCTATCTCTTTCTCTCTCTCTTTTTGAGACAGAGTCTTGCTCTGTCCCCCAGGCTGGAATACATTGGCTCCATCTCAGCTCACTGCAATCTCTGCCTTCTGGGTTCAAGCAATTCTTCTGCCTCAGCCTCTCGAGTAGCTGGGGTTACAGGCATGCACTATTATACCCAGCTAATTTTTTGTACGTTGAGTAGAGACAGCGTTTTGCCATGTTGGCCAGGCTGGTCTCGAACACCTGACCTCAGGTGAACCACCTACCTCTGATTCTGAATGTTCTGGAATTACAGGCATGAGCCACCATGCCACGCCTTCTTTACTTCTTTCTTTTTAAGACCAGCCACTTAATGATCACCCTGTAGCTGAAGATTCAGAATACACCTGAGCTCTTAGAATGCTGATATAGTATAGAGTATATATCAACTATGTCATATATGTATATATACAATATCAACATTCTAAGAGCAGAATCAACACATTAAGGGAACTGAATTTTCATTTTCCATAAATTAGATTAGCTTCAGTTGAACAGATAGGCAAATATTTTATTACCTCATATATGTTTTCTATATAAAAAGTAAGCATTTAGTTTAAGATGCCATTCAAGGATCACATGTGATTCACTTTTCCTTCTTGAGAAGCTGACACTGTGTAGAAATGAAAAAAAATAATAGATTAAGGAAAAATAAAATACAGAATTCAGGAGAGGGTGAGACACAAAACAAAGATAATATTTTTATTAACGTTATAATCATTCAGAATTTTTTTTTCTTTTTTTTTTTCCCATTTATTTATTTTATTGCATTTTAGGTTTTGGGGTACATGTGAAGAACATGCAAAATTGTTGCATAGGAACACACGTGGCAGTGTGATTTGCTGCCTTCCTCCCCATCACCTACATCTGGCATTTCTCCCCTTGCTATCTCTCCCCAGCTTCCCACCCCCCACCGTCCCTCCCCTATTTCCCCCCAACTGACCCCAGTGTGTAGTGCTCCCCTCCCTGTGTCCATGTGTTCTCATTGTTCAACACCCGCCTATGAGTGAGAACATGCGGTGTTTGATCTTCTGCTCTTCTGTCAGTTTGCTGAGAATGATGGTTTCCAGGTTCATCCATGTCCCTACAAAGGACCCAAACTCATCGTTTTTGATGGCTGCATAATATTCCATGGTGTATATGTGCCACATTTTCCCTATCCAGTCTATCGTCGATGGGCATTTGGGTTGGTTCCAGGTCTTTGCTAACAAAGATAATATTTAAAATTCTGGAAGAGAGATGGAAAAGAGGAGTGAGAAGACGGAAATGAAAATGGAAGCAGAAATATGACAGAAATGAGGGGGAATCTTTGTATATCTGTTTAAAAAAAAAACCATTAAGCAGACCGGGCACAGTGGCTCACACCTGTAATCTATGTATATATACATATATTATGCATGTATATCTATTACACCCCCTCCTCTCTAATTTTCTTCTCTCTCTTTGGGAATTCTACTTATATATCCAATCCTTTAGAGTGCTTTTATATTTTCTTTTCTATTATATTGTCTGTTGTCTTCTTCCTCCTTCTGCATCCAGAAACAATTCAGGATTTTCATATACAGGTTGCTCTATATCATTTCTATTTTTATCAGTCATATATCTAATATTTAAGAGCCCTTTTTTACATTTTCGCTGCTCTGAATGTCATCTTTTTTATTTGAAAGTATCTTTTCCATATTCTTTAATAATCTTAATTGAAATAGTGATGTTGATTTATTTTTACCTTCCTGAATGTGTCCATATGTCCTCTTATGTTTTGTTTGTTTGTTTGTTTGTTTTTTCTTTTTCTGGACACTGTCTTGCTCTGTCACCTAGGCTTGAGTACAATGTCGTGATCTCAGCTCACTGCAACTTCCCCCTTCCAGGTTCATGCAATTCTCCTGCCTCAGCCTCCCGAGTAGCTGGGATTACAGGTGCCAACCACCATGCTCCGTTAATTTTTGTATTCTTAGTACAGATGGGTTTTCACCATGTTGCCCAGGCTAGTCTCGAACTCTTGACCTTGTGATCCACCCGCCTCACCCTCCCAAAGTGCTAGGAATACAGGTGTGAGTCACCGTGCCCAAACTGCTTGTGTTTTTTTAACCAGATGTAAAAAGTTTCCCCCCTGTTGCTATCCTATTTTTCTACTTCCATTTTCATTTATATGTCCTCACACTCCTATTCTCCATCTCTCTTCCAGAATTTTAAATCTCCTCTTTGTTTTATGTCTCACCCTATCCTGTATTCTGTATCTTAATTTTCTTTTATCTATTTTTTTCACTTCCATACCTTGTTAGTTTCTCAACAAGGATAAGTGAATCACATGTGAGTCTTGAATGGCATCTTAATCTAAATGCTTACTTTTTATATAGAAAACATACACAGGGTAATACAATCTTCACCTAGCTGTTCAATTTATGGAAAATGAACATTCAGTTATTGTAGCATTAAATCGTATGATTTATATAAGCATATCTGTACTGATGTTTCATTTTTACAATAAAAAATTATATCTGTTCAAAGATTATGAGGATGGTAGACTTGGGGCTGACATCTCTCCAGCTGGAGGGGAGGTTATCGCAAGACTGGCATGTCTCTGGTCAGGTAGGGGTTTATTTTAGAATTGGAATGTTTCTGGTCAGAGGTGTTATTTGTGGTTTATGGTCATGTTGACCTTAGCTTAAGGATGATGCCCTTTGCATTTAGGCGGTTCTTGATCAAGGGGAACTTTAAAAAGGTAGTACATATCCAAGTTTGTGATTCTCCTGCTCTATCAATCATCATCATCATAATCATCATAATTTGTTCCTTGAATGGATATAGCCTTTGCAATTTCTGTTTCTGTGTGTGTGTGTGTGTGTGTGTGTGTATGTGTGTGTATGTGTGTGTTTCTGCCTAGAATATTATTCTCCTTCACTCATTTTACATAGTTAACTGCTATTTATTTATCACCTTAATTCTCGTTCAACATCTCTAAAGCTTGTGTGAAAAAACGGATTGGGTTTGTTTTCACTTATCATTGCATTCCCAATATCAAATGAATTTTCTGGCACAAAAATAAATGCAAATAAATATTGCCAATGTTAATGAATGATGCTGAGAGTGTAAGATTAGATACATTAAAATTACTTCATTTTGGCTACTTGGGCTTTGAATTCCTTGTTTATATGTGAAAATAAACACGCTCTAGCTACAAAGAAATAATGTTGGTAAACTCCTATTATATCTTTCATGTTCCCTTCCTATTTCAATAATGCTCTCTTTAAATCCTAAGAACAGGCTCTTGAAGTGTATGTAACACTTGCCACTAGCTATTTTTAAGAAATTGAGTATCATTAAAGTTAATTAACTGCCATAATTGCACTGTTGGCTATTATATTTCGATAACTTGACATGGAGTATGATCTAGGCAAATGTGAAAGATATTGTAGTCATGGTGGTTAGGAAAAAGTTTCAGAGGTGTCAGTGTTTGAACAATGTTTGAGAAAGGGCATAATTTTTTCAGAGAGTAACTCAAGACGGAAGAAAGACATTCCGGAAAGCATGCATAGAGTGACTATTCCAGTTTCACTTTCTTTTTGAATCACTCACACCAGTGAGTTTCCAAGAGAATTTTTCTCATTTCAGTGATTGTCAGACATGGATCCATTGTCAGACGTTATGTCCATTAAATCAACAAATGAGATGTACTTTAATCAGTTGCCTACATCACTGAATTAAGCAGAGCATCTCCTGTGTGGATCTGCCAGCCTGTTAGATTCATCTCTAACTAAAATTTTACTTACTTTGTCCTTTTAAATAAATCACTCAGAAAAAGATATGTGTATTTTATTTTGTTTCTTCTTCTTCTAGCCAAGTTTCTGGATGGTGATTTCTCTTTCTCATGTTTTGCTGTAGTATATGCTTTTGGGGGCGATAATAACACGAGTAGACACACGTCTGTGGTCATGTAAGGTCAGGACAGAATGAAGATAAGAAGCACTTCAGAGGAGATGGGTAGAAGGTGTCAGAAATGTCTAACTTATTTGGTTCTTTCAAATATTTATTCTTTGATATCCAGACTCCTCATATTTGTAACAGGAGAAGCCTAAAGCAGTAGAAAATACATAAGGTGCTGCCATTAAGCAACATGTGGGAACACTATCTGGACTACATTTTCAGCAATCTCAGCATTCTGGCTACACCAGGAAACATTTCCTATTGTAGTAATGACATCGCTATTAACAACAACAATGAGAGTTAACATTTATTGTGTGCACACTACATCTTAAGCCATGTTTTAAAAGCATATATATATATATGAACTGGTTTAATTCAAATAGTATTTCCTAATCTATTACGGATAGAGCATACAAAACTGAACTGGTCTAATTCCTGCTTTAAATTACTTAGTGAAATTTAAAACTCTCATTCTTAATTTTCCCTCCATACAAATACTTTTAATCACCAGCAGAAATGCCCTCTATGTATTCACCTTCACTATCTAGATCCTGACTAATTACCAGCAAAAACTTTATTAAGTCTATCAGCAACACAAACTGATTTGTTACTGGGAGATCCTTAGAACCTGCTGTTCACCTGGGATGCCTCAACCAGCTCATTAAGTCCTCTAATGTTTGCAGCCTTGTTTCTGGATCCTCTTTCTTGATCTCCTTTCCTTCTGATTTCACAGAACAGAAAATAACTCAAATGGACAATAGTTATTTTTATTATCAGTTTGGACAATACTTGAATTCAGAGACTAACAGAAATTAGGTTATTGAAACTTATTTGGTATTCATTTTTATTCATTTTGCAGGTTTCCTCAGGTTTTGCTTGTTAACCTGTTCTATACTATTTACCATATATCCCAGAGATGGTAAGTGCTTTGTTCTGAACCTTGTTTAAGGTATTAGAATCTGGACAATTTCTCTTAGAGGGACAGATGAGAATAGTTACATATGGCGAAGTATACATTTATAAAGTTAACATACGATTTGCATAATGACTGTAGTTGCTCTTCTTTTGTAAAATAAATTCAACTTTAGAATTCCATTTTCATAGTTACTTAGGTTTTCTACAGTTTAGTTTCATTGTCAGTATCATAAGAATAATCTAATTCTTACTTAATGGAATTTTTTGAGGCCCAAAGGAGAAATTCAGGAAAATACCTAGTACAACGCCTGTGCCATAAATAATTTTAATACATATTAGCTATCACAATTAATAAGGATTACACGTAATTAATTGAGATATTTAGGTACTGTTTCTTCTGAAACCAATACATACGGAACCCTTCCGTAGATACAAAATCTGAACCAATTCATGATCTGAAATTAAGTTGGTGATCTGTGCTACTTAGACATTGAAGAGAATGAGCATAGATTTTTTTTCAATATTTTTCTTTTACAAGCAAAATAAAAATAAAAGCAAAACTCTAAAGTGAGTTCCTCAAAGTGACACTTCAAATGATTTTCTTTGTTTTCAATTTCTTCTCTCATTAGATATGCTCCGAAAATATTTCACTCATCAACTACTTGATGGTTTTATAAGAACTTTTTAAATATTACTTGCAGGACAGAGATATGTTGTTCAATTGAAAATACAAAATGTCTCATACATTTATTTAACTTGACATTCTGTAATTTACTAACTATCCATTTAAAAACATTTTATTGTTATGTATTAAGCCTTACTTTGGAAGTCCAAATCCTTTATTTTATTATTGCACTAAATAAAGCCAGCAATGCAAGAAGAGTAGAGAAAATTGATCTACGTGACTAGACTGCTTCTCTGTCTCTAGATACTCGGCACACTTTGATGAATGCTGACTTCAAGAGTTTTAGAACATCAACGGACTTTTAGTAAAAAAAAAAGTCTAGAATGCAAATATTTTAAAATTAAGCTGATTTTCTTATGCAAAAGTTACGATTTTTAATTTTTTGTCTCATATTTTAAACCCTTAAAGAAAGTAAAATTACAGGAATATTTTTGGCATAAAACAATGAGTTAATGGCCATAGAGGTTTTATTATGCAGTTAGTAGCTATGAAACTGAAGGAATGGTATAATGATTAGTTAATTTTGTTAATTTAGTACTTTAAAATCCAACCATAGGAAGAAGAAAATGCTATTTCAAATGCTTTAAAAAAATGAAGGTATCATTTATCATATTAACATTATTTTAATAATAATATATTTACATTATAATTACTTCTTAACACAGAAATATAGGAAAGTATCCAAATCCAGCTTTATCTGGAGTTTAAAAAGTTAAAAAGCTAAGCTTTTTAAAAAATAAAATGCATGTGTCTTTGAAAGACAAAACAATAATCTGATAAGCTCCCATTTTCAAAGGAACAATAATTTTCTCTTAGGTATAACTCTGATCATAGATGGAGCAATATCAAGGTAATTTATAGTACAAAATACTATACCACTGGATGTTAAAGAATCAGATCAACAAAATTAACTAGTCATCATTCCAGTTGTTTACTTTTATAGCTACTAACTGCACAATAAAATCTCTGTGACTATTACCTGTTCCTTTTATGACATATATACATTTTGTGTAATTTTAAAGATTCAAAATATCAGATAAGAAATTAAGCATATCTCTTACAAAATACTGTAGCACAAAATAGGGCAAAATACCGTGGGACCATTTAAGAAAGTGTCTGATTTGTGCGACTTCGTTCTTCTTCGCCTGTGAAGCATAGTCTGACTTTGAACAACTGGCGATAGCTAAAAGTCTTCAGCAGTCCACCTTTTGATTGTAATGGATCTGCACAGTGGTCCTTATCTTAGAAAATTAGCCACTGAATTCATTTGGGGCATCATGTGCCCTGAGCAATGTATTTTCAGGCTTGTGTATATCAATAATTGAAAATAAAAGGGTGAAGACTATCAACAATTAAGCTCTTAAAACGTGCCTTTTAATTAGAAAAGGGTGTTAAAATAGGGCAACATTTTAAAGAAGTAAAATGATACCCATTTGTAACATATTGGCGATTAAACTTACTTCTTTTTTATTACTCCTTAGACACCCTGTGCTGTACTTATAAGGCAATTCTAATTATTTAAAACTAGTTTTGAATCACAGGCTTAAGCTGACAGTTACCAGGTTCTGTTTCTCATTCTCGGTCTCTAAGTTCCTACATGCTGCTTTTGAATACTGAACAGGCATCACCTTCTTTAGATATTATGTTTCTTTAAACATCATTTTTAAAATTTATAACAATTCATTGTCTAGATTTTACCAAGTAATATAAGATGTTACCCAAACTTTATATTCAGAAGCCTGATGCTGTTGATAAGGTCTGAAGAGTTTGTATTCGTCAATCTGACATTCAATCCACTTAAATGAATAATAACTTCTTGATGCCGACAATGTAACCTAAACATTCTTGACAAAGTGATGAGTATGACCATTCCCTTGAGGTAGGTTTGCATCTATTTAAGTACAATTTAGTAAGTGCCTACTCTTTGGCAAGGCATTGTGAATAGAGAAATGACCTAAGGACGTTTCAGTCGCTGGAGGACTGCATGCATGATGGTGGTCCCCTAAGTTCACAATATCATGTTTATACTATGTTTTTCCTATGTTTAACTAATCTTGTGCTCACTTTTGCCAGTTTTCAATAAGGTATTTTTCACAACATGCATAGGCAATACAGTGAAATAAAATGTAGAGTTTTAAACAAATCTTTCAAAAACACTTGAGCATCTATATACCAAAAAATAAAAATGAATTTACATTATATACAGTCGTGTGTGTTATGATGACATTGTGGTCAACAATGGACCACCTATAGGATGGTGATCTCATAAGACTGTAAAGGAGCAAAAACATTTCTATAGCATGGTGACTCTGTAGCTACTGTAACATCACAGTGCAATGCATTATTCAGGTGTCTGTGTTGATGCTGGTGTAAATAAATCTGCACTACTAGTTGTATAAGATACAATTATATACATGGCATAATACTAAATAATAAGCTGTATTACTGCTTTATGTGTTTGCTTTACTAGACGTTGTATCTTTCTTTTAGAGTGTACTCTTCCTACTTATTAAAAAAAAGTTAACTGTGAAATAGCCTCAGACAGGTACTTCAAGTGGCGTCTCAGAAGACATTGTTACAGATCGAGATGACATCTGTGTGCCTATTATTGTCCCTGAAGACTTTTAGTGAAACAAGATATGGAGGTAGAAGGCAGTAATATTGATGATTCTGACCTTGGGTAGTCCTAAGCTAATGTGTGTATGTGTGTTGTAATTTTGAACAAAATAACTTCAAAAAGTAACAATTTGTAAATTGGTTCAACCATCGTGGAAGGCAGTGTGGCCATTCCTCAAGGATCTAGAACCAGAAATACCATTTGACCCAGCCATCCATTACTGGGTATATACCCAAAGGATTTTAAATTGTTCTATTACAAAGACACATGCACATGTATGTTTATTGTGGCACTGTTTACAATAGCAATGACTTGGAACCAAAGCAAATGCCCATCAATGACAGACTGGATAAAGAATATGTGGCATATATATACCATGGAATACTATTCAGCCATAAAAAAGGATGAGTTTGTGTCCTTTGCAGGGACATGGTTGAAGCTGGAAATCATCATTCTCAGCAAACTAACACAACAACAGAAAACCAAACACAACATGTTGTCACTTATAAGTGGATGTTGAACAATGAGAACACGTGGACACAAGGAGGGGAACATCACACACTGGGGCCTATCGGGGGCAGGGGACTAGGGGCCGGATAGCATTAGGAGAAATACCTAATGTAGATGACAGAGTGATGGATGCAGCAAACCTCCATGGCACATGTATAGCTATGCAACAAACCTGTGTTTTCTGCACATGTACCCCAGAACTTAAAGTATATTTTAAAAAGTAAAAATTAAAAATTGAAAAAAGCTTATGAAGATATAAAGAAAGAAAATATTTTTTGCACCACTGTACAATACATTTGTGTTGTAAGTTAAATGTTATTAAGTATTAAAAGTTTAAAAAATTAAATGTACATAAAGTAAAAAATAGCTATGGTAGGTTAAGACTAATTTATTATTGAAGAAATAAATTTTGTAAAATAAATTCAGTGTAGCCCAAGTGTATAGTGTTTATGAAGTCTACAGTAGTGTACGCTAATGTTCTGGGCCTTTACATTCACTCAAACCCACTCATTGACTCACGCGGGACAACTCCTGCAACCTCCATTCTTTCAAGTTTCATTCGTGGTAAGTGCCTTGAACGGGTACACAATTTTTCATTTTTTACCATTTAGACTACATTTTTACTGTGTCATGTTTGTGTTTATATGTTTTATGTATACAAATACCATTGCATTACATTAGCCTCCTGTATTCAGTACAGTGCCATGCTGATCAATTTGTAGCCAGGAGCAACGGACTATGTCATGTAGCCTAGGTGTGTTGTAGGCTATACCATCTAGGTTTGCAAAAGGATACTGTATGATATTTGCAAAGTTATGAAATCACTTAATTATGCATTTCTCAGAATATACCCCCATTGTGAAGTGACATATGACTATATATTATTCTTAAGTGAAAAACATTTTCTGCGTGGAAAAACCTTTTTATCTGCATTGCATTTATAAAACACACACACACAGACACAAATTTTCCATTTCAAAAAAGTAAATAAAATTTTTAATTAAAACACTTTATTACTAATAAGTATATCATATTTTACCTACTCACAAATAAATGTGAGACTTCTTTAGGTAAGAAAATACTTCATGTATTTAGCAGAAGAATGATTGATCTCATTGCAGTATACAGTTCCAAAGAGTAGGAGGAGTAAATAATTTGAAGGAAGCATAATAGTCTTTCTCTTTCTCATATTATACTCCTCGATGATTCTTATCTTTCTCTATATCCTGGTAGCTTTCATAATTTATCAGAGCCATTCTTGAGGCTATTCATATGAAGGGTTGATTACTATGGAATTCATAAATGTCAAAGGTTTATACTTTTATTATTTCTTTATTTGACTAATATTTAATGGGATCAATTATGCCCCTAGCATTTAGTTACCTTTGAATGCACCTTTGTCAAGTGTTAGATTTACTTTCATACCTCTGGGCCTTCACACGTGACATTCCTCTTGTCTGCAATGACCTTTTCGGTATTCTTTACTTGAATTTTTAATTTGCCTTCAGGTCTTAAGCAAGGTTTGACCTCAAGGAAGCTTTCTCAAACTCTCTGGTACAGTGTGATTAAAAATGTTCCTCCTCAGAAGTTACAGAGTATTCTTTGTTATGTCTATAAGTGTATTTATTTCTACATAGTGTTATAATTATGAATGGTCTTACCTACCTTATGATCAGACTCTCCACGACAGTCAAGAGTTAAGGGTATCAAACTTAGTTATTTAAATGAATTCACTCTATATTTCAGATAGTTCTTAGAAATAATCATAAATTTAGAATTTTCCATGTTTGCCATTTACATGTGGTTTTCAAGGATCACAATTATTAAAGTAGTTTCTACAATGTTTCATTAAACTAATCTTAATTGAAGAATTACATGTGCCACATACTGCGATAGAAACTGAGAGTGGAGCATATAAGGTGAATATATAAATAGACCCTCACACACTTCTGGTTCTGAACTTGATGAGCAGGGGATATTACACTATTATATCAATCCTCTCACTGAGAAACATGATTGCAATGATAATTATATAATGTTTAGAAGATATGCATTTTAAGTATAAGCATTCAGAACATTCAAAGGATAATGATGATAAAAAGATGTACTATGTTAGCACAAACTAAAACAATAATATACTTAATGAATAAAACATAAAATAAAAGATTAGAAAAGATTTACTACCAGAGATAAAAACAATATTTTATAATGATAAATGTTAACTTTCAGGAAGAAAAAATACTACATTTTTATATACTCTGTACATAAAAAGTGACAACTGTACTAGAAGTGACAAATCTATAATTATATTGCAGATTTTAAGAACCCCTCTCTTAGTAAATTATTAAAAAATTAAACTCAGTCACTAGAAGAATAAGAGAGCTGAAAATATATTTGAAAAACCAAACCTTATCTTCATGTATAAAACATAAGAGACACAGTGGGATATTTTAATTTCATGTGAAACATTCAACAAAATAGAAAATATCTGATCAAAATTTAAAACCAATAGGCCACAAGTCAAATCTTAACAACATTTTAAATAATGTTATTGCATGTGTGTTTTCTCTGCACAGCAGAATTAAACTAGAAATTTTAAAAATAACAATAAAACTCTAACCACACATATTTAGACATTTAGGAATACACTTATATACAAATATTATAACCTATGAATTAAAGAACAAATCTAAATCTGAATTTATTTTGGCCAGAATTATAATGAATGTATGACAGAAACTTGTAGATGCAGCAACAGCAATTTTATTAAAAAATTTCTAGTAAAAATGCACTTATTAGAAACAGAGACTAACAATCAATAGCTTAAGAAGTAAAACACGCCTCACTCCTACACATACGAAAGTTGCAAAAAGGAAATAGTAAAGGTGTGAGCCAAAAAACAATGAAACCAAACAGAACTAAAAGTTGCTTTTTAAAAGATTAATAAAACACTCATATCTCTAGGATGTTTGTTAAAATTTATAATAAAAGTTATGAGTTATACTTAGCAAAAATTAAAAACGAAATTCTTTTATCAGTTAGAAAATAAAATGGTTATCAGAAGAAAACAATTTTATGTCAATAATTTTTAAGTTAAATGAAACAGGTGAATTTTTTGAAAAACAGGATTTTCAAAACGAATTCAAAAAGATACAGAAACATAAATAGTCCTATATTCAGAAAATATATTGATTCAATACCTTATAATATTGTCTTAAAAATTCACTTGTGAATTGCTATAATATCTTAAGGAAGAACTAATGTCAATTTTGTAGAAACTGTTTTAGAGAAAGGAGAAAAGGGAACATTTTCAAGAAATTGTATGAGGCTAGCATATTACTAATACTAAAACCTTACAAAGACAATAGAAAGTAAACTTATATCTATTTTGTGAATATAGTCTTCATGAATAGAAATGAATATGAATTCACTCTGCCATGAATATAAAATCAAATATGTTAAGCAATATTAACAATTTGAAATCAGTAATATGTAAAAAGATAATATATAATGGAAAGGTTTATTTTATGGCTAGGTTGAATTTAGCAATTTTTAACAGAAGTACAATAAATATTAGCAATATAGAACACAAAATCATCTGATAATTTTTACTAGGTGTGAAATAATATTAAAAAATTGATAAAATTCAACATCTGTGTATGCCAATTCTCTTAGCACACTAAAAAAATCGTGATTCTTAAATCTGATGAAGAATTTCTACAAATAGTATATCACAAACCTTATATTGACTAGTGCTATATTGAAAGCTTGTTTTCTAAGATTGGACATGATAAACATATACTATATCACTTTTTTTTTTTTTAATCTAACATAGCCCCAGTAGTTCTAAAAATCAGGAAAGGAAATAATTTTTAAAAACAAATGAAAAAATAAAACTTATACACAGGTGTCATCATTGTTGTCTTTATCCAATCAGGCTGCTATAACAAAATACATTAGACTGGGTGTTTTGTAAACAACAGAAATTTATTGCTTACAGTTCTAGAGACTGGGAAGTCCCAGGTCAAAATGCCAGCCAATTTGCTGACTGGTCAGGACTTGCTCTGTGCTTCCTTAATGGTAACTTGTAGCTGTGACCTCAAATGTCAGAATGATAATCAAGTTTCCTTGGGCTCTTTTATAAGAACACTAATTTTTTTCATGAAGATGCAACCTTCATGATCTGATTATCTCCCAAAAGCCTCACCTCTTAATACCATTGCATTGGGGATTAGATTTCAACATATGAATTTGGGGGTAAGGGATAGAAACATTCTAACTATGGCAATTGTATATGAAGTTTAATTCAAAAGGTAAATTAACTGAATTAAGAAATGAATTTAGTAAGGGTGCTAGGCAAAAGGCCAGATACAAAAGTCAAATGATTTTTATTATAGTAATAGCAACTACTAGAAAATGTAATTATATATAATTTAAAATACCATCAAAAATATCTCACATCAAATCAAAAACATTGAGAATAGTCAATGCTGTTGATGATGTGAATCAACAGGAAGACTCACTCATTGCTGCTGGGATTGAAAATGGTACGGCTACTTTGGAAGACAGGTTAGCAGTTTTCTAAAAAATGAAACACTCTGATGAAATGATCCAGCAATTACACTCTTTAATAGTCACTCTAATGAGTTAAAAAGACCAACCCAAATGCCCATCAACGATAGACTGGACAAGGAAAATGTGGCACATATACACCGTGGAATACTATGCAGCCATAAAAAAACGATGAGTTCATGTCCTTTGTAGGGACATGGATGAATCTGTAAACCATCATTCTCAGCAAACTGACACAAGAATAGAAAATCAAACACTGCATGTTCTCACTCATAGGTGAGTGTTGAACAATGAAAATACATGGACACAGGGAGGGGAGCATCACACACTGGGGTCTGCTGGGGGAGCTAGGGGAGGCACAGCGAGGAGTGGGGAGGGTGGGGAGGGATAACATGGGGAGAAATGCCAGATATAGGTGCCCGGGGGATGGAGGCAGCAAACCACCTTGCCATGTATGGACCTATTCAACAGTCCTGTATGATCTGCACATGTACCCCAGAACCTAAAGTACAATAAAAATAAAAGATTGCTAAAAAAAGTTATGCACCTATAAAAACTCACACATGGAGTTTTGTCAACTCACTCCTGAAAGTGCTTTTTATTGTGACGTTAATCCATTTATGAGGGTGGATCCCTCATGGCCTAATCACCTCTTAAATGTCCCACCTGCCTATTACTGTCACAAGGGCAGTTAAATGTCAACATGAGTTCTGGAGAAAACAAACATTCAAACTAGAGGGTTACCATCTTCTAAAATTGATCATGTTCTCATTTCATGACCTAACCATTTCACTCACAGGTATATTCTCAACAGAACTAAATAAATCTCTAGATTATGTATTAGGATGTTCACATATGGTTTATTCATAATGACATTAAAATATACTTCCACTTCACCAACTGAAAGCATTTATATTTTCATAATATATGCTACATTAGTACTTAGTAATTTGGAAATTAAAAAAAAAAATTACCAAGACTCCTTTCAGCCTAAATCAATTTCAGTCTTTATATTTAATTTACCAGGTATATTGATTTGTGAATACTTACATATAAATTACCCATGTCTTTCATGTGTTTCTTTACATATATATATATATATGATAAAACAATACTAAAAAAATAAAAACAGAAGTTAAATATGAGTCTGTCATAATTATTTGCAAAATATTTGATTAGACTTATGGTGATATGAATTCTTAAAAACACCTTTTCTTATGAACAGTCCTTAAGTATTTGAATAGGTCAAAGAGACAATTAACTGATGGGCAGGAGAAATATTTGTCTTGAGTCTCTAAAACAACAACCAAAAATGTGCTATCTTTCTCATTTAGAAATGCCAGAAATTCCCCTCCTAAAGCCGACTTTATAAAGTTTTAATTCATATTTAAAACAATTTTTTAGAAAGTACAACATGCCCTATTAATCTCAGCCACTGTCTCTGTCTCTTTCTCCTATGCATAAAGTAATAAAATGAGCTTACCCTAAGGTTAGATGGTAAGACCTCTTTCATCCTAAACCCTGATTTCATGATATGTCTTAAATAATGTGTGAGGCATATTTAATAAATGGATAGGGAAGGAGCAAGAAGTGATGGTGTTGTCTGTTATTTTTTACAGACTCCTATGAAAAGCAGGGCTATATGTGGCAGATTGTTTCATTTTTCAGCATCCCATCTCCGAGCACACCTGTTTTCAGCATAACAATTTGAATGTATGATGTCCATTTTTCTGTTCTCTGCAGCGGGTTCTTGACAAACATACAGAGAAGTGTAGTTAAAAAGCAGAACTGAGTTCTTAGCTTATCTCTTTCCCCACAAGAACCAAAGGAGAACAGGAACCCAGGGACAAATGTCTCAAATTGTCTTCTGAGATGTTGATCACCACCTGCAGAGGTGTATCCTGCAGACCCTGACATTCAACCTCAGCGATGGATGAATGAATACCCTCACACCCTGGAGTACAGGGATTCGAGCTGGCTAGGGATGGTCATCGTCTTCTTTCAGAGGGCAATTGCAGCTAACCAACCACCACTGGCTGCTCTCCTCAGATTTATTTAATACAGATTTTAAAAACAGAGGTTCTAAGTCAACATGCTTGTGGATAATTAACATGGTTAAAAGAGTGGTTTTACGAATGATAAAAAGTTTTAGTTCCAGGGCCCAAAGTAAACACCATTATTGGGTAATTCTCCTTTGACCTCCCCCTGAGAGGGATATTCAGTGCAAAATTTACATGAGTAAACAAATTGGAGTAGGGGCAAAGGAATGTGGGGTAAACAGACTTAACTGGGGAAGCTTTTATTATCCGTGGTCTACACCCTGTGACTTAATGTTGTAATGTATAGAACTAGCTGCCTTCAGCCCATTCCATAATTTAATAAAATCCTTTTGGCCTTCCAAAAGGTTTGAGACTGTAATCTTACAACTTCCCTAATATTTCCCTTAATATTTTGCCAGCCAGCCTGAGTGAATCCCAACAATCTTCCTTTAAGCAGACAATTCTGGGAGACATCTGATTTTCAGATTTTCTGGATGAATTGAGTCCTTAAAATTTGCTTGAGAAAATTCACCTCTTTTTCTACTCTCCTGTATCTGCTGTGTCTTTCCTATACTCTAATTCACTGGAATTCCAGTCGTCCCCCACACTGTAACATACATACTATGTGTACCCTAGGCTTGTTTCATAATGTGATTTTTGTGGTAACATAAAATTAAAAAACTGCTTTGGAACAAAGCAAAAAGAAGTGGCATTTGATTTGATATGTAAAAAGCAGAGGGAAGATGAAGCTACTGAGTGGTTTATATTTTAGAATAGCATAGAAATAATTATTACATTATAACTAGGAACAAAAGTGTATCTATCTTTCCTTCAATACGTAAGTGAAAATACAGCTTATATACAATTTGCAAATGGTGGATACTCAAATGCGAAGTTGGAGAGCATAATTCTCTTAGAGAGGAAGCTAGAACTCAGAAATCTTTAAACTTGTCTGGTCAGAGAGAAATACTTCTTTTATGGAAGTACTTTGTTTAAATCTTTTATAAATGATGTCATTAATTGGAAGACAAAACCATAATGTTACAACAGAATTCTTAATGTTTTAGTGCCATTTACAACAAATGTCACATCTGAAACTGATTATGATTTCTAAGCAGTTCTCCAGCTTTCTTTTTCTATGTGTTCCTTCTACTTATCTCTTCTATTTCCCCATGATGTTGATGTGCCATGTATGTGCACCAACCAATGAGTTTAAAAATAAAATCTTTTTGGTGAAAAATTCTTACAATCTACTTTCCAATATATTATATTCACAAGTAGGTTGTTATATAATTCTTTTATTTTTTTTCCATTGCATAACAAAGAAAATATTGTTAAAAAAATGAAATATCATTTATGTTTTCTCTAAATTACAATATTTAGAGAGCCTTAGTAACTTTTATTGTACTTCTTACCTAAAGTGCTCGTAGTAATATTTTTATTATAATGTTACTTAACCTACTTCTGATTTACATGTTAACAGGCAGATTATTTAATCAATGACATCAAACTCTGATATTGAGAGTATAACTGTACTTCTTCATAAACTGGTGAATTGCAGGGCTGTGTTAAGTAAAACAAATAACAATTTATGCCTCTTGTTAGAACATATTCTACTGCTCATTTTCTTTTAAAGTCGTTTATGTGGAATCAATGTCAGCAGAGTATTTTATACTAATTTTTGTTTTTACTCTTTAAAGTACGTTAATGGCATTTTCTGGTTTCCCTATTGAGTTTCCTACAATAGAAATTTGACAGCTAAGTATAATACACAGTTCATTCAATTTGAAAATAAAGTGAATATCTGCATATTTATAGTACAATAATGGATTCATTCTGATAATTGCTCAGGTGTTTTGAGCAAAAAGTATATAAAATATTCAGAAAGTTTGGAAATATACTGGCATAAATATTTGTTTTTGAGGATGTGTAAATCCAAAACCAAAATGGATCTTGTATATGAATGCATGATGAATCTGTTGAGTAAAGGTTTTTGGAGATGAGCAATTTTCTTCTGCAAGGTAAATGCAAATGTTTCAAGAGAGAAGACTGTCGTGTGGAAAGGCAGAAAAGATGATGAACTAAATTACCTGCTGTCCTGGAGAAATTAATTTGCTTCACCAGGAAAGCTATTCTCAGAGTATTTTACTGATTCAGATTCATGATGGCGTTGAATGCATATCTTCCTGCTTAAGAGTTAACCCTGCGTTAAAGTATTTATGAAGGATAAAAGTAAATTGATCATGTATTTCTCAAGTTCTTTTGAAGGTAGCAAGTAGATTAAACAGAGGATGTGGAAGAGTTTAGGCTTCAGATAATCCTGGCTTTCTTTTATATTAAATAATGTTACATGCTTTTTAGTAATCTAAGTGTCTAATTTCAATCAAAACCTCTAGTTTAATAACATTTCCAATTTCTGGACATTTAACGGCTGACATTCAAAATAAGCATGTAATACCTGTGTCTTCCTAACCACGTAGAATGAAGATTATAGTTGCCATTGTTATTTTTGTTATTTTTACATAATATATCGAGTTGTGTACTGTGATATCTATTAATTGAAAGAAAACACAAGTAAGCACATTGCAATAATAAATGTTAAGAAAGCTTAATTTCAACCAAAAACTTAGATGTTAATATAATGTTCTATGAATATAATTTTTGGTCAAGAAAATGGACAAGTTATATTTTTCCTCTATTCTTTACCATTGATTATAGTAATGTTTTATTAACTCACCACACAATAAATACAAAGGGAAAGGATAAAAGAGGAAGAAAAGAATGCCTTCAACGACTCAGCGATTGAATACATTATCAGCCCTCTCACCGTGCTTGCTCTTATTGGAAAGAAAACATACAGTAAGTCATAAGACTAATTCAACTTTCTCTACAAATCAGACTCAGTTTACATACACACACACACACACACACACACACACACAAACACACACACACACAACACAATACACACATATCCCCTAAATTTTTCAGGATTTGTAACCACAATAGAGATTCTAAGTGTAATTATATTGTAGGCGTATTACATTCATGATCATTTTTAATAGTATCTTAATTTTTAGCCATCTGTTAGTGATTATATAGTGCATACACATATAAAAGTATGCTTACTGACATAGTTTTACATGTGAATATATTTAAGTTATACCTACCATGCTTAATAGAGAAAGTATTTGAGTTGGTGAATTAATTATTTTTAATTTTGTCACAAAATTTCAAACACATTTATTTTTGCTTTTGGGGAGATAATGCATTTTATTGTCTATCATGTTATACAAAAATCTAGAAATAATAGGTTTGTACAGAAAAAACAAATGACAATAAATGAGAGCACAAAATAAATAATTTAAATTTGCTATTTTTTCCCAGTGGTATTAGGATGGTAATCATTTTAAAGCACATGTGTCTGGTTTCAGGGTAGGATTTGTCCACTGGCCAAGGCCTGCCATAAAACTATGGCTTTCAGGGTCTGTCTGCTCTACTGGCCCTTGACAAAACTTCTGAGGTCTTCAAGAAAAGTAATGCGCCCCTGGTGCTCCATGGCTGGGCTGAGCTCCACTAACTTATCTGCAAAAGAGTTGGCCACCCCTCCATTCACAGGGAAATCCATTAGGTGGTCATATAAAGCCGAGTCCAGGGAATCTGTGTTGAGTACATAACTTGTGTTCTTTCATTCACACTCCCCTTTGGACTGAAAGAAATTTCCCTGACAGAGAAAATGTCACTCTTAACCTCTGCCTCTGGCCCACCCTCATCCTCTGGATATGTGACAGTCCAGCACAAGGACCTTCTTGCTGTCATTCTTTCTAACTTCCACCACGACATGGGGAGTCGATGCCAATTCCAGCTCCTGTTCTTCAACTTTCTAAACTTTCCAAGGTTCCTCCTCACCTTCAAGTGTCGGTAGATGCCTTTGTTAATGTTGAAAGTGACAGTGATCTTTTCCCAGCAAATTTTCGCACTAATTTAGTTTCTGTTCCATTCAGTTCCAGCTCCCGTCCTCCAGACATCGTAGGGAGGGTTTTATGCTTCTGGATTTTCCTTTCCTCTTTAATTAAATTACTCAGCATATCAACAAAAGCTTTGCCTCTTTCGGTGTGCCGCGCGCCACAGCCACAACCACCCCCACAGGCACAGGCGCAGGGCCTGTGTGGACACAGGAGGCCGGGCCACCTCAGGGACCCCGCGCGCATGATGAGGAGCCCCAAGGGCTGGGTGCATAGCGGGGGGTAGGACTGCAGGAGCAGTGTAAAGTACCAGTGAATAAATCTGATCACGTTAATGTTAAACACAGAATTTTATGTCAGGAATGCCCTCCACTCATTAACTTCATGAGTTCTAAACTGTTGACTATATAATCACTGTGAAAATAATGTAATAGAAGACCTGCTAAGTACATCTCTCTGGAGTAGCATTTAAAACATGGCACTGCTGGGTCAGCTCATTATAACCAGAAATATCAAGACTAGGTTTGAGAGTTAAGTTCCCTTAGAGCCAGGCATCCATTCTATAAGACAGGCAGAGGCGCACTTCTTATCTCTTTTATTATAATGAAAGGTTTGTATATACTAGTATCTATGGGTCTAGCACGACAGCCACTCACTAAGAAATTCTCCAGTGGTTCATATGGGATCCAAATGAATTAGTATGGCAGTTTCTCCCTTCATGTTACTATTTACACCAGTATCATTAAGGCCCCTACTCTTATAGGGTGGCTTACAAGAATCCAGTTCTGTTAATTTGGGAATTTGTCTAGAGAATAGGACTTTTGGATCGATGGAGAAGGTGATTCACTCTTCCAAATTCCATCTTGGTCTCTTGTGATGTGATTCTCCAGATTGGCCATCTCCTCTCTTCATGCAGTTGCTCTCCATTCCTCTTGCTTTCCTTCCCATACCCAGCCTTCTCTATTTTGTTATATTAGAAACAGGTTCTAGGCACAAACACTATCTAGTGGTGATTCTTTTGAGCTGTGTGTGTGTACGTGTGCGTATGCACATTCTTAAGTTTATATACATATATGTACCTGTGTGTGTGAGTGTGTGTGTATGTGTGTGTATGGTATGTTTATATTCTATAAGAAAGACTTCCAAATACAAGGGGTGGGGGAGTAGAAAGCAATGAGACTAATACTTGAATGTGTAGCACACCCTAGAAATTACCACATCAGTTACTAAAAATACAGTTAACTTCATTTGCAGCTGTATAACAAGGTACAATAAAGTGCAAAATGACAGTATAGTTTCATAGTTCTTCATTATCGATCATCTCAGTCCCTATTCCTAACTAGATTCTTTTTGTATGGACCTTTTACTTTGCATCATTATTGAATTTTGTCACTGTATTAGCCAGAGAGCCACAGAACCAGTGTGTGTGTGTGTGTGTGTGTGTGTGTGTGTGTGTGTGTGTGTGTGCGCGCGCGCGCGCATGACCATGTGTATAGATACATTGCCTTAGCTGGTTTGGGCTAAAATGTCATATACTAGTAGGCTTATACACAACAGAAATTTATTTTCTAGAGTTCTGGAGGCTGCAAGACTGACGTCAGGGCACCACCATGCTTTAGTTCTGGTGAGAGCTGTCTTCCAGCTTGCAAACTGCTACCTTCTCATTATATCCTCACCCAGTGGAAAAAAGCTTCCTGTGGTCTCTTTTCTAAGGGTACTAAACTCGTTCATAAGCGCTGTACCCTCATGTCCTAACCATATTACAAATGCCATCACATTGGGGTTAGGATTTCAACATACAAATTTTGGGTGAACACAAACATTCAGTACATTGCATATAGATATGTAATTTGTCATTATATGCGTATGCGCGTGTGTATATACATACACACGCACATACACACACACCCCCATATGTATGTGAGGAAGGAAGAGAGAGAAGCAGGAAGATTTTTGTTAATGTTTTGTTAACGTTTATTTTAAGTTCAGGGTTACATGTGCTGTTTCGTTATGCAGATAAATCAGTGTCACGGGGGTTTGCTGTACAGATATTTTGCCAGCCAGGCATTGTGTTTGGTACCCATTAGTTATTTTTCTGCTCCTTTCTCTCCTGCCACTCTCCACCTCCAGCAGGTACCAGTGTGTGTTGTTCCCCTCTACATGTCCATGTGTTCTCATTAGTTACCTCCCACTTATAAGTGAGAGCATGTAAATTCTGCCAGATGCACATCCAAATTCTACAAGATACTTCTTTTAAGAAAGTGGCTCACAGAACTGTGGAGAATGCTAAGTCCAAAATTGGAAGGGCAGGCCAGTAGGCTGGAGATGCCAGGAAGAGTTAGTGTTGCAGCTCAAGCTGGAAGACAATCTAGAAACAAAGTTTCCTCTTCTTCTGGGGCTCTCAATCTGTTTTCCCTTGAGGTCTTCAAAGGAATGGTTGATGCCCACTCACATTATGGAAGGCAGCCTGCTTTATTAAAAGACTACTGATGTAAATGTTGGCCTCATCTAAACACTGCCTTTACAGAAATATTCACATTGCTTGAACAGATATTTGGGTACTGTTGCCCAGTCAAGTTGTCACCTAAAATTAACCATCATGTCACCTGCAATCTGATATAAAATGTGTGTCTACATATCATGATTTTCCATTTTGCTGTCTATATTCCCTATCAATTTAATTTCTCTACCTCTAGCCATATCTCTTTCTATTTCCAAAGATTTTAAGAAAATTTTCTTATCGGATGCAGCCTTGATATATTTCTGTTGTCTCTGCTAATTTTCATGAAAATTTGATTTATTGTTACTTCTCTTTGACTTTCTGAAGTTCGCCTTTCTCTTCTGTGTGTGTGTGTATGTGTGTGTGTGTATAAACACACACACACACATACACACACACACACACACACACACACACACACATATATATATATATATATATAGTTTTATTCACTTGGTACTTTTATAGTTCACCTGGCTTTTGAATAAGGAAAGTCTGCCAATTGAGTACTACTCAAGAGAAGTTTCCCTCATTTCACAGATTAAATTGTGTATGCCTGTGTGTGTGTATGAAGTATTATATATTCCCAAAATTCAACGTTTCTGATTAGTTTTTAATAATCCTGTTTAGAATTTTTTACATACATCAATAGCATCAATTTTAATTGATGACTGCTATAGACAAAATGTTTATGTCCAACCCCTAAATTCATATGCTGAAATTCTAACCCTAAGAGGATGGATCTTAGGGCCTTTGTTAGGTGATTACGTCGTGAGGATGAAGCCAGTCCCTTGATCTTGAACTTTCCAGCCTCCAGAACTGTAAGAAATAAGTTTCTGCTATTTATAATCTGTTTTATAGCTTCCTCAACAGACTAGGAAAACAAACAGAATGGAAATTAAAAATTAAAAATGCAATCCATATAGCAGTCATTTTTTGTTACGCATAGACTTTATAACACATAAAACTTTTAAATATGCTCTTTCATATGCCACCACAGTAATCAATTGCTACTTGCTGCTAAGAGCCCTAATAGAGCTTCATGGCATGAGAGATAAACATACCTATCACCCAAATACAATGTCTGACACAAAGTAGGTAGACAATCATTAATGGTTAAATAAGTATCAATTGAATGGGACTGCTAGATTGATCTGAAAACATGATTAGCTTTATGTGAGGTACTTACACTGTGGTTCAAATGAAATATAAAGCATGGCTCATGCCCACAAGCAATTTTTAAATTGGTTTGGAGATTTCAATGTTAAATACATAAAACACTAATAAGTGTCATGAATAACATACTTAAGAGACAATGTGTATACCTGCATTATACTATCCAAAATCAGATGATACAGGACAGTGTGGTTTTTGTATTTTTTAAAGGCATAGAGCGTAGTTGATCAGAATTTCTTAACGCTATGTGTAGAGTTATCTAAGAATTGAAATTTGGCATTTCACATTGGGCATACCTCGGAGAAAATGTAAAGATAATCAGTTTGGAACTGGATATGAGTGGTCACTAAGGGAAATAAAGAGAACAAAGGGAAATTGTAAAAAAGTCACCGTGATTGCTTTACAAATTGATCAGGTATTACAGAAAACTCTAAAAAGCATTTGATTACAGCAGTATATTTATAACATATAAATATATTAAACTGTAAAACAAAGCAAAGTAAAACTAATGAAAAAGAGGAAGAAAAAGAGGGAGCAAAACAGAGAGAAGGCTTGAATATATTTTTCAATAATGCACAAATTTGAATGCACTAAGTTGAACAAAACACCTATCACAAAATATCTTCTAAAATGATACACTCAAATAATCTATATATAAAGTTAATATTAAACGCCTATACTTGTTGTTACAGAAATTTGCGGCCTTTGCACAGTATATTATTAAAGCTAATTTGCTTCTCTGGCTAACATCTATAACAAAATTTCACTGGTATAGTCATCAGTGATTTATTGGCAATATAAAATAATTGAAATTATGAACAGAAGAAATTAAAGGATGAAGGTTTAAATGATAGAATTGTAATACATGCCAGCAACTTCTTAAAGTGAATTACCCAAATATAATAGAAATATCTCTGTTGTATTCTAAAGTTCAGTAGCCTGGATTGTTATTTAATTATGCATGCATTAATAAGAAACTGCATCCCAGAAAGGGGAAACAGAATGCACACAGTTACTTAATCACCTTCATTGTTAAATTCAACGAAAACAAGGCATGTATACTATTTTAAAATTTTATGGGAAACAAGTCTGATTTTTAAAAGTATAATATATTTAATATTATCTAGCTATAATATAATGAATATCACTTTAAAAAAACCTAAAATATCTTACTAACAAAATGGCCAAAACTTTGTTAGGTTATCTATGATAATAGTTTTATATATTATTCACTTTATATAATTAGTTTTTATTTTATTTTATGTCATCAAAATTTAATTGATAACATCTTTTCTTACTCTTTGCTAAGGAAGTGATAAGTGTTCTATTGAAAGCTTATTTGAGGCTTGTATTCTTCATTTCTAAATTAAGAAAAAGAAAGAAAAATTTTGAGAACTGTGTATTTTTTAAAGTAATGTACAGATATAAATTTATTGAGTGCACACAAACTCTCAAGCATGTTACTATAACATTGTCCTGTATTAAATAACGCAGTCCGGCCAGGCTCTTTGGCTCATGCCTATATCCCAGACCTTTGGGAGGCTGAGGCGAGAGGACCACTGGAGGTCAGAAGTTCAAGACCAGCTTGGCCAACATGAAAAAACCCGGTCTCTATTAGAAATACGCAAAAATTAGTTTAACCACTGTGGAAGACAGTGTGGCTATTCCTCAGGGATCTAGAAATAGAAATTCCATTTGACCCAGCAATCCCATTACTGGGTATATATCCAAAGAACTATAAATCATTGTATTATAAAGACACATGCACACACATGTTCATTATGACATTGTTTACAATAGCAACGACCTGGAACCAACCGAAATGCCCATCAATGATAGACTGGACAAAGAAAATGTGGCACATATACACCATGGAATACTACACAGCCATAAAAAACAGTGAGTTCATGTCCTTTGTAGTGACATGGATGAACCTGGAAACCATCAGTCTTAGTAAACTGACACAAGAACAGAAAATCAAACACCGAATGTTCTACTCATAGTCGGGTGTTGAACAATGAGAACACATGGACACAGAGGGGAGCATCACACACCGGGGTCTGTTGGGTGGCTAGGGGAGGGATAGTGGAAGTGATGGTGGGGAGGGACAATATGAGGAGAAATGTCAGGTGTAGTTGATGGGGGGATGGAGGCAGCAAACCACATTGCCATGAATGTACATATACAACAATTTTGCATAATCTGCAGATGGACCCCAGAAAGAAGAAGAAGAAAAAAAAAATTAGCCAGGCATGGTGGCAGGTGCCTGTAATCTCAGCTACTCTGGAGGCTAAAGCAGGAGAATCACTTGAACCAGCATCACAGTGAAGGTCACAGTGAGCTGAGATTGTGCCATCACATGCCAGCCTAGGCAACAAGAGCTAAACTCCATCTTAAATAAATAAATAAATAAAGCAATCCTCTCAATAACCCTTTTACATTGGTGCTAAAAATATTCATATTTATAGATGAGGAATTGACTTAAGCATAGAGAAATTCAGTATTTTATTTAAGGTCACATACATTGTGTATAGTAGTTACTAGGTAAATGATAATTTATTAATATTGGAACAAAAACAATTACTAGATTTAACATATAAATTTGGTAAAAACGTCATAATTTCTTACTGCAATCACATTTATTAAAATATATCTTACATTCAAAATGTAAAATCAACATTATTCTTACCCAAATGTTACATTTCTTTGTAGAGCAATACGAAGATAATCATAAAAGACATTTTACTTTAATTTGCCTTATGCCAATACAAGTATAAATCGTTAAAAGAATAATACTTTTAACCAAATATTATAACTGAACACTTATTTTAATTGTTTAGTATGTAGTCTTGATTATCAAAAACTATTAAGTTTATATAAATTTAAATTAATTTGTAAGTAAATTCTAGTTATTTTATGTTTAAAGTTGCCATCATTTTTATGGTTATTTTTATTTCCTTATTAATAATAAGAAAGAGATATGATGTAATGTACTCTTTCTCATGTAGAAAACTTTTAAGGAAAATAAGAGAAATAAAATTTGCATCCTGCTGTTTGTATGAAATTATGAGTTATATGATAATTGCATTGTTACAAACAAGTGCACACTTGTGGAAATAAATATATCACAAAGGTGAATGAAATATAATTTTACTCTTTGGCATGATACATTATATCTCAAGGCTGTAATGAGATATAGAGCCACAGGATGGAAGGAATCTTGGTCTCCAAATAGATTTTCTATGAATAAGAAATAGTTAAACATCTGTAAAATTTAGTTAATGAGGTTTTCACATTGTCTGAAAACACATATTGTGTAAAATAACTAAAGCATATTTAATAAATTAAGACTTCTCTAGCAAAATAAATATTCTTATGATATGTTAAAATATCTACTGGGATCTACGTTGAAGCTTTTCACTATACGAAAAAAACTTTCAGACTCTAACAAAGACAACTTTGAAGTAAGTTTTGCTAATTTTCTTCCAATTTGATAGATTGATTTCATCAAAGTAAACACATATCATATATTTGATTATTTTACATTAGGTTGAAATCACTGAAGTCAAGTTAGATCATGCTGTAAACAAAATATACAATCAATTACTAAAGTCTGAAATGTAGTTTGTTAGAAAGACTTTTTTTTTTTAGAAAACAAACAATGATATCTACATTCGAGATTTCTATTGCCTAAATTAAAGAACCAGTCTCAAGATATTTACAATCTTCAAATTTCTTCTTCAAACTTCTTTAGAAGAAATTTGTTAAACTTATTTAACTCCAATCAGATCTGTTTTGTTTAATTGGATATAGAATTTCATTGAATTCACAAAAACTGTAGTTAGAAAACAAGTGACCTTTACAAATAGTCTGGCATTTTGGTACAGAGAGTGAAATGATTTTTTAAGTATAATTCTATCATATGTTCATTCTTTAATTTCATTTTCTTCCCCTCAAAAGATAAAATTTAAATGATGCAAAATGGTCAGAGTTTTAAAATGTCTTTTCCTTCCCTCAGTCTGAATTCTAAGATAGCTCTGTTTCAGCAAAAATAACTCTTAACATTTTTTATCTATTTATTTTACTTATTTGGTTTGATAATTTTCACATTATATAATTAGTGTATCAATGCTAAGAAAATCGTTTGTTTTATTTGAATAACAAAACAATGTTTACAAAAACGTAATCTGTCATATGCATCATCATGAATGTGTACAGGTTATGTACAGTTTTATATATTTCTCCATCCAATGGTCAGAAAATTATGGAAGTCATCTTGGGTTTTGTTCAGCCATCTTGAATTTTGTATGCTTTTTGTTTTGTAACTGCATGCTTGGCTTTTACGATTTTTTTTGGGAAACAGCAACAGACCCAGCAAGCAGAAAAATGGGCTTTGAGAGCCTCAGGGTACTTTTCTTGGCTGGACTGAAAATAAAATTCAAATGATATTTTCTAATGAATCCTAGGAACCATTTAAATAGAGAAAAATAAATTAGCAAATGGCTTTAAGTCCTGCTGTGCTTAATGATAGTCAAGAGCTATATTACAAAGCAACAGTAACACTTTCATACAATGCATTGTTTCTAATTAAAAACAAAATAGATGTGCATACATGTAGGAGCCTAATGATTAAACTTCAATTCAATGAACAGGTGTATGGTCAAAGCAATATAAAAGAATAGAAAGAAGAAATAAATCAGATGAGCAAAAGAATATACAACAAAACACATTAAAAGAAACACACAATATAAGTGACATTAGAAAGATCAGAAAATTAGAAAGCAAAATCAGCAAAATAAGGACTGAGGACCAAACGGAACAAATAAAGTTGGAAGACGTACAGTCGCCACCTCCAACACCACTCTCCTGACAACACCTCTACACTTAACTCCAATACGTCCACCATCATCATCAAAAATAACTAACAGTATGAAAACTACCACCACCTCCAACACAACGGTCAACACCATCAACACTAAAAATGCCACCATAATGACAGTCTCATAAAAACTTAATTCCAAATTATACTTCCCTTGCCTCTAAAATGTGGCCCTGATTTTGTTCATTTTGATCACTAACATTTAAAGAGCTTGCATTATGTGTGAGGGATTGTGGATAATGCTGATGGCACTTAACCTGAACCCTTAGGTTTATCACCTAGCAATTTAAAAAATCACTAAAAGCGAATGAATAAGCAATCTAACAAATCTTAGAACGAATAGAAATTCAACAGCTTCAATTTGAGATAGGAAGCTAGGAAGTCTTTGTGCACGTGTGTGTTTGTGTGTGTGTGTGCCTGTGTGTGTGTCTGTTTTTCAAAAGTCACGGGGATAAAAAATCAGCTATTAATTTCTACAATGTATCAGCACTGTAGAAGGAAATGAGCATACAGCATGCTACAAAACAAAGAATCTCTTTCGGAAAAGGCAGAGATCAAATAAGTAAATACTTAGTCTATGAATTTAAGAAACGTAGCTATAGGCTGGACGCAGTGGCTCACGCCGGTAGTCCCAGCACTTCGGGAGGCCGAGGCCGGCTGATCACGAAGTCAGGAGATGGAGACCCTTCTGGTCAACATGGTGAAATCCCGTCTCTACTAAAAATACAAAGAATAGCTGGGCTTGGTGTCGCAAGCCTGTCGTCCCAGACACTGGGGAGGCTGAGGCAGGAGAATCGCTTTAACCCAGGAGACGGAAGTTGCTGCGAGCTGAGATCGCGTCACTGCACTCCAGCTTGGCGACAAAGGGAGATGCTGTCTCAAAAAACAAAACAAAACAAAACAAAAAGAAATGTAACCCTATAAAAATGCTTAGAAATAAAAAGGCCCAAACTAGACATGTGAGTCTCCATAAGAAAATATCCCCAGCGGGGTGTGGTGCTCATGCCGGTAATCCCAGCATTCTGGGAGATCTAGACGGGAGGATTACCCGAGGTCAGGAGTTCGAGACCACCCTGACTAACATGGCAAAACCCCTTCTCTAGTAAAAATACAAAATTTAGTGGAGTGAGATGGTGGACAACTGTAATTCCAGACACTTGGGAGGCTGAGGCAGGAGAATCGCTTGAGCCTCGGATGCAGAGGTTGCAGTGAGCCAAGATCCCACCACTACATTCCATCCTGGGCAACAGAGCAAGACGCCATCTGAAAAAAGAAAGGAAAGAAAGAGTCAGGAGCTGTGGCTACAAAGAAAAGTAGAAATCAGGTTATACTAACCTTGAGGTCTATTTGAAGCATGACGGATTTTGTTTTAAGAGAAATAGAATATGTTATTTTCAGTAAAAATATGTGTTAGATATGCAATGTTAACTCTTCTCTATCATATTCCTATTTTATTTCAATATCTTTGATAATTTTCCTGTTTTTAATCTTTGCTGAGGATCTATTATTTCCTATTTTGAATGTTTTAGAAAAAATTGAAATCTCATTTGTGAGATGATAGGATAAGATTATGAAGCTAAAAATTTATCTGTCTGCCATCCTACCACAGCCACATATTCACTAGAACATGGATTTAGTTGTAAATTAGAATTAAAATAAAGTATGTAAACCTTGTAACATAATGACTGATAACTATCACAAATTTGAAATTACAAAGTAAAATGACTTTCCAATTGGAAATTTATAATCTTACAATAATCAGTTAACCATTATAATGAATAAAGCATTGTTATACATTCAAGTTCCCAGCAATTTCAGTTCCTGGGAACCATTTTTGAAAAGCCACAACAAAATAGTCTTCAACAAAAAAAGGGAAGAAAATAAAGCAAGCAATTTGTGAGATCTGTGGGCAAAAAATGCAACCAGCTCAAAGAGCCACAGGAGAGATGTCACTCAGAGAGAAACACGGAATTGGTGAATTACTTATGTGTTTTTTTTTTTTTTCTCTCTCTCTCTTTTCTCTTAGGAGAGAAGTGTTTTAAGTTTCTAACTCAACAGAAATTTTCAAATTAATCAGTGTCATATGAAAGGAAGAAATTTTTAAAGAACAAGTAAATTATTAATCAAGTAAAAGTGAACATTATGTAAGTCAGGAAATGTAGTTATTAGTGACTTCATTATATGCAATATTTGTACAATAATGATAAAAACACTAAATGTTGTTTCACGCAAAGTTTCTGTTGTAATGGTGTTGAAAAAATAGAGGAGATAGTATTTGCAGTGGTATTGTAAGGTGATATTATAAGATACCTAAGTTTTCTTCTCCTATGAATTCTATCACTCGACAGCATTAAACAATTTAGAATAAGGAGGGGGGAACATTTTGGGTACGATAAATAGATAAAAATAAGTAAATAACATCAGAAAAATTTAAGAGTTAAAATTTATTTAATCTGACAATTCAAGGATACTTATGCATGTTGAGGAAACTATTTTTGAAATAAATCTGATTTTTTGGCTATTTAAGCAATATTTATTTAAGCATTTTATTTTTAATTCTAAATTTATAATAAAATATTTAATATGTATTAATTATATATTTAGAAGTTGAAGAAGTGTTATCTCAATTTACAAAATAAAAAGTAGGAAAACTTAGATGACTACCACCCAGGTTACATGAATCTTTACTGATAAGACAAACAAATGAGAAATAAGAAAAGAAAGTTTGCCAAACTTGAGTGTCTAATTTCATTGGTTATGTGGTGTTTTTTTTTTTCTTTTAAATAATAACTGGGAAAAGTTGAATTAAAATAAGGAGTGCTAGGTATTTTTTTCTTAAGGTATTATAGAAGTATTGATTGTTGCTGTATATATAGCTAAGCACACATATATATACACACATACACACCTGTACATATATGCTTATTATACTTCCATTGATTTTGAGTATATAGAGAAATTAACTGCACGGCTTATTAAAATTTGTTTTTTATTGCTTTGCATCAATTATCTTCATAACATTAAATGTGAATTAGTTTGATTAGTTTGATGAAATGTTCAGATTGAGACACCTCAGGCATAAATCAAAATGGATTTAATTTAATATCCATTTGTGATTTGATTAGAATCATATTGCAGCTAAGCTTATGCAGATGGGCTAGAATTTACACTGTTTTTATTATTACTTGAATAGCATTTTTAGAAAACCTAATCACTAAAAATTATTAGGTGGCATTTAAAGAGCACAATTTCCATATACCTATTAATGAAACTCCTTGATTTATTTGAAAAATATGTTCTAAAGCTCTCATTTTTAAAATTTGAGTTTTTTAGCATTGTTTCTGCATATCTGAATTTCTATGACAGTGTCTATGTTTACTCTGATGAGACATATTACAAAGTTTCAAATGAAAATAATTCCAAGTACAAGAAAATAAATCAGAGACTTCAGGTATTATCAGTGTTTGACCATGGTAATGTTCAAAATGATCATTTATTTGATTTTTATTCTTAAAAGTCAAAATAATATATTCTAAATAATACATAAAAATAATTCTAATATTCTAAATAAGCCTATGATTTAAATTTGCATTAGCTAAGTGATGGAAGTAACCTTGGGAAACATGCTTTACCCTAAATAAAATCATTATAGTGAAGATTTTCAGGATAATCTGAAGTTCCCAGAAGGCAGTAAAGGCATTATTTTTTTCCTACATCTTAACTGTCTTCCTAGATCATAGGACAGAAAATAAACATCCATGAATATAATTGTGAGGTCTATCAAGAGAAGAATATTTGCAATACATTTAAATATTCTAAACCATGAGAAAAATGTTTATATATTTTACTTTTAAAAATAGTATTTCTGAGGGAGTTTGTTATGTGTCTAATTCTAACAGTTATTATAGGTAATTAGTTTTTAACAAAGACCTATTTAGAAGAACAAAGGCATGTTCTTCCTGAGTGCAAATATGGCACAAGTTCAGTTTCTATCCACGTAATGCTCGCAGACATCCCTTTCAAGGGACTTTCATCTTAATGATAAAATGCTAATTTATAATATGTATTCTTTCTTTATGAAGCAGCTCTATGGCCTACTCCCTAATAATTTTAATTAGAACAGTCAATTTTTATTTTTCACAAAGAAGAAAATTATATATTCAGTGGCAACATAACTCATGCAATTTTTGTTCCTGTTTGCTCTGTGTATGTGTATGTGCATGTGTGTGTATGTGTTTTGGATGTTTATTTCAATGCTATTGTAATTCAGTTTTTAAGTTCAGGTAAGCAGTAATTCAACAACAAATCATTGGCTATTACAGATAGTAGTCTCATAAAATTTTATCCAATTTATTCACTTGTCTATGGGTAGAATTATTATTATGTAGTAGACAAGTCTATACATGAGAAACGCTTCTCTTACAAAGTTGTAAAGTATCTTAATAGCAACTTTAATTTCATGAAATATTTTTACATAAAATTTACTTATTCTAGCAATTAAAATCAAATTTTTTTTAGTTTAGAACAACGGTGGATAATTCTCAAATATATTTCATAGATTAATATTTATAAAATAAAGTAGTTGGTTTAATTTCCTTATATATATTTACACATTCCCTTTACTGATTAGAGGCAAAATATAAACAGAATCATTATATCTGATGACTACTGAAAAGTTAGTCCTACTCTAATATATTAAGTCTTCACTGAGATGTAAATGTTTCCTTACTAGCCAGTACAGACATTTAATTATAACAAATTATATATTTGTAAGTAAGTAATTTGGTTATGATGTACCAAAGTGATTATTTTGCATAAGATAGTCTAGTTCTTCATAGCCAGGTTTCTAATGACAATATCTATAAAACTATACAGACAATAAAAATTAGCAATGGTTTCAAATGTAAAAGGCAAGAATGCCTGATTCTAAACTGATGTAGCTAGGTTTTTTTTTTTTTTTTTTTTTTTTTTTTAACAATGTCAGTAATGAAAACAACAGGAGCATCAAATAAGACTAGTATGATTTTCATTCCCAACTTTATATTTAGAACAGTAAAATGTCACTCACTTGAATGACAAGTGATTGGCAAGGATAACAAATCTATTAGAAAGTCCCATTAGAGGTCTACAACTAGCAACAGTCAGACTTCATTTAACTTCGACATATTAGCCACATTAAATTCTCATAGTCTTATGAACTTAATAGTTCATTAATCTGTTGAGTACAGCTCTATTTCATTGTGAAGTATGGGAAACCAAACATGAAAAAGGCACCAACTCTGTCCTCCAGGGATAGACACCTCTTTAATTGGATTTTAGTATTATGTGATGAATGAAATAATAAGAACATGTATAAAATAGTGCAGAGAAGGGCAAAAGAGATATTTAGAGAGTTAGATAAATGTGTTTGCATTTTACCATGGCAATAACAATTATAGATATAAATACAAAAGTAATCATAAAACTTAAAATCTTGGATGCTTAAAATCTTTTGTTATACCCAAAAGCTAGAGGTACTTTAAAATATGTTTTATCATTATGATAGTACAGAGAAAATGAACACTGTCGCTTTTGCTAAGCACTTTATATTCAATGATGAACACAAAATGATCTAAATCAAAGATATTTATTTTTCATATTATTTGGATATTAAGATTACAGGATCACATTAGAAATTCAATGGATATTTTTAATGGATTTAATATGCTAATAGTGTGAAAACATGATTTACAAGGGAATTATGATGGAACTAGAAAGTATTTCAGTTGTAAATGAAGCAAGTACCTGAAAGCCTTGGTGGTAGGTACTTGTAGAATGATGGCATCACATTTCTAGTTGTCATGTCAGAGATCTTAGATTGGATGTATAGCTCTGTCATTTGACTGAGATGTAAACTTTACAATGTCACCTTTTTCATTCTCTGGGTCTCTCTACTTATGTTTGAAGTCATATATCTCTCCATATAAGTGTGAGAAATAAAGATCATTGTTGGTTGAAAGCATTTAGCTAGATTCTGGTACACGACGAGTTCTTAATAAGTTTACATTGACTTGAATTATGATGAAACTCTGCTAGGTCTATGTATTTGGATCTGCCATTAAGTATAGAGACAAATATATTCTAAATTTTAACACTCATTTCAAATAACATTTGTTCATTTTCTTGTTATGTATATTCACATGTCAAAAACAAGTTAAAAGTACTTTGTCATTGTATTTATTTAGTGTACTGAAACTAGAATTAACCCAATTTTACCATGCAAGGTTTTCTATTATTAACAGGCTATGATTATCGCATATAATGTAAAAACCTTTTGTATCACTTATGTTCCTTTTATCGTGTGATTATTAACTTGTTGGAATTAGACAAAATGGAATATTATATTTGCTTTTTGCTGTGGTTTGAAACCTCCTCTGAAACTCAAATTGAATTTTAATTAAACTTGTGATAACATTAAAACACAGGGCCATTAAGGGGTGATTAGCCTTTGAATGTTCCACCTTACAAGTATATTAACGTTGTTATTGTAAGAATGTGTTGTCATAAAAGTGAATTTGACATTCTATCTCTCTTCTCTCTCATGCTTTTCTTCCCTTCTGCCTTCCAACATGGAATGACAAAGCACAATGGCCCTTGATAGGCAGTGCCATGTGCTTGGACTTCTCAGCCTCTGGAACTATGAGCCAAATACATTTTTATTGTTTATAAATTACCTGCTCTGTGGTAGTCTGTTACAGCAGCAGACTGTAATGGACTAAGACACTAGTCTTCCTAGTTTTCTGTTTTCCTTATAATTTAATAAAAGTTAACAGAAATGATGGGGTTCAGGAAAAATGGAACACAACTAATTTGTATTCAGACATGTTCTTAAGTTTCTGCTTTCATTGCAGAAGGTTTAACAAAATTTTGACAGATAGAGGTATATACCTGTAGTTGAAGTCACATTGGCTCTCTCTGTTAAGCAAATTTATTCATGTCAAGTGTCCTATCCTGCCCAGCTCAACAGATGCAATAACATTCTAAAATGAATTTAGTCATTTTATTTTAAATGAAAATTTCTGAATCATATATTTTCCTGAGGTTGTTTCAGAATCTTCCTTTTACTTGAAATTTCATTTTTTGCTTTAACATCTTGAATTTTTATTTGAGTCAACATACTTTTTCATGCTATTTTATTATTGTAAGATAAACCAAGTATATTAGGATTTATGTGACTAACTTCTCTCAAATCAAGATAGGTGAGAGCTGCAGCAAAACATAGTTATGTTTTGAATTCATTTTTGAATCAATTTTGAAAAGTTGAACAACTATTCTTTACAACATTATGGAAGTTATTCCAAATTTTTCATTTGATATCACAGGCCAATCCCACAGTTTATCAATTTATATTTTTCTTAAAGTGTGTATGGATTACAGCAGAGAGATTTCCAGCATATAATGAATTTTCTTGGAATTAACGTCTCAATTTTTCCATGCAGTAAAGACTTATGTTTTATCAAAAACATTCATAATAGAATAAAATAAAAGAATTAACCCATTCTTAGTCCAAATGGAAAATATTAACACAACATTTTGAGAATTTTATACCCATTAGAATCCATCCTCATATATCTGAATGCTCTCTTTATATTACCCTAATCTTCAAGAGAACTTTATACATAATTTGTAAGACTTTATTTTTCACTATTCTTAAATAACTATTCTTAATATTTTTAACTATTCTTACCACATTCTTTTTTTAGACATATTCCCTCCTGAAATAAATGTTATCTATTTATACTCAATTGCATATAAACAATTCAATTTGTTTAAATCACTTATTTTAATAGTTTTCACCTCTTTTTAGGAGTAGATTTTATTTTTAAACAGTAAGTCCTGGTAATACATTTCTTCGCACATGATACCTGTATAACACTATTAATAACTTGCGATAATAACTTAGTTGCTCTTTTATGATCATTATTCCTAATCCTCTATGGAGCTACTAAAGTTCTTGAAAAGATAAAAAAATATATTTGTGAGGCCAAGGAAAACATAATAGAGTTTTTAGTATAGAGATGCATCCAAACTTGACTATGAGCTTACCAATTTTCCAGCATTTCTAATCTAACAAAAAAAGACACAGTGTGCTTTAAATTTTATTGCATGGGAGGTATAAATTTACAACTACCGTTACTTGTGAAACTACTCTCACTTGTAAAAGGACAAGTGCTAGTGATACAGAAGGGGGGCAGGAAAGTGCTGGGAGGAGAAGGTCAGGTCGCTGGTGAGGGCTCCAACTCCGGGTGGGTGCCCACAGACCTAGATGACTACAGGCACTCTTGTCTTTGGGTCCAAATGTTTCATTTCCCAAGACTACTCTGGCCCCCCATGGCCCTATCCTGTGCCTATCAAAACCCTAAGACCCTCGTGGGCACACACGCAGTGGCTGGACATCGAGAGGAACACACTAGCGGAAAAAGACACAAGAGACTGGTCATAGAGAGGAATGCATCAGTGCAAAAGCACACTGACTGATGCCGACAGCCCAGCAGGCCATCAGCCAGAGAAACAACAAAATGTTTGTCCTGGGCAGTCAGAGGAGAGCTTGGCCAGGTGCCAGGGGAATACCATCTTCCCACTCCATCTCCCTTCTGCCCCCAACTACTGAGAGCTACTTCCACTTTATATAACCTTGCACTCATTCTGCAAGGCCATGTGTGATCCTATTCTTTCAGTACACTAAGGCAAGAAATCCTGGGATACAGAAAGTCCTCTTTCCTTGAAATAAGGCAGGGGGTCTGATTGAGCTAACACAAGCTGCCCATGGATGGCAAAACTAAAAGTGCGCCCTGTAACGCAGGCCCACTGGGGCTTCAGGAACTCTAAACATTCACCTCTAGACACTGCCGTGTGGTCAGAGCCTCAGAATCTGTCTGTTTTCATGCTCCCACTAAAGCTTTGAGCAGTGCGGCACTGAAGAAACAAGCCACCCCCTATTGCATGTCTTGCAAGGGGGACAAGGGAACTTTTCTCATTTCACTAATAGTTGTAGAGTATAACAATAATGTGAATAGATTCAAAACTGAGTATTTTTTGGAGTTGTAAGAGAGCAAAAGGCTTAAAATGCAAAGAGCAACTTTCTTGTATCTTTGAGTGCTGTAGAAGAGTTGTTGGCATTCCTTTAACAGATTAACGATCTGTATTAAATATTAGTCATAGAGGAATAGTAGAGTCATATTTTATTTCTGACACAGAATGCACCAGTAAACATGGAACACAATGTGTACAAGGGGAAAGTACCTGCTCTCAAATGTCAAAAGGGTACTGTATTAGGTCCTTTTCATGCTCCCGATAAAGACATACCTGAGATTGGGCAATTTACAAAAGAAAGAAGTTTAATTGGAGTTAGAGTCTCATGTGACTGAGGAAGCCTCACATCATGGTGGAGGGCATGGAGGAGCAAGTCACGTTTTACACGGATGGTAGCAAGCAAAGAGAGCTTGTTCAGGAAAACTCCCTCCTATAGTAACCATCAGATCTCAGGAGACTTGCTATCACGAGAACAGCATGGGAAAGACCTGCCCCCATGATTCGATTACCTCCCACCGGGCCCCTCTCATAACACATGAGAATTAAAGATGAGATTTGGGTGGGAACACAGCCAAACCATATTATTTTGCCCCTGGGCTCTCCCAAATCTCATGGCCTCACGTTTTAAAAACAAACATGCCCTCCCAACAATCACCCAAAGTCTTAACTCGTTTCAGCATTAACTCAAAAGTCCACAATCTAAAGTCCCATCTGAGACAAGGCGAGTTTCTTCTGCCTATGAACCTGTAAAATCAAAAGCAAGTTATTACTTCCTTGAGACAATGGGGATCCAGGCATTGGATAAATATAGCCATTCCAAATGGGAGGCATTGGCCAAAATAAAGGGGTTACAGGCCCCAATGCAAGTCAAAAAACCAGCAGGGCAGACAAATCATAAAGTTCCAAAATGATCTCCTTTGACTCCATGTCTCATATCCAGGCCATGCTGATGCAAGAGAGAGGTACCCATGGTCTTAGGCAGCTCCACCATTGTGGCTCTGAGGATAGAGCCTTCCTCCCAGCTGCTTTCATGAGTTCGTGTTGAGTGTCTGCGGCTTCTCCAGGCACATGGTGCAAATTGTAGGTGGATCTACTGCTCTGGGGTCTGGAGGACACTAGCCCTCTTCTCATAGCTCCACTAGGCAGTGCCTCAGTAGGGACTTTGTATGGGGACTTTGACCTCATGTTTCCCTTCCACACTGCCCTACAGGAGGTTCTCCATGAGAACCCTGCCCCTGGAGCAAACTCCTGCCTGGATATCCAGACATTTACATACATTCTTTAAATTCTAGGTCCCCACATCTCAATCCTAGACTAATGTGTACCCATAGACTCAACACCACATGGAAGCTGCCAAGGCTTGGGGTTTGCACCCTCTAAGCCACGGCCCAAGCTGTACCTTGGCCCCTTTTACTCACAACTGGAGTGGCTGGGATGAAGAGCACCAAGACCCTAGGTCGCACACAGCATGGGGACCCTGCCCCTGGTCCAGGAAACCTTTTTTTTTTTTTTTTTCTCCTAGGTTTCTGGGCCTGTGATGGGAGGTGCTGCCGTGAAAACCTCTGACATGCTCTGGAAACATTTTCCCCATTGTCTTGAGGATTAATATTGGGCTCCTAGTTACGTATGCAAATTTCTGCAGTTGGCTTGAATTTCACTTCAGAAAATTGAGTTTTTTTTTTTATTACATTGCCAGGTACAAATTTTCCAAACTTTTATGCTCTGTTTCCCTTTTAAAACTAAATGATTTTAACAGCACCTAAGTCACTGCTTGAATGCCTTGCTGCTTAGAAATTTCTTCTGCAACATATCCTAAATCATCTCTCTTTAGTTCAAAGTTCCACAAATCTCTAGGGCAGGGCAAAATTCTGCCAGTATCTTTGCTAAAACATAACAAGAGTCGGCTTTGCTACTGTTCCCATCAAGTTCCTCTTCTCCATCTGACACCACCTCAGCCTGGACCTTGTTGTCCATATCTCTATTAGCATTTTTGTGAAAGCCATTCAACAAGTCTCTAAGAAGTCCCAAACAGTTCTACATTTTCCTGTCTCCTGAGTCCTACAAACCATTCCAACTTCTGCCTGTTACCCAGTTCCAAAGTCTCTTCCACATTTTTGGATATCATTTCAGCAATGTTCCACTCTACTGATGCCAATTTACTGTATTAGTCCATTTTCACACTGCTGATAAAGACATACCTGAGACTGAGCAACTGAACAAAAGAAAGAGGTTTAATTGGACTTGCGGTCCACGTGGCTAGGGAAGCCTCACAATCATGGTGGATGGCAAGGAGGAGCAAGTCATAGATGGCAGCAAGCCAAGAGAGATTGTGCAGGAAAACTTCCCCTTATACTAATCATCAGATCTTGTGAGTCTTACTCACATCATGAGAAGAGCACAGGAAAGACCTGCCCCCGTGATTCAATTACCCCCCACCAGGTCCCTTCCACAACATGTGGGAATTAAAGATGAAATTTGATGGCGGCACAGCCAAACCCTATCAAGTGCATATTTCAAGGAAAGGCATAGCTGACAGCTACTGGTTATATCCTGGGAAATCTAGGCGAAGTAAGGATTTAGTAAACATCTTCACTCGAGTATGACAAATTACCTCAGACCTCACAAAAATAACCAGGAAAAGGTATGTTTCTCCCAAGATTTATTGAAAGAAATATGTGGTCCTTCTAGTGAGAAGAAATTAGTTTCCCCATAGACCTGACAGCTTTGTCTTTATATAGTGTTGCCTGGATACAGGTGAGAGTTCATTAATGGAGGGATCTTGTCCAGAGAATTGTAGTGCAATTCTCTCTGTGCTATTCTCTTCTCAAGAGAATTGTAGCCACACATTTTCGCCATGGAAGAAGTTGGTCATGCTTATGGTAATGTGTGAAACTTGGGACATTTTAGAGAGTGAATGAATCCTAGAGCTATCTAGTGATCAGGTAATCTAGCACTCAAACTAAACTCTAGGGAGTTAAAGTGGGGCTATTACTATTAATGATTATTCTGGAACAATTCTTAAAAAAGAATCCCAGAAGTATCCTGAGCAAGCTGTAATCTATATGAACTCTAAATTTGGAGCATGTTTTCTTCAATGCAAGATGGCAGTTCACCTTTATGGCAATTTTCATCCACCTGTATGAATTAATCACATCCCAAAAGTTGCATTTCCAAATACCATCACATTGAGGATTAGGTTTTGACATTCGCATTTTAGGGGAACACATGCATTTGGTCTATAACAGTATTTTTAATAAAGTCAAGGAAAGAAATTAACTTGTTTGTTTTTAATGTAATAAAACACTAAAGTTATTCTAAAAGGCTTTTCATCCTGATTTTTCAAGACTTTATTTCCTAGCTGCTGTATAGAAGGCAGACCAAGAAGGGCTATTTTCCTTCACCCATTACTCCCATGGGCAGTGCCTGAAAATACTAATCTGCATGAACCTGCATGAGAACTAGTGAAAAAGGAGTACATTCTGAAGTAGAGATTTAAAGTAAAAAATTAATGACAGTAAAAAAGGAGAGAGAAAATATTATGATTTTGGTTTTCTAAGGAGAAAATTATATAAACTGATCAGATAAAATTGGATACAGAAATGGAGAAATGTCAATATCTTTCTTGTACCATCTGCTGTAAGGCACATGTGCTCTGTTAAACTAAGATTTCTTAGTAATAAAGTATGTAATCTTACAATTTTATATGCTAAGGACATATACAGTAAAAATGTGACACATAGGTATCAAGACATAATATTTTATTTTCAATTTATTTGAACTCTAGTATTGGAAAGTATAAAGGACATTAGGTTGGAGAGTATCTGATTACAAACATTGTTTGGGTGCTTGCCTGCTAAATACAGTGGGCATGCTGGCTCAACTGTCAGGTATTTAAATATATCTAAAATACGCCATCTATTTCAAGTCTAGTGTTCACTTTTCAACCTCAGCAAATGTTTGCTATAATGAATTGTAATACTTTTATGTTTCCCTACTTCCTTAATTCAGTTGTCTAGGGAAGTCATAAGCTGTTTATAAATATAAAGCCTTTTGTGAATATCCAGAATTACCAAAGCAGGAGCAAAAGCAAAAATGAAAGCATAATTTAACTTGTCAAGCATGCTTTTTTAACAATTCATGAATATTGCAGGAAAAATGTAATCTTAGTCTTAAAATGAATGAATAAAACTTATTTTCCAGTTGTTTAAGTACTCTTAGGCATTTAGATATTTTCTGTGAATGTACATTTAAAATTTAAACTTGGAAAAGTATTTTCAAATATAATTCACATATTATAATAAAGAACCCATGTCATTTTGGAAAACTGTTGACAAATAATATCAACTTTAATTTATTCTTCTTATATAAAGACCTAGCTAATATTTCATTTTGTATTTTTGTTATACTTTGAAGTTTATTTTATTCCTTATATTTTAGCTTAAAAGCTTTTGGTTGTAGATAAAATAAATTCTTAAAAAATACATTCGATCTGGTTTCAAAAGCTTTTATTTATGGTAACACTTAATTTGCTATTATTAAGAAGTGGCTGCTTTAATACAAAAACACGTCATTTGTAGTGTGTTAAGAAACATGTGACAATATCTTGTGTTAAGTATTGAATTATAATACATATGGTTTTAATTTATAATCTCACCTTTGAAGCTTATTTACTCTGTGCAATTTAAATATATATATATATATATATATATGTATATGTATATATATCTGTTAAAACTTACATTCTGTCATATTTGAGGATTTTTTAAATTGGAAGTTTATTTTTATGAAGACTGTCAATATGTGTTTTTATATTGTAGACATTGAAATACATACAAATAGACACTATTCACCACTAAAGATTTTAAAATGTACTTCTTTGGGTCATAAACATCTCAGCTTGGTAGCCATTATATTTGACACCTGTAATGTATTTGTAGAATGGCTGGAAGCCATTTCCCATTTGAACAATTCTATGTCTTGGACTTTCTTCACTTCTGAGTCTGTCCACCATATAATTTCATCTTGACCTTTTATTAATATACTTTGCCTTGTTTCCTTAGTTGGTATCATAGGTTTGAACATTTCCTGTTCTTGGAATTTCTTATTTGATTTGGTGTGTGACTTTCTGTTATTATTTCTAAGGCACTCCTATTTTAATTTTTAGAAACCTACTCTGGTCCCTTTTTTGACAAGATGAATAGTTGTTTCACTCTTCTCTGTTACATGCATCTGATAGGGATGGGACACTTACAGGTATTCATGAATAAAGAGACGATATTACTCATTTATGGCCTACAAAAAATCCTCATGTTGATTAGGATGTATACTTCAATCAGGTTAGTCTTAGTACACAAGCTAGAAACTACACTTTGAATATTTTGTTGATTAAATATGTATCTTGTTGAGTAAATATGGCTATTAGGAACTGGACTTCAGGTCTAGAAAACAAAATTGTTTTACTCTTTATTTAATCTACTTTCATTAAATTTTGCTGCTATTCCAAAGACATTTTTTGTGATTTTTAATAAAAGCCATAGTATTAACATGTTTAAAATACAAGATGAGAAATATTCAAAATGTAATCAAGTAGTAAAAAATTTTTACACTTTTTGCTTAATAAAATACAGTTTGAGGTTTCTTTCTAAATACTTTTTAATAAAAAAGCTGCATTTTATCAAATTTATTTTTTCCTTTCATTCTCTAGTGTGACAATTTTGGTGTAATATTTCCAAGTTTTGGATGCGTGATTCTTGAGTGTGTTCTTTGTGAATTCATTTGACATCTCCCAGAAATCCAGTTTTTCAATATACTTTTAACAAAATCAATAAATGTATAGATACCTAGAGAATAATTTATCAAAACTATTGTGTTTTTAACTGTACATGAAAAATTATATAGACGTTGGATTCATTAAATTATGATAGAATACTCCATAAATGCATAGTATATTAGATATTTCTGTTTTACCTTAGTTATGACATTAATGCTTGTCCTTATTATTATAGGCAGTAAGAATATTTAAGGTTCAGAATACTGCTTTTAAGATAATAAACTATGTATTTATGTATTTTAATTTGTAAGTTACATCTCTACTCCTAATAACTATAGTTTATCATTTCAAAAGATAATGAAATTTTAACCACATTAATACTAATTTTATCAACCGAAATTTAACCCAGCTGAATGCTAAAACGTAAATCTGAATCGGTTTAGGCAGATGGCAATATCTGATAGACTAAAAATTCTAAAGTATTCAATAATAAATAATTTCTCCTTCAAAGTAAAACTAAAATATTTTATAGTTGTATTTTTATGCAAAACTAGTTTGGCAATGAAAAATTAATTTTCACCATATCAGGTATTATAATAGTTTATGTAGTATATATATAGACATGTTTGAAATTTCTGCTATTAATCTAAATAACTTTATTCTTATGATGATTACATATGTTAAATAAACTTTGCCATTTTTCTTTTAAGAATTTCTTCTTGAAAGCCATCAGTTGAATATAAGAAGTTCAACAAAAAGCAGAGTAAAATCTCTTTCACAAGGACATCTCTTCTTAAACCGAATTCAACATCCCCAAAACAATCTTCTATTAGGTGACATACGGGTGGTGAATGAAGATGACTACTTATTCTAAAACAACAGACCAACATTAAGTTGTCTAGGGCCTTGGACACCCAAATTTACTCCCGTTCTGCATACAAGATGACTGCACAACTATCAGTCAATTAGCAATGAAACCTTAGCAAAACCCCTAAGTCTCTTCAGATTTTCCTCTGATCATTGCTGTTGTTAAAGACACAGCCATATAACTTCTGCCTGAAAAGTACAATCTTTCAGCACTTCTCAGCATTTCAAAGCAAAGCAAATAATTCTCAGAGGCTTTCTAATTTTAGCAATTCTTGTGTACTCTTTATTCCAGTATTATCATAGTGGGAAGTAGACGAACTAAGATTCTATCACTCTCAAAACCCTACATTTGGAAATTTTTGTAAACATATTTCCTGAGACAATGGAACTTGGTTTCTTATCAATCTAGACAGAGTTATGCTTGAATTTGTCCCAACAGCCAAATAAATGAATCCTTATTTTATTGCCTTTCTGATTATAAAGGCAAAGTTTTTTAAAAAGTTATCATAAAATGCTATATCCCTTTTCTAAAACATATCTGTAAAAATATATTTGAAACATTTGGGGAGGAGATAGAAATCAGCTTAAGCATAGCTGCAAGATACTGGGCCCGGGTGAAAACTCATTGACTCAGTGTAGTGAGTACATCAGCTCAGGCTAATATCAGACTACAAACTTACTCTGACTGAACTAGTTTACTGACTGCATATTCTAATTTTTTTTTTTTTTTTTGAGACGAAGCCTCCCTCTGTCGCCCAGGCTGTGCACTGGCACAATCTTAGCACACTGCAACCTCCACCTCCCAGGTTCAAGTGATTCTCCTGCCTCAGCCTTCCAAGTAGCTGGGATTACAGCAGGACGCCACCTCCCAAATAGTTGGGATTACAGGTGCCCAGCTAATTTTTGTATTTTAATAGAGATAGGGGTTTCACCATGCTGGCCAGGCTGCTCTCGAACTCCTGACCTTGTGATCTGCCTACCTTGGGCTTCCAAAGTGCTAGGATTACCGACATGAGCCACCTTGCCCTGCCATTTACTGCATATTCTAACCTTTTATTTGTATATAAATTGGAATATTTGAAAAGACTTGAAAGTTACAAACAGCTCAACTTTTAAAGGAAAGACTGTGATTTGGCAAATAGTTTAAATCAAAGCTAAAGTTAATATTTTGGTTGATGCCAATATATGCTCCTATAAGCATGACCAAAATTTTGCATCATATAAATGAAGATTTTTTTTTATCATAGGAAAAAAAAATGTGCAGGGAATGTGTCACAAACTTAAAAATAATTTGATTGATTTATATAAGTGTGTCTTAAAAGCGTAAGCTCTAACTCACGTGTTTTCAGTGTGAACTGATTTCCACGTTACTTCAATAGGTTCTTTTTTTTTTTTTTGCAGCTTATTATAAAACTTGTGTGTTCAGTTAAAAGAGAAGTGTTATTTTTAGGTCAGAGAGAGACACATTTTATATGCATCTGAGTATCCACTGATTCCCTCAAAGAAAGAACCCATTATAGCCTACTAAGATGGTATTTTTGGTCATATTTTAAACAGTTTCATACTTAAATACAGTATGACACGTTTTTAGTTGAGGTATTATGAAAATAAATTTATCAAATTTTAATACTGCATTTTTTTAGGAGCCTCCACTATTGTTTTAAAACTAACTTACTTATGTTAGTGTTCCAAAGACTGAGTAAGATTGGATTACTGCTGCTGAAGTTTTAGGATTTATTTACTAGTGACATTCTCACCTCTTTCACTTCAATTCCAATGCTGTATATTTATCATTATTTTGGTGGTGAAAAGCAGCAACGCTTTCTTATTTTACCAAGTGTTTATTGTAGATTCCTTTCACTATTTTCATTTAAATTTGTTTTAAAACTATTAAAGATGAAATTTTAAATAATTTTTATCCTCATTAACAAAAGCACATTGTGTATGGTGCTATGGTGAGTTACAAGCATTACTTTATTCATTACTCAGAAAGACTCTGTACACCACATAGTTTGACATAATTTGCAGTTACATAAGATTTGACGTGGCAAGAATATAGCTCAGAGAGCTGACTTACTTGTCTGATCAAGAGCCTAGTAAGTAACAAAGTTACTCATACTCATATCCATTTTACTTTTGGGTTTTCCTAAAGAAATGGTACTGTGTCCTTTAGTTATTTCCTAGAATTACATAGTTTGATTTATACCTTGGAAAATCTGAGCTCCCAATATAGCTTTTGTTACATAATAGTCTGTATTATAAAGGTTTATACCCCGCTCTGTTCCAACACTTTAGCTTGTACAAACAATAACATTTCATTGAAACTACTGGTGGGAACTAAATGAAAATCTTAAATGCTATGTTACCAACACCTTCTTTCTCTCCCTCAATTTTAAATCCAAAATTCCCAACTAATTCATAATTCTAAAGTAGTATATTTGCTTTTATAATTCTATAATGTATTTTATTTAATGAATGACATGATAAAATTTAATTTAATATAAACAAGTGAATGATTTAGTTTCTTAGTATTAGAAAAATATGGAGTAATATAAACAAACATGTGATAGAAACTTTTACTTCTGTGAAATTTCTATATGCCCTCTTTCCTTCCTCCATTTTTCATGCCCCTTAGATTTTGAATCATGTGATCAGTTCTGGCCAGTGAACACTGAGAATAAATGTGTCATTTCCAGACAAAGGCATTTAATAGCTAGTATGTGACCTTCCAGCTTTCTTTTCCCCTGCTTTGAAGAACCCTAATGATTAGCAAGAAATAGAACTTAATAGGGTTAAGTCAGGTAGATCCCAAGGTTTATATTTTACTGCTGTATAACCTAGTTACTGACTAATATAGAAAATGTTATTTTTGTTTAGGTTTTGTTTTTATAGAATATATTATTGTATTTTTTAAATTTACATCTTATTTTAAACTAGAAATGACTTGATATTATACTGCTTTCATCTTTCACATTCTATACTACAATTTTGTTTTTCCTTGCTTGAACCACATAGAAATATTTTTGAGCCATTATTTTGAGCCAAAGTAAGGCATTATACAAATTTTGAAGCACTATGATAAAGCATTTAGGGAAAACAAAGCATGAGCTACATAACTTTTCTTTTTTAGTAAGGTCAGGAATTGCTCCCATGAATAGATAACATTGAGGCCTTGGCTTAGAGGTGGATGGACATTTTCCAGTGATACAACATGGCCTAATTCATGTCATGCAAGAAACAAGAAACAAGTGAACTTGTAAGTACAAAGAGCTAAGAAAATATAAAGCGTCTCTAAAAACGTTTTATTATTGAAATTAAGGGAACAGAACAGATAATTCTGTTGGTGATGGGGATGTACCATTAATTTACTTTGTCTTAAAATGATCATCTTTTTTATATTGAGGAGTCTGGCTCCTGGTTTAAAACTTACATGCCTGACTGTAGACCTACAAAAGTCTACAGTATCCTATTAATGCTGTACCTGTTTTCTGAAAGCAACTTGCTTTTCAGTTTGGAAGTGGTCTCCTAACCGTCTGCAAAGGTATTTCCTGGCAGGACTCACAGGGAGGGCCTTGCCCCGTGCACACTCCATGCTCCCTGTGCAGCCAGTACACTGCAGTCTCTCAAGAGACATGTAGTCAAGGACTCAGTGTCCCCTCGCCAGCCATGCACATGAATCTACTTTCCTTGACCCTGTTCCTCCTTATCTGAGGCCTTGGGTTGAGGTCCTCTTCAGGTGCCTTTGCTGAGACCTTTGTAAGGGGAAAGAAAAGAAAAGTCTTTTTTTTTGGTGATAGGGTGGAAGGACGGAGTCTCGTTCTCTTGCTCAGGCTGGAGTAGTGGCACGATCTCGGCTCACTGCAACCTTAGCCTCCTGGATTCAAGCGATTCTTGTGCCTCAGCCTCCAGAGTAGCTGGGACTGCAGGCACGCACTACCCCACTCAGGTATTTTTTTTTCATTTTAGCAGAGATGGCATTTCACCATGTTGCCCAGGGTGGTCTCAAACTCCTGAGCTCAGGAGATCTGCTGGCCTCGGCCTCCCAAAGTGTTGAGATTACAGGCGTGAGCCACCGCGCCAGGCCTGCCCTCATTCTTTACTCTCTACTGCAGCACTGTTCAAAGGGGAAGAGGCACGTTCTCTAGATTTAGAATCTTACCAAAGCATCGTAGTCACTGATTTAAAACTTAACTCTTTCGTTTTTGTCTTGCTTTAATCAGTTATTCCAACACCTGACAACTTAATTCTTTCTCGCTCCCTGCACAACGGAAAGACAGACAGATATCTTTTATGCAACGCATTAAATTATAAACCCAGGTAGCAGATGACATTGTAGATGTAGTGCAGTTTGGCTTCAAAAATCTACAGTCACTATCAATGTTGTACCTCTTTTTTTAAAAGCAACTTGCTTTTCAGTTTGGAGGGTGTCTCTTGACAGTCTGCAAATAGCGAAACCTAATGAACATCATTATGTAGTAGCATAAGGGTGTGTTACAAATTTATCTTTGATTTTCTTGTAAGCATATGTCTTTCCTGGAAATCTAGGGTGTATCTACTTTTTGCCTAACCATTCCTACCAGAATTGCATCATCAATACAGTGGACAAAGGTGTTGTCTTTTGGGACATTAAGATTATCTTGGGATTTGGTAGTAAAATTATAACTCAGAGTAGAGAGATTATATAGCAATTAAGTAAAACATAGAAGGATATTGTTAAACTTGCCAGCTGAAAACATGTTGCCTTCTGTGTTCACAACCCATTGGTGCAGACCAAAGAAAAGTTTCCAAATTGACAGTTTCATGCCGATTGACAAATCTGCTGATTTTTTTCAGTCAGTAAACTGCAGGGTAAGAACAACTACAATTGAATTCATTGTGCAGTTAACTTTGTGACAATCCGCTGGTATTCTCCAGGATCCCGACATACTCTGCAGAGGCTAAACAGGCAAGTTGAAAGAGGTGTAATTAGCCTATCCCAGGAATTGTTATTATCACTGATTTATTTCTTGTTTAAGGAAATGCACTTCCAGGAGTTTCTTCAGTGCCATTTAAGTCGTTATAGTTCCCATTATAGGGAGCAATGTAGGAATTAAAAGCACATGCCACCTGGGACATAACCACAGGATGTATTAACGCAGGATGGGTTCAAGTATCCATCAGGAACGCTGTGAGATGGTTTTCTGTCAAGACTCTTTTTTCCATCAACCAGAGGTTCCACTCTGGTGGATTAGATTTTCATTTTCTGACCAGGGTATGTCACTAGCTAATAACAATATCATAAATCCTTTTATCTAATAGAGACTTGATCAGTTTCGAAAACCCTTTACCCACTTTATACTTTCAAGTTGAAGGACTTCATTTTTAAACAGAGAGAAAATACATTGCGACAAAAAGAAATAACAAATCCCCCATTTTCTATTAAGTAATAATAATTTTTTAAAAAATCTAGTAACCTGATTCACTTAAATTGATCAGAATGTTTCAAGGCAACAGAGAATTGGGATAAGTATCCTAAGAATAAAGAATTTTTTAAGTTGTCTATTTTTGGTCCAACCAATTTTTCATCCAGGTGATAGATTTTCTTTTTGGTATTGATTTTAGGTACATTTAACTGTATTGTATGCAATATGTTTAGGTAAAATTCAACTTAGCTCTTTGGATAGGAATCGAAAGTTTGGTTTATTTGATAAATTTGAGGAAGTTTACAAATTACTCGGTTACTTATAAACCATACAGATTTTTTATGAAGATAAATGAAAACATTACATATCAATTAACAAATTCATTTGTAAAGCCCATGCCCTGGTCTGGCACAAAAACTATTGGAAGCAAAAGGATATTCCTATGAGGAGAAATATCATGACATCCAAGGCAAGATGAGACTAATCTACCTCTGCTTACATAGCTTTGTAAAATCTAAACTTCAGGCTGAAACTCTCACATAGCTCCACCTAGAAAAATATTAAAGTATTCATTGTGCAATGATCTTATCCAAGATTGATTTTTAATTCTTAGGACATCAAATACTCCCTTTTCCTTAGAGTGAGATAGAAGAGATGTCACAGTCTTTCACAGAAAAGCCGTCACAGCCCCAGGAAAATTGAAAATGTATTACTCAGCAAAAGATGTGAATCTATTTTTACCTTACTCGATTTTGTCATATTTTACTGTATCAAAGTAAATTATTAGTGATGCTCATATTCTAGCTTATATTCAACTTTACTGTTATTCCTAAATTGCTTGTATATTTTATAAGATGTTAATAAACTTATAAATGTCTTAAATATTATGCTACTATTTTTTATGCTATGTAATTTTGTAAGATTTGTATAGTCACCCTTTGAACACATTCCTTTTAATGCACTTTAATATTGTTTTACTATTTTATTATTTGAGCTTACCATCAACTGATTCTTTGCACATCACTGCAATATTTCTTTGGATAATAGTTTTACCTAGTATATATTGGTATTAAGATGAGTCCTTCACTATCATCTTAAATAGTATTACTGGTTTTCTTAAATGATCAATTTCAGACTAGGCTGCTCTCCAAAACCATCATGACTTGGCCCCATAATTCTTTTGAGTAATCAGAATCTTCCAGGAATGAACTCCCTGAGTAAAAGTTCAGTGCACCTTTGATGACATGCACTTATTCTTTTGGAAAAGGTATTAATACTTTCAAGTCACTTGGGCACCATTTGCTCTGTATAGCTACATGGTGGTTTCACATCTTAATGCTGGAATTGTCATGTAACATTTGGGTGGAATAGGATATAAAAAAGTAAAGCCTTTTATAAGTTCATGAGTCTCTTACATAAATATTATCCCCTGTTTCTGCCCTCTCAGGTCTCAGATTATTATTTGAGATTAAATATCACCTCTTTACCAGCCTTATTCATTGAAACTTAGGACTTCTTAATTTGTCTAGGCCAACAGGCAAATGTTGCACACTTGAATCCTCAATTAATTTGTCTGAGAGAAATTTCCACACCTTCAACAGCATTCTATTGCTTAGTATGCTTTTAGGGTACATTTTTCTTTGTTATTTTGAACATCGCGATAATTGGTGAAGCCTCAAACAGAAATGGAAGTAGCTAAATCTGTGAGAAGTTTCAGATGATTTTGTGCTAAAACATAATTTTGAAACATTGAGTAGCACTTGAAAATTTTATTGACTTTTTTACATGGAGCGATGAATTCCCCAAACTGAACCAAATAAGGAATAGGTTAATAAAAAGACATTTTAAAATATATATATTAAACTAGCATACAAAATCTTTGAAATACAAATAAAAAGGGATCCATTTTAGGCCTCTGTAACCTGTCTAGCCTATGTAGAATCAAATTCCTAACAAGAAAAATGCAGCCATTCTAGCCTTTATGTAAGCACATTTCTAACGATAATAAATTGGGTTTGGAATTAAAGCAGTATTTAACAATGACAATTATTTATTTATTTATTAGTTTTAAAAACCGAAACAGACTCTTCTTACGTTGCTCAGGCTGGAATGCAGTGGTGCGATCTCGGCTCACTGCCAATCTCAGACCCCTGGGTTCAAGTGATTCTCCTGTCTCAGCCTCCAGAGTAGCTGGGACTACAGGTGCCTGCCTCAACGCCAGGCTAATTTTTTTTTTTTTTTTGCATTTTTAGTAGAGACAGAGTTTCATCATGTTGGCCAGGCTGTTTGCAAACTCCTGACCTCAGGTGACCCACCTGCCTTCGCCTCACAAAGTCCTGGGATTACAGGCATGAGCCACTGCACCCAGCCAATAAAATTGCTATGGATATCTAACTTTCATAACAGGTTGAAAACAAATCATTACATACCCTGCAAATAGAAGTGTAGAGCAAAAGTTTCTTTGTGTGTATTTGTTTGTTTTGCTCCATATAACTATTATTGAAGACACTCAGAAAATAAATACATACCTGTATTTTAAAAATTATCCTATATTACATTCAGTAGTATGCAGATAAATGCTTTATAATTTGCATTCTAATGTAGAATTTCTTGAATTATATCACCTTCCATTTTATGTGAAGTAAGTACTTCTCCAAGACAAAATTTATGCTACCAACCTGATGTCTCTGCAGTTATCCCAAAATATGAAGAAATACCCCAAATTGGCTCTCATAAGATGAGAAAAGTCAGCTTCTGCCCAGCACTGGAATCACTCATGGTGCAGATACATTAGAATGCTGTTATTATGAAGCTAACGTGGCAGCACATGGATTCGCAGTTCTTTTTTTCCCAGTTGTTTACATTCTTATCTCTCCATGTGAACTTTTAGAGTCATCTCTGTACATAAGTCCATTACTTCCAACATACCTTTATTGTATTTATACATCACAATCTGCCTTATTGGAAAATGATGCTACTGTGCAACTGCCAAACGTGCATGTAATAAGAAGTGGTTTTCAAGTAACATTAACAAATTTCAATACATCAGTCCACAACACTGAACCTATTCACTCTTGTTACCAGTGCATTTATCTTTATAAACAATGATAGGTTCTTCTTTTATGATCATTCAGAGGCAAATTACCTAGTAAAGAAAGATTAATTCCACTACATTCTTCTTTTAAATTTTATTTTACTTTAAGTTTTGGGTTACATGTGCAGAACGAGCAGGTTTCTTACACAGGTACACATGTACCATGCTGGCTTGCTGCATGTATCAATTTATCATCTAAGTTTTAAGCCTCACATGCATTAGGTATTTGTCCTGATGCTCTCCCTCCCTTTGACATCCATCCTCCCGACAGGCTCAGGTGTGTGATCCCCCCTCCCCGTGTTCATGTGTTCTCATTGTTCAACTCCCCCATAAACATACTGAGCATGGCTTCTGACCATTCCCTATTCTTATGTTTTCTATTATTTTCATTGCCATGGGCTATGGAAAGGAATACTTGAGTTATCCACTTTGCAGAGTTGTTTTGAGACATGAATGTGTTAATATAGCAAAATGTTAGAAAAATGCCTCAATGTAATACGTGCTATATATGTCTTCACATTATTTAAAATATTTGAATTCCAAATATTGTGCTTAGGAATGTAGATAAAAAGATAATAAAAGTAACAGAGAAATATTCAGATCTTAGAATGTGTGAGTATATTTCTTATCACTTTGCAGGTGTTAACTTACTCTGCCCTTCCCAAACTGCTGTCATGTGGGTTATATTATTTTATCTTCTATACAGGTGAGAAACCGAGTTTCCCTGAAGTCATTAAATAAGTTTCCTGAGATTAGGAAAGTGGTCAATACCCCAGAAAAATTTAAAAACAGTAAGTCTGGCTAGCAAAATCTTTCCCTAACCATTCTCCTGCGTGTCTTCACAGAATAGTGAATGAGAAGTAAAAAGATTCAGAGAAGTAGGGATGCTAGAATGGATTCATCCCATCAACTCAATGGCTGACCAGGTTCCATTAAGAGAGACTAATGCACATTCCCTTCATGAAATAATTTAAAAATTCATTGGAACGATGGTCCAACATCACTAAGAGCCTTTGCTCCAGTGGAGTAGCTCCAAGGAAAGTTTTATTTTACTGCATGTTGCTAAGTAGCCCAGTGGAATTATGTTCTGTTTGCCAAGGCTGGTAACCTGATGTTATACCTTTTTTTTTCTGTATTTTCATTCATTTTTTTTTTTTTTGTACTTCTCTCTGGTTGTTTTCTATTGATGTAACTTTCAGTATAATGAAATTATCATCTGAGATGGTTGATTGCTAGATCTAATTCAAACTTTTTTAGCTCTAGAATTCCCATTTGATTTTTTCCTGTTTATTTCTGTTCTCTGGTAATATTCTCCATTTTATCGCACTGCTGTTTTTTTTTTTTTTTAATTAACGTTTGATGTAGAATTGTTTATTTGTGTTCCTCATGCTACAACACAACCTTCAAAGTCAGCCAAGTATGTAACATTAATATGCGTCCTCAAAACATCAACTTAGATAACCCATAGCCAGGGGTTCTCAACTTCCACAATGCAACTTCAACACTCAAAAGAGCACAATATGTTTCAAATCCCATCTCAATACAAATTTAAGAAAAGCAAAGCAAACTGTATTATCAGACTATCAAAACTCAGTGAGATTCTGTAATTTAATATACCTACTTCTCAAGTCTCTAAATTTCTCCACACTGAGGAGAGTTGTTAAATGCCTGAATTCTACTCCAAGCCAATTAAATCACAACAATTAACCCAGAATCTCTGTGGGGCATCTTGACTCAGTTATTGCTTTCTAACATCTTTTACTTCTTGGCCTTTTGGAATGTTCAAAAATTAGTAATATTACAATGTGTGTTATAATCATAATATAACAGTTAAGAAAACACATAAAATGAAGGCCTAGAAAGATCTTTGTTACTCATCTAGAATTATTAGGTATAACAGTATTTTCCAACAGAGGAAGACTATTGGATTTCAGGCATAAAACAACGCTGAAAAAATTTCAAGCCATCACAGGGAAAGAAAGATAACTTCTGACTCTGGTTTCCTGTGTTTCAGGCCAGGAAGAGCAAGGGAAGAAAAAGATTTGTCCATAGGAACAATTTCTAAAATCTCTAAAGAACAATTTCATTTGAACCCATTGATTTTCTTTTCATGCAAAATTTCAAAGATAAAGCAATATAAAATATGGGGCCAAAGAAAAGGGAGAAGGTCTTCAAGGAGAATCTGTCTCTTTAAGTTTTCATTGGTACAACAGTCCATCAGCTTGGAGCTATTCAAAGAGGAATCATGAAAATGAGTTTCAGTGGTATATATATATGTGTTTGTGTGTGCTACAGCAAAGGCTGGTTGTAGCAAAAATTCATTTCATACTGTATGATATGGGCGGGGCAAGGTGGCTTACGCCTGTAATCCCAGCACTTTGGGAGGCTGAGGTGGGGTAATCACCCTGAGGTCAGGAGAGACCAGCCTGGCCAACATGTCAAAATCCTGTATCTCCTAAAAATACAAAAATTAGCCAGGTGTGGTGGCACACACCTGTAATCTCAGCTACTTCGAAGGCTGAAGCAGGAGAACTGCTTGAACCCGGAAGGCAGAGGTTGCAGATCAGGCCACCGCTCTCCATCCTGGGTGGCAAAGCGGGTCTCAAAAACAAAACAAAACAAGACATGCAGAAAAAAACTGCATGATATATAATTGTGACATTATATGGGAATGCTTCTGTCAAAATATAGATTCAATCCAACATTACGCCAACTTTTATATTCATTTCAGTCCCTAAGTCTTCATAGCCAAAAACATGAGAATAATCTTATAGCTATCTACTAAGGTAACAAACTGTAAATAAATTCCCTAATATTGCTTTGAAAATAAATTCCTTGGTTGTTAAGAGAAATTCCATCTTCCAACTCCATCCAAATGTATTATTTAACTGGTGTTCGTCAGTCATCATCTACTGTTGGCTTGATTGTCACTCCTCTTCTTATCTGACCCCAACCAATTAAACGCCAGTGTTTTTCAACTCTTCGGCTAAGGGCAATTTTTTCTCCTACCTCTGTGCACACTGGATTGGTCAAAACAATTTTACCCAAATCGGCCTTGACAGCACTAACTCTTCCTCCTGTAGAGAGGGACCCTATGTTCACCATGAGTACTTCATTCTTAGACAGCTTTTGCACCTTTGCTGCTTTCTTGTCTCCTTCAGTGCGTACACCTAGAAGCCGTCTAAGCAGGAAATAGGAAATTTCCAATTCTGTGAATATCTCAGGTAAGGCTCCAACTGCACCAAGTACCTGCCCCACCATTCTGTCAGCCCGGCACAAAGTGGGGTCAATTTTTGTTCCAACTCCAATAAGACCGCCAGGAGCAGCATATTGCAGATCATTATGCTCCGCAAAAAGCGATACAATTTTGGAAAACATTGGTTTACACATGCAGGTTTTCCTTCACTATCCTTGGAAACAATACCAGGTCTTACTTCTATCTCCTGGCCCACCTTTAATACTCCTTTTAGGATACTACCATCAGCTACACCCTCCTTAAGGTCATCAACTTCACAGCCAGGTTTGTTGACATCAAAAGATCTAATAACAATAAGGCGGGGCTCGGAAGTAAATTCTCTTGGAGGTACTGGAATTTTCTTTACTATGTACTCACAAACAACTTCAATATTGTATTTCAGCTGAGCCGAAATTGGAATAATGGAAGCTCCCTCTGCTACTGTACCTTGGACAAAAGCAAGAATCTGCTCATATTGTTCTTTAGCCTGACTTTCTTTTACCAAATCAATTTTATTTTGTAGAATCAAAATATGCTTCAGTTTCATGATTTCTATAGCAGCTAGATGTTCAGATGTCTGAGGCTGAGGGCAAGATTCATTACCAGCTATCCACAGAAGAGCTGCATCCATCACCGCTGCACCATTCAGCATAGTAGCCATCAAAATATCGTGGCCCAGACAGTCAACAAAGGAAACATGTCTGACTAATTTGAAGTTCCCTTTGGTCCCTGGAATATCCGTAGGAAACTCATCAGGTGTACTGCTTCCACAAGATCTATAACATTCTGGCCAAGGATAACTTGGGTCATCAAGTTTATATATCTTAGCATTAGCATATCCAAGCTTGATTGTAATATTTCTTTCTAGTTCATTTTTGAACCTCACTGTGTGAACTCCAGAAATAGCTTTGACAACTGTGGATTTCCCATGAGCTACATGACCAATTGTACCTATATTAATTGTGGCTTGTCTGCTGATAACTTCATGTGAAAGTGGCATCAACTTGGTAACATCCAAGGTGGTGAGATCCTGGCGCAAAAGATGCGACTGCCCCAAAGTCACTCCAGCTTCTCCTCCCGCCATCTTGCCAAAAGAGCTCGCACTGTTAATAACACTGTTAGTGTTAACTCTTCTTTTTATAACTCCAATATCTTGAACAAATTTGAGATTGGCTGAAGAGCATTTGGGCATCTCAGGTCACTGCAACCACCACCTCATGGGTTCAAGTAAGTCTTGTGCCTCAGCCTCCTGAGTAGCTGGGACCGCAGGCGCTTACCACCACACACAGCTAATTTGCATTTTGGTAGAGATGGGGTTTCATCATGTTGCCCAGACTGGTCTGGAACTCCTGAGCTCAAGCAATCCACTTGTGTTGGCCTCCCGAAGTGCTAGGATTACATGTGTGAGCCACCGCACCTGGCCGTTTTGTTTTATACCTTGGTCTTTTGTGTGATATTACACATTAATCTTGAAATTTGTTGATGAATGCAAGATATTGTGCATGTTTTTTTCTAAGAAGACGGGCAAACAAACTGAGTATCCAGGGCCTACAACTGAAATTTCTTTGTCACATTGCAATTCTTTGTATTGAATTACATAATAAGGATAATTATCAGTGATAGCAAAAAGAATGCAACAGATATTTCTTGTTCTTTAAATACTTCATAAACACATGTTTCTATTACTTTTTTTTTTCTATTTTGGAGTTTAAGTTTGCTGTTAATGCTTTACTTTCTGTTGAGATCTCTTAAAAAGTAAACTCAATGGACCATTTTCTGGGACAAATGTACACCACTAAAGTTCACTCAGTATCTGAATTTACTAATAGCTAGGGGTAAAACTGAAAACATGTATCAGAGAACAAATGTGAAAATGCAAGACCTTCATTCTTTCCAACTTTCAAGTCATGGCTAAATCTTATTTAACAAATGGATACAAAGCATAGACAATCAATTAAATGTTACATTTCACTTTATGAAAAGACAAAACTTTGATATCAAATATTATCATTTACCATAAAATTAAATATAAACTACTTACCTGAATATTAACAAAGAATATCATACACAGTAGAGTTTATGATAGAAATATAAAAAAGATAGGGTTATTCATATATAAATATGTTATGAATAAATTTGATGATATATTTGTATATATTGCTCACATTATTAGAAAATTAGGAAGAAAATGGATTATTCAAAGGTAAAATGTAATTATATAAAGCAAGCAGTTTACATCACATTTAATATAAAAATAATAGAATACATCTCCCAATAAGATTTTGTGGAATGCAATTTGTCCAAAAAATTAATAAATTTTCACAAAGTAGTGATTATATATTAATATTGATTTTATTTTCCTTTTTTCAAAAGAAAAAGATTGATAAACTTATCTATGCTAAATATACAGGATCTAAAATGGAAATTACTTCTTTCTCTATTTCTATTCAATTTCTAATTTATATATTTAAACTACATAATTTATCAAAGATTATTAGTGAAATTCCAAATGAACAGAGTGAGAGTGGCAGTTGCGTGGGTGACATGAGACAGGCACCCCCATGTATTAATCCAAAACAGTAAATATCCCTGACTGTGCCCCCAAAATAAGCAGCTTCATGATCCAAGACTTTCAACAAACTTATGTGTTTTAACTTGAGTTTCACAAATAGTAATTAATGATAAGAAAATAATTAATAGATTCATATTTGAACTTTAAAAATAATAATTTAACATAAACATAGTATTTTAAAATATATATATCATTATTATACAATAAGATATTCTTTCATTAACACCCTCCTTTAGAATTGTTATGACCTTGTATGTTACCTCTGGAACAAAATTTCCACCCCACTCTTGGGATAGCCAGAGAAACACACGTTTTGGAGACCCAAAGCTACCTATTTTAAAGACAAAAGGCATAGTACAACACCAGGCCAGGACACAGGCTATGTTTCAGGCTCTAATAGCTCACCCCATCAAGCTTGGTGGGGCAGTCCACAAGCCGCCATAGCACTGTTGGTGCCTTGCATTGGTTCACACTTGCCTCTCTCCTGTGTCATATGCTCAGATCCTGCTCCTTAATTGTGCTCATGATAGATATTGCTCAATACTTCCAGGACTGATAGTACTCCTGATTTTAGTACTTTGTGAAATCATTCACTTAGTGTCAATAAAACTTTACTTTGTAATATTTATATTAAAGAAAAAGGTAGGCCAGGCGCAGTGCCTCACGCCTGTAATCCCAGCACTTTGGGAAGCTGAGGCGGGCGGATCACCTGAGGTCGGGAGTTCAAGACCAGCCTGACAAACATGGAGAAATCCTGTCTCTATTAAAAAAAAAATACAAAAATTAGCCTGGCATGGTGGTGTCTGCCTGTAATCCCAGGTACTTAGGAGGTTGAAGCAGGAGAATTGTTTGAACCCAGGAGGCGGAGGTTGCAGTGAGCCAAGATGGAGCCATTGCATTCCAGGCTGGGTGTCAAGAGCTAAACTCTGTCTCAATTAAAAAAAAAAAAAAAGGTACAGGTGAAGCTACATGATTCACTAAAAACGTTATAACTTAGGAGCAACTGAAAAACTTTATATTTCTGTTAATGTGATTTTTTTAAGCTCCTTGTTTTATATTCTAGAAAATGCAGTTTCCTATAATGTTTTTAATCTGGATTTTGAAGGGCATTAATTACAATGAATGTCTATATCTATTAGGATTCAAATTATTATTTGTTCTAATTATACCTGAGGTTTCCTGTCATGTGCTGAGCTTTCTAAGAGGAAAAAAAAATACACATTGTCTTCTGGAATAGAAATGTACTCAAAATCATCATTTTAGAAACATATCTAATTTCCCTTGATATTGAAAAATGAGATGAGAAAATGGATCAAAATGAAATAGTAAACAAAATAGAAAAATGGGAAATGAAAATTTAAACATGAAGTGTTTCATCTTTTAACTCCTTGGTTATGTGGCTAACAAGGACTTTGAGGTCCCCACAATTTAAAAGATTTTACATGTCTTTAATATTATGCTAAATAAATATCCCCAGGTAATCAACATAGGAAATACTGTTTCTGTTAGATTATACATTTTAGCACTTTTATGTAAGAGGTACTTGATATTTCAGTCAATGGCCAGTTCACCGAGCAGTATTCCTTTCATTCTCTCATCATATTTTAAGCTGTTGTTGTCTTGCTTAGACAATCAATAATTGATCTCAACAATGTGTCTATCTACTTAGCAACAGAGCAGCAATCTGAAGTGAGGGTATATTTCTACTGAAACTCTTGAATATGGCCCATGGGGCAGTGATTTTAATGTCAGTCCCATGCTTGATGGAACAAGTGCTCTTTGGTGAGCTGAACTCTTTTAATGAGATTATTTGTAAGTATAATGGGGAGTATGGAAATGTGCCAATAGAGGAGTCAATGGGAGAGGAATAATGAGAGAGAAACAAGTAAGCCAAGGAAACCAAGCATACTGAGAGCTCTGCAAAATCAAGTGAGTGAATTATAGCTGTGAGAGGATGCCTAATGGTAATTATTGATGTGTTTTATACCCCAGAGTGTGAAAGTCACTTTATGCATTCTCTTTTTGATAATTAAGAGTAATTTATTATAGGCTTTCCACCTTTCCTGTTTCCAGTGGGAGGCCTCCAGATTCTTTTTGGACTATCACATTGCAGTGTGAAGTGGCAACAGAATAAGCCCTCAATAAGAGTGCTAAAATTCCTAAGTTATTTGTATCAAATACATATGTTGTTAAATAATTGTTACATTTTGGTTTTATTCAGCATATACATTTTAGTAGGGATATTAAATTGTATTTGATGATAGTTTGTGTTTCTGTTTTTTCTTTGTGGGAACATAAGGAAGACTATAACTTTGAGAGAACTGGAGAATAAATATCTGTAATCATAATTTAATGATATCCACATTTGCATTTCTATTTCCTGCGGGTTTAGGCATATAGATCTTTGAGAAACATATAGTGCACATCTTTTCACCGTTTGTATCTCTTCTAGATGATTATTTCTTATTGCTGTTGTTGTCAAACTGATTATTCTCCCACAGCTACAACTCAAAATATGGCATGTTTTAAGATGATGAAAATTAATATAGTTTTACATTTTTAATAGTAGATGAAGGAGGAAATTGGTGTGACAAAACGCATTAAGAATAAAACCTGTTGTTGACTGCTACCAAGAAATGGAAAATACGTCTAGGGTAGGGAAGCAATACCAATATAAAGGTAGGGTCTGTTGTTGTTTGTTTATTTTAAACTTCTCTGCATGGCTGATTAGTGTCAGTGGAGTCAAATATGAAGTTAAAATACTATTTCTAATATTAAATTTGAACATTGGATGAATGGCTTAATATTCCTGAACTTTAGTTACCATTTATTTGAAATGAGGATTCTACCTATTTAATAGATTTGTTATATGCACATAGTATGAGATGCTCACTATTTAGTTGCCATTCCTCTCTATAAACTTGTTTCTCCCTTGCTCTGCCTCCTCTCTGACCCATCATGTTCCCTTATAATAACAACCTGACAAATGTCATCACTCTTACATGTGCCCCATGTTTCATTCATCTCAATGCTCAATTTTTACCCATACGTCACTGTCAACCTGTAAAACAGCACATTGTAAAGGCAGAAGCCAATATGCACGTGCACATTTTTCCACATTTATTTACTAGGTAAAATATGTGGTATAGTTTGGATGCGTGTTCCTGCCCAAATTTCATATTGAAACATAATCCTCAATGTTGGAGGTATGGCCTGGTGGGACGTAATTGGATTATGGGGGCAGATTTCTCATGAACGTTTTAGCATCATTGCATGTGCAACTGTCCTTGCAATAGTGAGTGAGTTGTCATGAGACTGAATAATTTAAAAGTGTGTTGCACCTCCTCCCTTGCTCTGCCATGCTCCTATTTTTTCCACATGATATGCAAGCTCACACTTGGTTTTCCGCTGTGATTGGAAGTCTCCTGAGGCCTCCGCAAAAGCCACACAAATGTTGCTATGCTTCCTGTATAGTCTGCAGAAGTGTGATACAGTTAAACCTATTTTCTTTATAAATTTCCGAGTCCCAGGCTTTTTTTTTTTCTTTGTAGCCATGTAAGAACAGACTAATGCAACATATTTCACTTACAGTGAAGAAAGAACATCTAATATCTTATTACAAGTCAAAAAGCAGAATGTATAATCTGTGAGGTCTATCTCACTCTAGCATTCACAAGAATAATCACGGTGTCAGGTGAGTCCCCATGTGTAAATTACTCTTGTATTTTACATCCTAGAGCAATGTACTTATATTTTTGTAGTCTTTTGATCAATATAAGGCAAAACTTCACATTTTTAGCTATAGTTTTTATTTGCAAGAATATTACATAAAATTAGACTGTAGTCTCTTCAGTCAATATATACAAATGGAAATCTATGTATACTTGGGAAAATTACAAATATATTTAAGAAATGTAATGGAATGTTCCCCTTTAAAATATCTCTGCATTATTCATATTTAAATTACAGCTCTCTAATTTGTTACTTTGGAAAAATTTCATTAAATGTATGCTAAAGTTTTATTATAACATTTTATCATATATATATATCACCTTAAATAAAGTTGGTTCATCCTGTTTCTTGGGATCAAAATTATAAACAATTTTTTCCTCATTTCTGTCCTTCAGTCTTCTACCCTGTAAAAGAATGTGTGTACATATCTGTTTATTTTTAAAATGGCACCAACAGACAATCATTTTCTTTCAAAATAATGCTCAAATAGCATATTCATGCTTTAGCACAACAATCTAAGTAGTTTTTTAAATTAATACAATTAATTACATGGGTGCTACATGACATTCCTATACATATGTTTCCCATATATAACAATCAATTTGACATATTTTATTATATATTTAATACTTTAAGCCCTATACAATGATTTATATTATAAATATAATTATATTTATAATTATATAAATATATTTATAATATTTTATATAAATAATATAAATAATATAATATATAATATAAATAATATAAATAATATATTTATAATTATATAAATGTATTATAAATCATTGAGTTTAACTGTGAGCTTTTGAAATCATGCAAAATACTCTTGAGAATGCTGATTTTAACTTTTTAATCTATCCACATTACATTTAATTTTTGAAAGTACTGGAAATTTACATATAATAACATAATTCAAAGGAATATAAGATATTATGAAGTCTGGTTAATTTATTATAGGATGTAATATCAAGAATGTCACATTATTTCATTCTTACCTACACAGAATGAACAATTTTTTGTAAATTAATTATGCTTTATTTCACATTATTTTTCTGAAGAGCCACAGTGAGTGAGATTAAATCTTTAAAAGAAAAAACAACGTTGCAAAAGGAAGAGGAATACTTGAACTGTGTCAGCTATACTGTAAGAACCCTTTGATCAGAAAGTCTCTCAACTTTTGTAAATGCAACATTCTGAGCTGTAATTAACAGAAAATATGACATCTTAATACTGAAAAAGCTTTATCATGTTGAAAATGCCCTTGAAGTCTATAGAAATGACTTTGGAATCCTTACATATTTTCAGAGAAATAAAGCTGTTAAAGCAACAACTGTATCTGTTTTTCATTGGCATGCTGTCTCAAATTGGTAACTACTTTCCAATTTAATAAATCATTTTTCAGAATTTCACTTAAAATCTATTATGTGAATTGCAGGAGAAAATAAAAATATATCCATAAAAAAGAGTTGGCACAATAGCGATGACAGGATATGATAATGATATCATGAGAATAATTTGTCGTGAAGTGTCACCATCCACCTTCAGGTTCCTATTGATCCCCTTTTACCACTGACTCTGGGTGAACGTGGGAGGAGAGTATCTACACGCGGAAAATGCCAGTGTGGGTGGATAACTGCTTTACAATTGTGCAGATCATTGAAATGTAACATTAAACTGTTTTCTGTTTTTGTTCTTTTCATTCATTTATTCAGATAATTCAATGTATTCAAAAATAATATTTTCTTCAGCACCGAGCTAGATGTCTATCAAGTAATCAACGAAATAAGGCAGAATTCTCAGTTATATAGCTTATGTTGTTACCTATAGTCCACACAGTAAAACAGATAATTTTTTGAGTCTATATAATTAATAGTAATAATTATATAATTTTGTGTGAGAATCAATAATTTTATATAAATAGAAAATTTAATTTCTAACTTTGGTGCACATTAAATGTTAAAAATAAGTGTTCAATATCAGGATGATTAATTTCAACCTTTTGTTGATGAAGGTAATTTAATGATTTACAAATTTATGTTTTGTAGTCTGTGAACTTACTTCTATTATATTTTGATTTTCTCAGCCAAGTTGGTTACTTAGTTTAGGTTAATATTCAACCTAAACATTATTATTATGGAAAGACATTTTTCATCACAAAGAAGAAATAAGAGATTTAGATTGTCTTCAAGTACCTTGGACAAAAAAAAAAGATTGCTTTCAAATTTTTTTAATTTTGAAGCATTTATTCTTTAAAACTTCAGCAAAGTTCATAGCAGATTGTGACAAAAGTCTGTTTTCTTAAATAACTTTCTAATTATTTGCTTTTTCTAGATGGTGTTTTCAAACTATTAAAAACTGTAGAAATAAATAATGAATATAATTAAAAAAAAAACTTTAACCACCATATCCACATCTTCATACACAGACACATATACACACACATATATAATACTTATATACATATGCATACATGCACATGAATTCAAAACACAGGCTTTTAATATGATTGGTTTTATAGACATACAATATCAACACTAACCAATAATAAAACCTGTTTTTTATTCCTTATACAGTATGTATCTAAAAACTAGAATGAAAAACTGAGTATTAAGTTAAATAATTCTATCAATAGCCAGAACCCACTTGGATGGCACAGTGTAGTAAAGATCAATAACAGATGACCGGTTATAGTCCAAGCCAAACAGTTACATTCTCCCAGCAGAGCTTTTGGCTTAGCCAATGTATAAACTGTCTTAGTTTCTTTGGAATAAAAGTGTACTCAATACAATTTTACAGGTATATAGATAAAGTGTATTCCCCAAGAGTACTATATTATCCTGGTCAAATTCAGAGCAAATAAAAACGATATAGCTATAGGAATTCTGCGTATGTTGTGCTAGTCACCTTGTATTTCAAAAGCCAGGGTTTGATAAATTTATTCATTTGGTGAGTCATCAGTAAAAACAAAAAATCAAACAAACAAAATAAAACCTGGTCAAATTTTGCAACTCTGTGAGATATTCTCTCTGAGGTTCTACGTGAAAGCAAGAGAAGAAAATTATTGGAATCATAAAGTTGTGCTTTTTTTCTAAGCAACATTATTTAAAAGTAAGTTTAATGCTTCCTAGAGCACTTTAGCAGTCAGTCATAAGTTTTAATAAGGGAGACAGTAATGGGCTAATCATAAGTATAGTGGAGTTCAAATAAGAACCAAGAATAAATGTACGAGCCAAGTTATTAGGTAAGGGAGATTATTTGAGTCATAAAGAACACCGAATAATTATGAAATGTTTAAAATTTAAGAATAACTGATACAATATTCAGTAGTTTTCTGCCTGAAAATATAAAATTAAATGTATATCTAATTCATGATAAATTTTGGCACTATCATTAATGGTGAAAATATTTAATTTATATTTTACTATACTTAAATTAAATTTTTGCTATTTGTTTTAAGATTTATATTTATAGCTAGAAAGTATTATAATATACACATTTTATATAACAGTTTCAGAAATAGATGAAAAAGTTCTGATAAGTTGATTTACATAAATATATAGGAGAACAAATAGAAAGATATACAGACCTATGTACTATATGGTTTTAATTTCTTATATGTTGGCAAAACAATCAACATTTTTATTTAGTTTATATTCTAATCAAATAGTATAGACATATATGTAGGTTTCTACTAGCTTTTATGTTGAGAAGAGAATTAAAACCACCATCAAGAGAGACTTTCTTGCTTAATTTTTCTGAATGGATATGTGTAAGAATATTGATTGACACACATCTATTCAAATCACAAATGGAATTTAAGATCTCATTCACAGACACATTTCTAGCCCCAACATGACTGCTGCTCTTCAGTAGCCATTCAGCATTTATGAAACCATACATATAGATCAAAGAGTGGAAGGTCCTTTTCTCAGAAGAGATTCCAATATGTCTTGTCCTCTGTGATACTTCACTTCATCTCATTATACTAAAAAATATAGTTCATGGGGAACATGTATAGATTTCTGATAATCTCACCACATGATCTGTAGTGCTATAGTTTACAGTCTTCCCTATATATTTCCTAGGAATGCAGTCACCTTGTATTTGAGTCAGTACCTCAACACTAACCAGATGCAAATATATGGATTATTCAGAGTTAATGTCAATCAATAATAATTAAATAATGCATAGGTTATAAAGAATAACAATAATACATAGATAATAAATACTGTAATGCAAACACATACAAATATATGTGCACACCGACACATTCTCCATTCTAGTCTATATCGTGATTCTAGATTTTGAAGAAAGAAAATTCATTTGTGTGAAGCAGGTTAACTGTGCAGTACAGTGGTTACTACTTCAACTACTACTTGCCTGAGTCCATTGAAACAGAACGCTTAAACGCACAACAGTTTACATGATGTGGGTTCATTATTTACAGACAGGCAGCAAGGAGCGACAGAAGCTTAGGGTTCATGATGAGCCAGTCCCACAAGGCTCAGGAAAGCTGGGTCAGGTGCAGTCTCATGTGCATATGCTCCAATTGCACCAAAGCTGAAGGACCCTGGAAAGTATTCTATGCTGGGTTTGACAGCCTGGGGCTTGTATGATGAATGGAATTAAAGCAATAAAGGACATTCTTTCTAGAAGGGACTGGAACAGAGCTTGAGGCTATTCCAGTCACTTTCTTCTTATTTCAGCATGTTGTTTTCTAGCATGTTTTACAGTCATTCTTGAAAACTACGAGCAAGAAAGAACTGTGTTGGTCCAAGGCCACCCAGAGAACTGATCTGCAATTTGATATTTAGATTACATGTGATATACTTATTATATCTGTGTTTGAACAGATGTTCTTAGTTGTCAGCATGACCTTTGCAATAACATGTCCTTTCCAGTGATCTTGGTAATATTTTCCGACTGTGTTTGGGAAGAATTCAGGAGGGTTGGTATATCCACTGTATACCAAACAGGAGGTATATCAATTCAGGAGGCTTTCATGTACACTGTATACCAAACAGTTATACATGAACTCTGTCCAACTCTCTGCAGTTCTAGACTGACTGCACACTTCTTCACATACTCATACTGCACATCCCTTGCCTTATTATCTGGGATGTTAAACACGGGGACCACACCCCAGCAATGTGGAGAAATTAATGTACCATGAGGCAAACCTTGGAAGAAAGAGAAAAAAGACTCAAGAAAGAAACCTCTCTATCCCCTTTGGGTTGATTGTCTCAGGCAGCAGTTACACTGCATCTTATATGACAGCTCTGAAAGCAGTCAGAGTGATTTCATATCATGCAGCGGCCAATTAATAACATAGTACCAATATATTGACTGTTTTTCTTTCCTTTCTTCTCTACTGTTTCCCCTCCCTCATGTCAGGATTGCATTCCCTTATAAAATGATAGGACGTATACCATTCCTCAGGTTCTGCTTTCTGGGGGAACTCAAGTTAAGACAATTGATGTTGGATATGACCCTAGAAAGTGGAACTCAGGATAAAATTATGGATCTGAATTACTCATAGTTCTGACAGTGGTAGAGGACTCCATTACTGATGGTAGACATTGTGGGTATAATTATTGTAAAGGAATAGAACCAAAATTGCTAATAGTAATTTGGCTGAGGTACAAGATGGAATCTAAATCAATTAAGTCGTTCTCAACAGCCACTACCTCCAGTATCTGGATATCAAATGCCATTTCATAGTATACTGTGAGTAGCTTCCACTCAATTTTTTAGACACTGCAATATCAGGGCAGAACCAAATGACAAGACTGTAACACTATATGATATGATTAAGTGTGCAATCTCAAAAACTCACATTTGTGACTGTGAGTTTTTAGAAGAATAGAAATCTAAAATCTATGATGGGGAATATGATTGGATAAATCTGACAGATTTGAATTCTCAATTTCACTACATTTATTGTTTCAGTAGAAGCTGCCCCTCATTTATTTGTTAGAGTAAATAAGCCTCTTCTTGAATGGTGACCTTGAAGTGATCTCACTTGAATCAGGCATTTAATGAGATGAAGCTTATTTTCACAAAATAACTTTTTCTGTCTTTTCTCATTGACTCTAGGATAAGTGTATTGGTCAGGGATCTTTAGAGAGACAGGACTAATAGGAGTATACATGAAAGGGAGTTTATTAAGGAGTATTGACTCACATTATCACAAAATATTGGCTCACATGATCACAAAGGGAAGTCCCACAGCAGGTCTTCTGCAAACTCAGGAACCAGGAAGTGAGTCTGACTCCCAAAACCTCAAATGTAGGGAAACCTACAGTGCAGCCTTCAGTCTGTGGTTGAAGGCCTGAGAGCCTTTAGCAAACCACTGGTGTAGGTCCAAGAGTCCAAAGGCTGAAGAACTTGGCATCCAATGTTTGAGGGCAGGAAGTATCCACCACGGGAGTAAGATGGAGGCCAGAAGACTCAGCTGTTCTCTCCATTCCTGCCTTTACACTGGCAGCTGATTAGATGGTGCCCACCCAGATTGAAAGTGGATCTACCTCTCCCAGTTCACAGACTTAAATGTGAATGTCCTTTGGTGACAACCTCTCAGACACACCCAGGAGCAACATTTTGCATCCATCAATCCAATCAAGTTGGCACTCAATATTAACCATCACTGTGTGTAAGGACAGAATTAAGCATAAAGCATAAAGGGAAGTACAACCCCTCTTCTAGAAGGATATAGCTTGCACATTACAGGAACTATAGCAACAAGCTAATTTTTACTGGTAGAAACAATTGGACAATATTTAAGAATTGATATTGAGTATATTCATCAAAACTATATGAAATAAGACCAACAGTAGACAATTTCATGACTTTTGGAGACATATCCATGATAAGACTTCTAGAATATCCTAACTACTCATTAGGATGGCTGCTAGAATCTTGCTCTCTATTATAGTACATTAGGAATAAAGGTGCTTATTTTATTGACACAGCAGGGAGAATGAAGTCAGAAGACTCTCAGAATATGGAATAAAAAAATAGAATTAATCCTTAAGGGCTAAGAACCCACCACAAGTCCATCTTCCTCAGAATAGCCTAAATAATTTTCTGTTTAATAAAGCAGTAAGGAGTGCAGTGATAAGGGGGTGCTATGATCCTAATGAGGACTATGTTTTTGTTTGTTTGTTTGTTTTTGCTTTTGTTTTTGTTTTTGCCAGGGAAAACCAAACAGCTGTATAAGTGGGATTGCCCATTTTTGAATATGTTTTATTATTTTTGTATAATAGATAGAATAAACGGATCTATTGTGAAATTTCCATGACACAGTAGAAAGATTTCTTTCAAGTATATCAGAAGACATGCTTAAACTGCATGAACAAGTGACCCTAATCTCTATATCCCCTATCACTTAGTACAAATAAGCTTTCTTCATCTCATAGTTATGGTTTCATGGGGTTTCCAACTGATGGAGTAGTACAAACCTCAGCCTGATTCGCAGATGGATTATCGCAATATGTTTGTGATAGTTGAAAAAGGACTGGTGACTCATTGCAACTCTGAAAATGAGTGGCATGAAAGCACAGTCGTAAGAGACATCATTCCAATGGGCAAAGCTGTTTGCTGTCACTTAGTTGTCACTTCCAAAGAGACAGAAGTAGACATAGGTATGGGTATACATGGACTCTATGCAGAAGTAAAGTGTTTAGTCAGTCAGTCTAGACCTGGAAAGACAAGAGAAGAAAATTGAAAAGCAAGAATTCATAGTTTAAAGGAAAATACATATGGACAGACCTGTGGGAGTGAGCACACAGCATGTCAACATGTGGATCTTTATTTTTCATGTCAGCGACTACAAAAATGACAAATCCTGTGACTTTCAGTGAGCCTTTCTTTTTCACCCACCCATGTTTGGGCAATAGCCCATGGACAGTATGATCATGGTGAAGGACAGAGTCCGTGCGTAATACATGTGTGAGTGCCTGTGGGCTGATCTAGCTAACTGCTACAGTTGAGTGGACATGCTGCCATTGGCAAGATCGATGGTGGGCCTCACTATGGCTTCATTCCTCAAAAATCTTCGTCATAAGCTTAACTTTACATTGCTTGTTTCAAACACTTTCCCCTGGTAAGAAAGGGGAAGTAATTCATATTCACTAAAATCTTTACCTACTCTGGATATGAGCTTACCTTACCATCTCAGAGTCCCTCCGTCAACAACTACTCCAAAACATTTGTTAATTAAAGTGCCTTCTTATTAGCTCTCTTTCCTTCCCTTCTGTCTTGCTCTCCACCTTCAGCCCAGGCCTTTAGGATTGTACTCCCTAATGAAACAGCAGCACAAAAAAAATTTAACCTCAAGCTCTATGTGCGGCACATCTTGATTAAAACAGAAAGTATTTGACAACTTTAATTATTCTTAACAACCATATACAAATTCTTTGTTTTCGGTCACCATTTTCTCTTTCAAATTATGATGAAAATCCTCTGTAGTCTTTATTTTGCATTCAAATTCCTCTTTCTATAACTGAAATGTGATTGTTATCTTAGTTACAAATATATAATGATTATTTTTTATTGCATTTTAGGTTTTGGGGTACATGTGAAGAACATGCAAGATTGTTGCATAGGTACACACATGGCAGTGTGATTTGCTGCCTTCCTCCCAGTCACCTATATCTGGCATTTCTCCCCATGCTATCTCTCCCCGCCATCTTCATGGTTAGGAAGAATCAGTATCGTGAAAATGGCCATACTGCCCAAAGTAATTTACAGATTCAACGCTATCCCCATCAAGCTACCAATGACCTTCTTCACAGAACTGGAAAAAACCACCTAAAACTTCATTTGGAACCAAAATGATTATTTTAAGTAATAATGATCGTACTGCTCATTATTGCAGGTTAAAATCCCAGCTGTGCATAGCACAGCGTGCGAAGTCTTTCATCCTTCAGCAAAAGTTCAGGTTAACCTCATAGACTATTTAATCCCCATCAATGACTCTGAGGCTTACTTGTAGGTTTAAACTTTTTCAGATATTCTACTTTCTTTGCCCCTCACCCCCAAAAAAGCTCTTTATACTCATAATTACTTGGTACCTACCTCATGACACTCACTACTTATCCTAGATAGAATATCCTAAAATGTTACATATACCTCATCTGTTCTTCCATCGCACACTGGGTATTTCCTAATCGTAAAATTTAGCACATGTAATTTTATTGATTTTTTTTGCCTATTATGAGAAAGGCAAGGAAAAGCATACAAATGCATTATTTTTGTTGTATTATTTTATTTCTATCTAATAGTGTTTTTTGGCTTAATTTGATAAATCTTGTTATTGAGAGAAGAAAATATTTTTTGAAGGTGGGGGCTTAATATTTCTCTGAAGAGCTTATATGTTTTAAAGTACCATATTTTTGATATGTAAACATCAGAGATACATAGAACTTGAGGATTTTCTCCCATTTCAAAAGGGATAGCCCTCTTAGGGAGGTATCATTAATTTGCATTGATTATTCACTTTTTTGCATAAATTAGTTTACAGAATTTTTTCTAAGCATCACTGTTGTATACATGGAACAGAAGAGAACAGCATGATGTGCTGGAAAAACTTAGTAACAGGAGATGACAAGAGAGATTATAAATTAGAGAAAACACAGAGATTGAGGAGACAAACACTATTCACAGATATATTGAGACAGACCCCAGAATTGAGTGTCAGTGTCAAGATGTTTGTCAAATCAGTTTACAAAGTGAAACTCAATGATATTATGTTAACTGCTTATTGGTTTTGGAAAAATAATTCATATATATATACATAGAGAGAGAGAGGAAGAGAGAGAAATGAGGTGTGGGGTGTGTATAAATAACAGACACGGAAGGTTTTGCAAAGAGAAACTGAAAAAGACCATGCATTGCCTTTCTTGATGGCTAGACCTTGAAGACCAAATTTTCTCTATTCCATTTTATGTCATGTTTTGTTTATGGCAGGAAAGCTAGTTTCTTTTTCTGAAGCATTTTTCTGAAACATACTAGCAAAGACCCACAGATCATAGTCCAAATCACAGCTCACGATCAAAAGAGAAGAAAATTAACAAGGCACATTGCTAGAAATATTTACATTGTACCTTGTAAAACAACAATAACACTAAAACAAAATAAAAGGAATAGAATCAAAGACAAATGCAAAACCAAAGGAAAAGCAAACCAAAAAGCCACCTTGAGCAATCCCATTCCCTCCCTCAGAAAATAAAATGATGACATCAATGACTGCACAAAAACAACAGTAGTCATAGTGTAGCAGTAGCAAGAGCAGTAGAACGACCAATAGTTTCATAATATCTATAATAGCAGAATATAATAGTAACAGTAAATAAATGTGCAGAATTTCAAAAATATTTTGATGTATTTAGGTTTATTAGTTATCTGAGAAAGAGAATATTACCTCAAGGTATCATATTTAAAATACTGCCAAAGTTTAAGGACTCAGATGTGTCAAAACTGACAATAGCCCCATTAGGTTTATGCCAGGTCATAATTAAAGAGGTAAGAGAAGTTGTAGGTCTCTCTTCAGGCTGTAGATAACATTTCTCTGTGACATACAGCAGCCACTCATTTGGTTACTGAGTAAAAAAAAAAAAAAAGTAATAAACCAGGATAAAGGAATTGGGCAGAATGTGCTAGCATGACCATCTATGTCGTAGTTTTATACTTATCAACATGATTCAAAATATTTAAGGGTCTGAAAAAAAGACCTGTATTATTTTCTTGTTTGTTGTAATCAATGAAAAGTTTGTAATCCGATATTTCCCTAATTTATTAAACACGGTCTCACTGCTGTTATCACTAATACCACCACCACCACAATCTTGTCCCCTGCTCCTTTTTCTCTTCTGCCTCCTTCTCCTCATCTCATTCTTCTTTTCTTTATCTTCTTTCTCCTTCTTCTTTTCCTCTCTCTTCTTCTCTCTTTCACTCCTCATTCTTTTCCTTTTTTATCTTTTTTTCTTCTTTCTTTTTTCCATTTTCTTTTTCTCCTTCACTATCATCAGCGGCATATCATAACCAATCTAGATAACCTGAGAGCCATGCTTAACCCTTCTCATTCAACACTATGTTCAACTGATCAACAAGCTCTGTCAATTCTAATTACTAAATATTATGGATATAAATTACCAACTTCTCATGCATACCTCTTATTTCTTTTTTTTTTCTTTTTTTTTTTTTTTTTTTTTTTGAGACGGAGTTTCACTCTTGTTACCCAGGCTGGAGTGCAATGGCGCGATCTCGGCTCACCGCAACCTCCGCCTCCTGGGTTCAGGCAATTCTCCTGCCTCAGCCTCCTGAGTAGCAGGGATTACAGGCACGTGCCACCATGCCCAGCTAATTTTTTGTATTTTTAGTAGAGACGGGGTTTCACCATGTTGACCAGGATGGTCTCGATCTCTTGACCTCGTGATCCACCCGCCTCCGCCTCCCAAAGTGCTGGGATTACAGGCTTGAGCCACCGCGCCCGGCCCTTATTTCTTAACTAATTCTTACATGGTATGCATTACGTTTTCCATATCTATTCTTACACTACTCAAAGCTATTCTCTAAGGCAAAAAATCCAACATTGTATTTCTCCCCACTTAGATTAATACAGTTTCCCCCATAGTGGAAACAGCATGTAAGATTTTTTGTAACTTGGTTTTTCTTTCCTCCTAAGTTTTGAATCTGTTTTAAACTCTGTGCTTCATATTGCTCCTATATAGATGCAGTGTTATACTATTTATAATCTACTTTTATTTCTACATACTGCTCTCGTTTCTCTTGAATGCTTTTCATATGGCATAGTGGGTTGATTTGTGTCCTGCAAAATGATACATTGAAGTCCTGACTCTTGATACCTAAGAATAAACATTACTTGGAAATTAATTATTTGCAGATGTAATCAAGTTAAAGTGAAGTTATAGTGGATTAGAACTGTTCTTAAATCCAGTGATTGATATCCCAATAGACGAGGAGAGTAAACACACACTAGGGGAACTGGCTGTCTGACAATGGCGGAAGAGACTGGTGTAAAGCAGCTACAAGTTAAGGTACACGAAGGACTTTTGATGGCCACCAGAAACTACAAAGAGGGAAGAAAGGGATATTTTCAAGAGTCCTCAGGGAGAGTATCATTCTCTTGCCACCTTGAGGACTTTGAGAGAATAAATTTCTATTGTTTTAAATCAGGAAGTTTCTGGTAATTTGTTATAAAAAAATCCCTAGGAAACCAATACATGTGAATAACTTCCATTGGTTTTCATAACTTAATTCAGTTGTTGCCTATCCTGGGAAATTATCATGACTTCCTCATTCTGAACGAAATTCCTTCTATATGCGTAATCCATTCATACACTATCATATTGTATAGGAGGAGTATTTATTTGTTTGCTTGTTTATTTACACAGGTTGCTTCATGAGCTTTTTCAACAGCGTTCTGTTTTCAACATAGTGACTGAGATACAACAGACATGAAATAAGTAAATAACTAAATCCATTAAACGCCTCATACAATGCTTTTGGCACTAAGATATAGAAATACATGGGGAAATCTCAGTAAACATCCTCCAACACCCTCTACTCCCTTCCCTACTCAGGCAGTGACCAGATCTCATTTATTAAAAACTAAATTCTTTTGCAACACAGAGTAATGTTTCTACACAGTCTTCTTCCGCTTTCAAGATTGCTTTTTAACTCACTTCACGTTATTTTGAAGAAACAAAATTCCTAGTTTTGTTTCTTAACTCTTTAACCATAAGATTTGCCTTTAAATGGCTTCATCACTTCCAACATTCAGACTGTGATGTGAAACTGTTCTCTAGAGCAGCTGCACCGTGGAATAATGCCTAAGCCATTTGAAATTTTGAGTAAGTCAAGGCAACCCTATTGGCCTGGACTGACACAAGTTTATTGACTCTTAATTGTTCTGGGTGAGGGAAGTGGGAAGAAGAGAAGTGAGAGTCAAGAGGCAATTCTCAGGTTCTCTCAGGAACTGGAACATAGATTCCATTTATGCATTCTGTCAGATACAAACACAAGTATCTAAAAGGATTTGGGGAGGAAAGTGTTATTTGTTGCCTAACTCCAAATCAGTACGGAAAGTATGTTTTATTTTCAGTTTCTCAAAGTACTTATAAAAGTTGCATTAAAAAATAATTTTGAGTAGCCCCCAATTCCTCACGTAAAGCTTGACTGTGTGCAAGTGAACCACAGGATAGGATTAATACATAGTTAATGACTGAAAACTCTTAAAAAGCCTTCAAGATGATTCATGTCCTTTATTTAGAAGTATTTTGCAAAAGAGATGAACTTTATTTGCAGTTACTTTAGGTGGCAATATAATACTTAGGACATTTGGTGGTTTGGGGAAGCTACCAGAGACACCAATTATTAGAAAAAAGAGATGATTGTGAGTAGGTCTACGGAATCTAAAACCAAGATTCCCTAATTTTAGAGATAAGACCAAGACCACCATCACACGCATAAGAGATCATATGTGAAATGGTTTGTGATACCCATACTCTGTGTTAATACTTGTTAACCAAAATAAAACCATAGCAATAATAAGACTCACAGAAACATATTTTATGTTTTTGAAACTATAAATTAACTTCATTTAACTAATGGTCACTTTTTTGTATATGTGAACTATTTTTTGGCTAGGTGTAACACACTTAGTTTAATTTAGCATTTGAGCAGATTTCTCAACTTCACTGACACTGTAAAGTGAACATGGGGTGGGGAAAACCTAATGATATTCATTTGACAGAGAGACGGGGATGCATTATCTTTCAACTAAGATGTAAGATTCAGGTTTCCTCCAAGACTGTGTAAGATGTCAGATCAAAGAAGTGATTTAGCAAATATTTCTGTAATATTTCATGGTAGTCAAAAATTTGAATTTGCAATAGAAATGGAGTTCATTAAGTCCTTGCCTAGTAATAAATATATCATTTTAATAGAAAAGTTCCCAAGACACTTGTCAGACCAGACAATGATAATTTCAGTGCTTCATGCCAATTGTATTCATCAACATAATTATAATTTTCCAACTATTCTTCAGTAAAAATGCAGAAAGAATGAGGAAAGAACTGTCATATTAGTGATGGGGAAATATTTATGCCATTTTCAATATACAATAAGAACATAAGTACCTGTTTATTTATAACATACATTTTTGCATTAACATCATACAAATAAACAACACTAATGTAAGAAAGACCTATTTAAATATCTTTCTTAAAAAAATACTAACCAACTGTATTGTTGTATATTAAGGGTACATGTCTGAGAAAGAATTCTGGGAAGATGGAGTGGAAAGCAAAAGGAGTTATGTTTCCCCATCTAGACAACAATTTAATAGGCAGATTCAATTTATATGATATGATATAAGACTATTGATGTGACTGTTCTGGAACTGTGGAATCTGTTGCAAAATTGTAACTGCCAGAGGAACCTCATATCATAAAATAATTTTGGCTACTTTCAACCCCTGGTATAGTAGCAGCTACCCATTCTCCACCCAAGCCCTGTAGAAGGTAGTTGTACACAGGTTCCTGAAACAGCTTGCATGTAGCTTGCAGGGTCAGGGTGGCAAAAATGATGCTATTCTCCAAAGACTGGGAATTTATACTCTGATCACTGACTGTTGCTTCTGATCCCTGAGGTTCACACAAACAGATAGATGACCACTATTTTTGCACATCCCCCTCTGGCTCAAGTGAGTTCCAAAGGATTTAAGGGTTTGTCCCTCTTTCTCCCTTCACCTTTCTCTTTTTTTCATGTTGAGAGTCAGACATTAAAAGCTAGGACATTAAAAAATGACTGAAAATGAAGAGAAATTAGGAAGTGAACAGACATACCCAACAAAAGGCACAGGATCAGAGACGAACTGAGAAGACCTTAAATACATGCCTTAGGCTGATTCCTGGAATGAAGGCAGCCTACAAGCAATCAAAAATTGCCAAGTAGTTTGAGCTTTCAGTGAATGAATTTTACTTCCCTATCCCATTGAAAATGTCTCACCCTTATGACTTGCTTTAACCAATGAAATTTGAGCCATTATGTTATATGCCATAGTTGTGTTATATGTAACATCAGAGTAGAGTACATAAGTGGAATTGCATGGTTCAAGTCACCCTCTTTTCCTTTTCACTTTTGCCACGAAAAGAACATATTCCTCATAGGGATTTCTCCTCCAGCTGAAGGAATTAGCTGGAGATAGATAAAGGATTGGCAGATAGAAACAATTTCACTTAAACTGAGATATGGCTCTTGTTTGGTCATCCATCTGTATGTAAGTAAGACATAAATATTATTGTAAGTCACTTAGATTTTGGAGTTACTTACTATGTAGCAAAGATAAAAAATGATGTAACTTCTTAGGTATAAGACAGAGTAATTATGTAGTTATTTTACTATGGGACTTCCAATAACTCAGTCCTACATAAAGAGGCCCCTACTGTTATTCACCCTGCCTTTGTTCAGCTTAATCTAAATTATAAAGATGACGATATTTTTTAGCACTTATTTTTTAGTTGCAAGTGACAGAAAATCTAAGCCAAAGTGCTTTGAAAAGGAGTGGGTGAAATTTAATGGTACACATAACTCAAAAGAAATAAAATTCAAGATTCAAGTAATTTTCCCATGACAAATCCTTCTCCAACTTTCCTCTGTTCTGGATTAATTGTCGAGGTCTGTGTGGTGTCCTGGTAGCTGCCAAGTACTCTTGGCATACATTCTCAGAGGTACAATTACATTGATAGTAATTAACCTTTGAGTGCTTACAACGTGCCAGACACCCTTCTAAGGGGTTTGCATGAATTAACTTATTTCATCCTCACAATGAATATATCAAATAGAAACTAATATTATTCTAATTTTATAGTTAAGAAAACAGGTGGACAAAGTTAAGATGCTTCATAGTAACCACTATTAATAATGGTCTAATAGAAAATATCATATTCTTGCAAAAGTGTTCAAACAAAATATACTTTCCAGCCACAAAATATTTGTTATGGCTTTAAAATCATAACCAGTTAAAGAACAAATAAACAAATCCATGCTGAGATGGTCTACTTGAAAAAAATTAGGTTTTATTTCATAAGCAAAAATATTTAGGACAAAAACCTTGCATTCCCTGCATATACCTTCTAGTATGATGATATAGGATATAGAGTTGAGGATAAGTACTTAGAATTGCTGTGAATTATTCTCTTAGAAGGTTAGGTATAGGCTAAAAACTAAAATTTTTCTGTAAATTCTATCTGTCGCAACATGAGCCTTCTACAACATACTAACGGAACAGAAAATAAATCAAAAGTTGGAGAAACATATAAATTATTTTTACTTTAGCAAACTCATATACTTTTATTGCATAACCTGCAATTTTTATTTATGTAAGGAAGAGCATTGGCACTATGATTTTTTAAACTTTGTATAAGAACTTGATGGTAACATTAAAAAGGTGCCAAACCAAGTCTTGTATAAAAGCAGCCCTACTTAATAACTTTCAGCTTATTGTGCTTTTTTACTAATATATTTGTAAATTTTTAATAAATATAAGATGTTTTTATACCTGTGGAAACCCCTTAGTCACTACTTGCTAAACACACAGGTGCCTTGATGTTTCTCAAAGCACCCATTGCTTCAGGGCTTTTGAATTCCTTCCCACCTGCCAGCAGCATTCTTCTAAAATATTCCTCCAAAATTCAACTTTATGTTCAAATTTTACTTTAGAGAAAATGGGTTATACAGGTTTTTATGAAAACCAATATAAAAAACACTACTTTTCACAATAGTCATTCTTTTATACCCAATATTTATTTTTCTTCATAGTATTTATCACCCATAGCATGGTACCTCTTTAAAGTAGAAGCTCCGGAAGTCAAGGATGCTATTTTGTTTATTTCTACATCCATTGTGCCTAGAATAGTATCTAGTACATGGTAGGCATTTCAAATATTCCTTTAATGAATGATAATACGAGTAGAAATCATAATACTATTTAGTAAACCTCATGCATCAAGTGTTATTTATCACAATTAGACTTTAGACAAAAGGTGTGCAGTGTTATGGTGAATTATTTTAATAATTTCAAGACATACTTCTCACATATTGGTAAGTATGTAGCTTTGCATCAAGGGGATATTGAAGCTCAAATTTTACTTTTAACATCTGGGAAAATGTTTAGGTAAATTAATTGCTAATGATTTTAATGTACATAATATTAAAATAATCATGAATCTAATAGTTGCACAAGAATTTCATAACAATTTATTTATTTTGTGAATGTTTAAGATAAGACTAGCTACCAATTACTAATTGATACAATTATGTACACACTTAAAATTTACACTTTACAACAATTCTATGAGTTAATAGCATTATTGTTCCTGTTTTTCTCCATTGGAACACTGAGGCACAGGGATTTTCAAATGCCCAAGACATGAGCGCACAGGTTTGAAATTTGGAACTGTAATTCATCAAAACCAACAATAATATTGCTTTTCTTTAAATAAGACAATATACCACACATAGTGTGCTGTTTATTGAAAAGTCTCTTTAGAAAGTATTCTTTGGGCTTTCAGATACATGCTCTCTTTTTAATCATGTATCTTCAGTCTTTGTTTGATAGGATACCCTAATCTTTTGTATATATTTTAAAATTGTATAGTGTTGTTGTTATGTAGTTATTTTTATTTTATAAAAGTTATATTAACGTAAAAAAGATAAAATACAATTTCCTTTTTAATGAGTTTTTTAAATTTTCCTAATTAAGAAAACCCACAGCAGAAACAGGATACACTGAGATTAGAAGAAAAGTAAAGTTGTTGAAAATGATTGAATGAGTTTATTCTAGGGTATAAAGAAGATTAGGCAGTGAAATTGAGCACTTCTCTTTCAAAAGTGTAGACTCCCTTATTAAATTATATTTGAATCGTTATCCTGTAAAGTTTGGGAACTTATTGTTTATTTCCAGAGTAGAACGGTAGAACCATAGTGGACTCTAGAGAATTAACAGTCTAATTAGTTATATAAAAGGTTAGAATTAAGCTTTCTTAAGTTCTTTAAGCATTTCATAATCATTAACATTTTCTTGGTACTCCCATAAGCATAGCACATGTAATTGGATCTCATTTCAAAGTGACCAATTAAAAGAACTGGAAAAACAACTAACCTTGGTTTCCATTTTAATAATAGAATCTAGGGTGGCTATGGGTATATGTGACTACTATACCTTTGTGGCATGTTTACTTCTTAATATTGCCTGTAAGAAGGCTTTAGAAGTGTGCTGCTGACATTGTAATTACAAGACAAATCATCCATAAATATAAGAAGACATATTTGTAATAGAATCTGTAATTTTATCAGGCTTCCTCTTTGAAATATATGACACAAGAAGCACTAAGATCACTGCTTTTTGGCTTAGAATTTTGTGTATTTCTCATTACTCATATGGCAGTTTGCATTGCCAAGTATTAGTAATTTAGTTGTTTCGTCGGTTATATAGAACAGAAAATTTCTATCATCTGAAGAATTTTATTGAAAATTAGGAATGGTAGTAATTTTCTGCTTTCTGTTAGACTAACAGTGGAGCTTCCAGAACTGAGAAAACAGTTTCCAAGAGGGACTTGAAGAATCCACTCAGTCATAAAGAAATGTAACTACATAGTAACAATTTATTCTATGATAAAGGCATATATTTGCACATTTTTACCTAACGTTTCTCTAAAAAAGCAATATTATCCGTATTGTGCTTAGGAGAATCTGAACCTCTCAGAAATGAAGCATTTTCAAAAGTCTGATATTCTAGTGGCATCCAAGAGTTAATATAATGTATCTGTGCTCCCTATTGACAGATGAGATATTCAAATATAATAGCTGCAGTGCAAATCTTAGACGTTGGGAATATAAATTTTATTTTTCTTTGTAGTAAAATTTGTTACTATTAAAAGATAAGCTTGAAACTGAATGTGAGTTTTTTTTTTTTTTTTTTTTTTTTTTTTTTATTCTTCCACTACCGCTCTCCTTCGTGTTTCTTCCTGAGATAATTGATAGTGTCTAGAGAATTACCTGTACAGTTACCCAGGTCACTTTCTTAGAAATATTCTAGAAATAAAAAAGAAATTCTCTTTAAAAGTGGGAACCACATTTCTTTCTCAATGTAAATGCCAAGCTCCTTTTATCATATTAGATAAAGAACAGTTGATTGCTGTTGCTAAGAAAATGCTTAATGAAATTTCAAGCCCAGTATTTATGCTGGGTCTGGATTTGAGCCATCTTTCTTTAGACTCTCAGACTCTTCCCTCAGACTTCAGCAGGCACTGCCTACCTCTGCCACAAAGACATCTCAGGGTTCCTGCCATGCCCCCATCATTATCCTAAGCAATTGGTGGGAACCAGAGAAAAGCTTTAGCAAGGGGTGCACACAGCCATTAATTATGTATCTTCCTTAGACTTAAAAACTATTATGTCGATCCGTCCTTGGCTTATTAGAGTTCTTTAAAATTTCAGCCAAAAAGTAAGGAAATACGGAAATACACAGAATCTTTCCAACATGAGTTGTGAACTCAGAATAAAATAGAATTAACGTATGATTTGCTCTAAATGACTACGCTTTTCTATTTGTCTTCATGATACTGTTGTGCAAGCGTGCTATTTTTACTATGAACATTTAGTTGATCATATCTTTTAAGGGAAAACATGACTTCGAAATTTATAGGGCTCTCAAAAACAAAACACAATTTAGCCGTTTTGGAGATAACAGAAGGTTTATTTTATATAATACTGTTTTATTACACTGTTAGTTGATTTGGTTCTTTTAAGCAAACATTCTAATTTCTGTGACTTTTATCTCAAGAAAAATAATTTATTATATTTCGTCAACATTTATAATGATGTTATTAAAGTTTCTCTCTTCTCTTATTTAGATGAGAGATGCACTGTAAAACTGTTGTATAATACAATAGTCATACTTACTATCAATTATTCTTTTTGAATTTTAATTCATTTGATGATTAAAATGTAAGTATGTTAAAGCATTGAAACTATCAGAGAGTAAACAGTATTTCAAATATACAGGATTTGCCTATCTATCATGTATCTATCATCTATCTATCTACCTATCAATCATGTATCTATTTATATATGAATATAAAAAATATGTGGCTCTTTCAACAAGTTATCAGATCTAATAATGGAAGACTATGAATAGACTACCATTCATCTAAAATAATACTTGCAGTGTGTAAGGGTGCTGTATCACTGTAAGTAATTAAATTTATTCAAAAAAGCTTTTCGTACATATCTTGCTATCTATACCCAGCTCCCTCAAATTGTCTAAATGTTTGTAGAGACTTAGCCATTGTCTGTCCTACTTTGGAAGCTTTATCTTATGAATAAATAAGAAATATAGACCATCAGTATTTTCTTGAGTTGAATTTGAAAGACAGTGCCAAGTAATTCAAGGTTTTTGTTTGTTTGTTTTTGAGACAGTCTCACCCCATCATCTAGGCTGGAGTGCAGTGGCACGATCTCTGCTCGCTGCAACCTCTGTCGCCCCAGCCCCAGCAATTCTACTGCCTCAGCCTCCTGAGTAGCTGGGATTACAGGGGTGTGCCACCACACCCAGCTAATTCTGGTATTTTTAGTCGAGTCAGTTTTTCACTATGTTGGCCAGGCTGGTCTCAAATTCCTGACCTGTGGTGATCTGCCCACCTCGGCTTTCCAAAGTGCTGGGATTACAGGTGTGAGCCACCGTGCCTGGCCCTCAAGTTTTTAACATTATACATTTTTAAAAGTTAATATTTATTAAATGTAAAATACTCCCCCAAATTTCCATTGGCATATTTTTAGTGCATAGTATTATCTATTCTAAATGTTGCTAAGCAATTTTGAAATATGTAAAAACTATTTAGTGCAAATAACAGGTGTTAGGTGATTTCCATCAGATCAGTAAAAGCTTTGAGAATTTAGCAATCTTGTCATCAGTAATGCAAATATGCCCATCCTTCCCTCTCAGCATACTGTGGATTATTAATGGTTAATGTGACGATTTGATGCTGTAGTAATATATTATTCATTTCTATATACCAATATTTTCTTAAATTGTTATACTATTCATATCAGCTTACAGAGGCAAGAGTGGAATCTCAATTGCTGCAGAGTTTTGTCTGAATATTGGTAGTAAAGTATAGCATGGTTTCAATAATTTGCTATTCCACAACGTGTTACAACCTGAGTTAATAAATAAATGAAAATATAAATGAAATCAGGTCCCTTTCATGAGGATCCCTCTGAACTAATCATTAATAAAAAGTTACATGAATGTCAAAAGATGATATTAATTATAATATTTAAATATTATTAAATTGTAGTACATTAAAGTTTAAAAATTCTACTCTATTTATGGTATTATTAGTACATTTGGATTAAAAGATACATTGAGTAAGAATTATAATATTAATAGTAAATAGTGTTAGTTCATCCATATATGGAATTAACATTGTCTTGATATCTTGAGATTACTAGATCAGAAAATAAAACCAGAGTATGCAGAAAAGGACAGGATCAGAGTCAGACAAATTGCCTCTAATCTTTACCACATTGGTTTTAAAAAGTCATGTGGTGGCCGGGCGCGGTGGCTCAGGCCTGTAATCCCAGCACTTTGGGAGGCAGAGGCAGGTGGATCACGAGGTCAAGAGATCGAGACCATCCTGGTCAACATGGTGAAACCCCGTCTCTACTAAAAATACAAAAAATTAGCTGGGCATGGTGGTGCGTGCCTGTAATCCCAGCTACTCAGGAGGCTGAGGCAGGAGAATTGCCTGAACCCAGGAGGCGGAGGTTGAGGTGAGCCGAGATCGCGCCATTGCACTCCAGCCTGGGTAACATGAGTGAAACTCCGTCTCAAAAAAAAAAAAAAAAGTCATGTGGTGACCTCCCCTCATATGGGGTGACTGGTTTAGTCTTTACAGGTGAATCACTGTGATAACTTAGACTTTCTCTATCCAGCAGGGAACACACTGACAAAGTCAGTGGCAGAGCTGGACATTGTTGATAATTGAGTGCCCTTCGACATATGTCCAGAGAACCTGGGTTTGAATTCCTGGACCACACACTACACTTCTGCATGATAATTTCTGGTGATGTATTTTTATCAAGTATACTAGAACACTATTATGAACATGTAGGTCTTATACTGGACTGCCTGGATTAAGCCCTGCTGTGCAGAGAACTGAGAGTATGCTGTGGCGGGGTTGAGGTAATAACTGGCTAACAGTAAGATGACAAGGCAGGTGTGACTGTTATTTGACTTCTTTGAGGACAAAAGAACACCTTTAACATCTGTTCTTAGGGTTGTAAGAGTGGCGCTAAAAATCAAATTTGAGGAGAACATTGAAATCTCAAAAAGTCAATGTTGACCCCTCTTTGTTCAGAGCATTATATAGAACAAGATCCTATAGAATGGTTGAATCCTTTATTTAATTACCCATTTACGAGTAAATAGAGCTTGTTGTAGAAGAAACATTGGGATGTGACACAGAGAAAACTACACAGTAATTGCCCATTACAACTACTAGAGGAGGGAATAAATCTCAAAGTAGGAAATAGCTGGAGAATAATTTAACAGCTTAAAAAAATTAAGCAGATGAAATATCTACAGAATTTGAGAGTTTTTTTTTTTTATGCAGCAATTTGGCCTGGTTAAAAGGCCTTAGAAACGACTACTTAGAAAAGAAGTGATTTGGCTATTTTATACTTTATGAAATTTATTATGAAGAAATATCACAGCCATTACTTTTAAGATTATATTTCAGTAGCAGCATAGTATATGGGGGAAAGTAAATACAATAAGAAAGGCAAATATTACAAAATGACTTATTTTATAAAAATACAGACTCGATACAAAACATATGTAAAAAGGAGAACACTTTGAGAAAAAGTATTGTTAAGCGTTAGAATGGGAGGGTAGTGGATCTGTGATACAGGAGGAGGAAACAGAACAGTGAAATAATAAATATTTAAGGTAATGAGTTTCCCCAATTACCCTGAATTGATCATTACACATTGTATGCATGTGTAAAAATATCACATGTACCCCATAAATATGTACAAGTATTTTGTATCAATTTAAAAAGGTAAGTTAATACATTCAAAAGAAATAGAATGGAACAGCCGGGTTTTGATAAGAAAGAACTAGAGTTACACTTTAAAATGAAAAGCTAGAGAAAAAAAATAGGAAACAGGCATATTCTTTGAGTGATTTTTACTTTTAAAATATCCCAAGAGTAAATAAAGCCACAATCACAGGATGAATCTGACCAAGTGGGGTTAAACTATCTAACAATATTACACCATACCTCATGATGATGGCGTTTTAAAGGGAAATACTGCAGGCAACCACTGTGACCACCATTACAGGTGGAGTCATAGGTGATCAATTTAGTCCCACCTTGAAGCAAAAGCTGAGAAACTGTGGCAGTAGATGATGAGTCAGAATAAGATGTGAGAAAATAAGAGATTGGAGTTACATATAAAAGAGTGATCTTGCCCGGACTATTTCATGGCTTTGTATGACTGTAGACATGTGATTTCTTATGACACATTTTCATCAAATATAAGGTTGTGTGACAACCTTAGCATTTCATTTTTTTTTTTGCATTTCTGTTAGACAAAAACAGAATCATAACTGAAACATATTAGGTCTAAACAACTTAATCTTTGTCATATGTGTGGTTTCTGGCAAATGTTGCAGTAGTTCTCTGAAAAAATTTAAACACCGTAGGGCACCGTTGTGAATTTTCTACGATGCCTAAGGATGCTTTGGCACACAGCTTAAGAGCCACGTGTAGTTATTTGGTTGAGTAATCACATATCCATTTTGGCTTTCTAGTTTTACTCATTGGCACCACTGTCTCAAAAAAAAAATTGATTATAGGCCTCAGTAAGTTTACCAGGGTTTGGAATAATCCAGTATCTTACCTTTCTGAACTCTTACACTTTCATCTCTCCAGAAGTTCCTACCTTACACAGAATTAGATCCAAGGCCAAGTCAACTAGGTCATCTAGAGTTGATATGACAGTATTCACTAGGAAATAAAATGTCATAAAAAAGTTTCTGCTTCTACATAAAAGTGTTTTAATAAGATATAAGTGTTTAGTTTTATGGCATTGTATGGAAATAAGACCCTTAACCTCCATGGTGATGAACTTTGTGTTCATTTGTAATTTAATTCTTCAGTTACACACCATAGTTGAGATCATTATTTCAACATTTTACATGAGAATGCTGTGGCTTAGGAAGGCTATGAAAAATTTCCAAATCTGAAAATGACAGGAACAAATAATATGCAATTCACACCAGTTTTCTGAGTCTGAATTTTATAAATGTTCTTTTAAATTTTATACAGTATATGTGTGTGTGTGTTTTAGAGCTATAGATAGGATTTAAGAAGTTTACTCAAAATCATTGAAGAAATTTCAGAAAATACACAGAGATTTATAATTTAAAGGAAAAGTAGTATATAATTATAAATTTGTAGATGAAGACATAGAGATAGATTGATGATACTTGATAGATGATAGATAGGTTGATTGATTGATTGATGGAGAGTGATATCCTGTTGTTACTGGATAGCATCCTCTTGTCACAGGATCCTTACAATGTCCCTTTACTAGCTGAAAACATCTATGGTCAGTGGCACTTTTGCTTGAGTTTTGCTCAGATCCACTGAGCTCATTCAGCCCACCTGGCCCGGTAGGCCGCACTCAGCTTTGACTCTTGGCCCAGATCCCATGCCTGCCAAGGACAAGGCGGGTGTGGAGCAGCAAGTGGTGTGTGAGTGAGTGAGTGTAGGGACCAGCCACTGTACACGGCCAGGAATGTCAGCTATGGCGGGGCAGGAAGCTCCAGGTGCTGGCTTGGGTGCTGGCTCCCTGCTGCAGCTGGACCAGACATACCACAAGCAGCCAGCACTGCGGTATGTCTGGCAACACTGTTGCACCCTGGAGCTTGGATATGTCAGAAACTGCAGAACCCAAAAGAAGATGTCACAGCCCTGGCTTGAGGATCTCTTAAGCCTGGCTCCCTGAAGGGATGCAGCTCTTCTCACCTGTCTTCTCATCACCTGCAATGTGGCAATAGGTGGAGAGAGGGGTGTGTTTCAACCCTGTTTCAGTCTCACCATTTGGCAAATCCTGAGTTCTTGTGCATCCAAGAAGAATGAGGTACACGGACAACTAGAGGATGAGAAAGGAAAAGAGGTATTATATTGAGTGACAATATAGTTCTCAGGAGACCCAGAGTAAGTAGCCCGGGGACCACCCCTTTCTGCCCTGCCCAGGAGCGTCTTGCCAGCCATCAACCTGTTGTCTACGGTGTCTATGGTACCCAGGATGTTCGTGCCAAGGGGCGCCTTCAGGTCCATGCCAAGCTGCCCATATCCCCATCTCAGCTTCCCTTCCATACTCGTTGGCGTCCAAAGTCCAGAGGTGGCTGAGGCAGCCGGGGGCTGGTGTGTCAGTGCTGTCCTGAGTGCAAGCACACCTGGAAGGGATGCGACAGACCCTGGGCATGACTTCTGCTTTTCTCTGAAATCAAAGAGGACACCGGGAGTGGGGAGAGGCATTTAGTGCCTGCTCCCACTGCCTGGCCTGCAGGGTCAGAGGAGCTTCCCAGGCCATTGAGATCATAGTAATACCTGGGTCCACAGTCAAGATTGGATGGCTGCAGCTGTGCCCTGGAGAGTGAGGGTCCCACCCCTTTAACTCCGAAGTGGGTGTGGGTCCCACCTGTTAGGGGCTCCCGCTGGCTCCCTGAAGTGCACAGTCCCAGCCACGCCTTCCCTGCTGAAGTCTGCACCTTTGAAGCAGCTGCTCCACATGGGCTGCTGCTGCCATAAATTCCCCTTCGGAAATGGTACATCTAATTGCCATTAGGATGAAGATGATGATCGCTCTTAATTGCTTCATGCTGATAGGGAGTATTGTCTTGGGGAAAACAGCCCTTTGATCCTTCTCAGAGGCTTATCTAAGGGTCCTCATTAAAAAGGGAGCCATGGCTCAAGTTGTATGACCACTTGAGTTTGATAGCCTCTAGATGAAAAGAAACAAATTTTACCAGAAGCTTAAGTATGTGAAGGAGAAAATCTAGTGCCACTAACAGAAATAAGAAGCAAAATAGACTAATTCTGAAAACAATACTGTGGCTAGAGCTGTCTCATTCTGGTGAAAGAAACTGAACTTTGTATGAGGGCAGATAAACTTTAAAAGACAAATAACTGTTTAGGGAAGTAGGTAATCCCTGGGGAGTTTAGAATAGAGGAGTCTTTCACAATGCACCTCGTGGTGATGACCAGAACAAAGGTCAGAATGGTAAACTCCCCAACTATAACTAAGGGGTTGGGAAAAGTATTGGATTAATATTTTTCCAAGGACGCTATCCATGGTCCTGCTAAGAGAGGCATGGAGGGCCCAGATTGGACAGGAAAGCTGAAAATCCTGCTAAGGTGTCCAGGAGGAGTTCCACCTTCCTCCCTTTGAAATCTGAACAATCAGAACTAGAAGAAGAGCCTTGGGACCCATCAGTCCTCCTGGACCCAGTGACCTGTGTCTCTGGGGACAGTCAGCCCTCCAGTTGTCCTGTGACAATTAATACTGAGTGTCAACTTGACTGGATTGGAGGATGCAAAGTTTGTTTCTGGGTGTGTCTGTGAGGGTGTATCCAAAGGAGCTTGTATTAGTCCATTTTCATGCTGCTAATAAAGGTGTACCCGAGACTGAGTAGTTTATAAAGGAAAGAGATTTAACGGGCTCACAGTTCCACATGGCTGGGTAGATGTCAAAATCAGGACAGAATATGAGGGAGGAGCAAAGAGGCATCTTACATAGTGGCAGGCAAGAGATCTTGTGCAGGAGAACTCCCATTTATATAACTATCAGATCATGTGAGACTTACTACTACAAGAACAGTATGGGAGAGATCACCCTTGCGATTCACTTATCTCCAACTGGCCCTGCCCTTGACACATGGGAATTATTACAATTCAAAGTGAGATTTAGGTGCGGGCAGAGCCAAACCATTTCAGAGATTAACATTTGAGTCAGTGGACTGGGAGAGACAGGCCCACACTCAATCTGGGTGGCATCATCTAGTCAGCCGCAAACACAGGTAGAATAAAGCGAGCAGAAGAAGGTAGAAGGACTTCACTTGCTGAGTCTTCTGGCCTTTATCTTTCTCCCATGCTGTATGCTTTCTGCCCTCAAATATCAGAGTTCAAGTTCTTCAGCTTTTGGACACTTGCACTTAACACCAGCGGTTTGCCAGGGGCTCTCAGGCCTTTGGCCACAGACTGATGGCTGCACTGTCAGCTTCCCTGCTTTTGAGGTTTTGGGACAGCACTTTTAGAGGCTGAGGTGGGTCAATCACCTGAAGTCAGGAGTTTGAGACCAGCCTGATCAACATAGTGAAACTCTGTCTCTACTAAAAATACAAAAATTGGTCAGGGGAGGTGGTATGCACTATATTCCCAGCTACTCAGGAGGCTAATTGCTTGAACCTGGGAGCTGGAGGTTGCAGTGAGCCAAGACTGCACCACTGTACTCCAGACTGGGTGACAGAGAAAGACTCCATGTCAAAAAAAAAAAAAAATAGAAAGAAAGAAATGTGTGTTCAAAGTTTTCCCTCATCCTCTCATCCTTTCTGTCTCCACTTCACCCTCCATAAAGAGGTATTAGCAGAGGCACCTAAAGAGGACCATACAGAGACCTAGGAATAGAGACACCTGGGCTAGGAACATAGATGCTTACAAGAGCATGGCTTACTTGGGTGCCTGAGTTTTTTATTTCAACAACCTCTGGAGACTGTAATGGAGTGGCTATGCACTAGCTAGTTTTGGGAGGTAAATTTTTCTCCTGAGGCTTGTCAGGTAAGGCCTTTGTGATTGCTTATGGTTGGGCCAGAATAATCACATGCATTCTCAACTAGGAGTTAGGACACCTCAAGAGTAGACATAAGACTAAAGAGCAGCAAATAGATGTCCTTGGTTCAAGAAACTATTAGGTATAGAAATTATACAGCTCTTAACAGTATTTTGCATGGCACTCATCTGGATGAGATAGAATTAAGATACATCAGTCACCTTACAAATCTTTTCTCATTTAAATCTTGCAGTAGTCAGTGAGATTGTTGTCATTAGACACACTTTACAGAAAAATAGGGTTCCGATAAATTTTTAAAAAGTCATGAATTTCACAGTGCTTTCTATTGGACAAATAAAAAGTAGAAGCTTTATTCTATGTAATTCTTACTAAATATTCAAGAGACTTAGTGTGTTACCTGGCTTCTATTTCCCTTAATTTCTTTTTAATACATGTAAATTGTTTTTTATAAAAGTAATTTTGAGCACTGGATTGAGATTCAAATCTTCATATGATCACATTTATCACTTCTTGTGCAAATGGTTTGATTTTTGTGACGTCTAAGAAATTATTTTCAACTCAGATAGATTAGTTGTATTTTTTATCTTTTTAATTTCATATTTTATTTTAAATAATATTAAAGATATTTTTCAAAAATACAATAAAGTTTAAATTAATGAATGTTATACAGTAGTTATCTGCTATCTCAACAGTAGTAATAATGTCCAAATATGACTTAATGTACATTTCATTTTTAAAATATATTTTTGTGATATCTACTATATCACATGTTAAGTTTCTACTTGTGCCTGCATCTATTTCTAATTATTTCATAATTAAATATAAAGAAAAGGAATGAATACCTGTATGTAAAATTATTAATATAAGTTGTTTCCAAGTTTTCAAAAAACAATATAATAGCTTGAGAAATTTAAATAAAATGGGTATAAGTTTTATATGTAAAGAGTGCTTTGTTAATATTTAAGATAAAATATAGAAAATTTATGAGTAGATACAGGATGGTAGTTTCACAATTGTTTGAAACATTATTCTCCAGACCTTTCTGCTTTTTTTTTTTTTTTTCAATATAAAAGGCTTTTTAATAAAAGCCTAATATTCACTTTCCCTTAGTGTCATAATGGAAAAGTTTTTTGGCTATTTACTAATAAAGAGGTTTTAGACAAAAGTAATTGCATTACAGGATTAAACTGAAGAGTGATTTCTATTAAATACATCCTTAGAAATGGCTTTCAATTGCATGCAACTGCTTCTGTTAACTTATGATCCCTGCTTCATTTTATTATTAGGAATGACCTTAATAAGTAGACAGGACCCAGAAACCATCTATAAGGAACTATTTTATGGGCACCAGGAAGGCCAACTACCCAAAATTTATACCCTGCAAACTGTTATGGTCTTTGAACTCAATTATTAAAGATTTATTTCTTTGTTTCTCAAGCCCTTTCAGTCTTCTGAAACACTGCCAGAATGTGAATAGCTCTTAGATTGTGAAGTCTTAAACCATAGCATTTACTAAAAAACAAAAACAAATACAGACTCATAAGTAGATTTAATCCACACCACTTATTTTAATTATAATTATGAGAACTGAATGTAAATAACATGACCAATTAGTGATTAAGTCTGAATTCAAACCCAGGGCTCATGATTCTCAGTCTAAAGCTCTTGTTTTATAGTGAATCTATTTCTAATAGATAAATATAAAATAAAAAAACAATTTATTTTAAATGCATTTTGCCTTCTGCCATTTGCTCTTGTAATAGTAAGGAAAAGGCTGTCTCAAACATCAGTTTGACTTCTCCACTGTATTCTCTTTACTCCTGAAACACACACACACACACACACACACACACACACACACACCCCAGCAACAAAATAACCCTTTATTTATATTTATTAAAAGATTAAATAAACCAATAGAGCAATTATTTGCTATATATTATTTATCATTCACTTGCTAAGTGACAGCAAATATATTTCCTAACATTTGGTTCATATTTCAGTTCCTCCACAATTCAGTCCTAATTTTCTATATTTATATTTATTTAGTAACTTTACATAACAAAAAAGGTTCTAGTTTATGTAACAAAAATTCTTACATATGCTTAGTTGCCTATAAGTAAACTTTAAAGTAAAATAAAATTCTTTCAATTTCCAGAACCATTTTTCTTTTCTTACTTTATGCTGGCTGTAAGATTATTTCAGCCTCTGAATATGACTGTTTACCATAATTCATGATGATATATCTCTTCCCACTCTCATTTAAAGAAGTCTGCCATGTCTATTGCTTACATGATATTAACCATTGATATTCAATCTTTCTTCTACATTAATAATGTAAATATTGTCAAATATATGGTATTAAATAAGAATATATTTTACAACCTAGTATTTAGGAATTTTTTACAGCTTGGTTTTCCTGCAGCTAACTTAAATGTCCTGTGTGATGGCTGACACAGTAAGCCTTTATTTATTAGGGCAGATAGATGCCTTCAATTACATGTTACTCACTTCAAAGGTGACAAAGAGGTTGTGTCTTTCAAGCCAAATTCATTTGAATAAAGATCTGGTTCAAGGACCCAGGTTCTGAGCAACAAGCTGGACATTAGAGAAAGAAGTGATGGCACAAAGGTTGTGTTATTGCTGAAGCAGATTTGAATCCTGTTTCTTGCATTCCTTTTCACTTGTTTCGTCAGTTCTATCTGATGACTCAATTCTCTCCTCTGTGATGTACTTTGAGTTTATCTCTAATTCAAAATATATCACATGGTATCAAAATTTATGGCTTATCTGTTCTATTAAACACTTAACCCATTATGTAAAGAGTTGTATTGATTATATATTTTCAGTTCCCAGGAAGATGCTTAGCATATAGCATAGGCCCAATACATATGCTATGAATGAAAAAAATTTAAAAATGAAATTACATTGTTAAATTTTGTACAATGAGAAGTCATTAAATTGAATAAAAGACCTAAGTGGAACACACATCAAAGGAATAGCAAATGTTAGCATGTCACATTATGCCTAGAGCAAGAAGGTATGTGTGGAAATTGCATAATTATCTATTAAAAATATGAGTCAAACAAAAATTAACAAGCTCTTTCCTTGCCTTTTTTAAAAGTAGAAATGTTTAGGTGAAATTCTGTTAGGATTCACTTGGTGTGGTTGACAAAATATTAAGGGAAACATTAGGGAAGTTATAGATTATAGTCTCAAACCTTTTGGAAGGCAAAAACCATTTTATTAACTTATGGAATGGGCTGAAGGTAGCCACTTCTTACATTAGGGCATTAAGTTACAGGATGAAGATTAGGGACAACAAAAGCTTCCCCACTTAAGTCTGTTTACCCCACATTTCATTGTCACTACTCTAATTTGTTTACTCGTGTAAACTTTGTGCCAGAGGATCCTCTCATTACCCATTAATGATGTTTGTTCTGGGCCCTGGAAACAAACCTTTTATCATTCATAAAACCACTCTTTTAACCGTGTTATTTATCCACAGGCACGTTGACTTATAACCTCTGTTATTAAATCTATACTGAATAAATGTGAGAAGGAACAGGGAGAAGTTTCTGGTTAGCTGCAATCACCCTCTGAAAACAGCAGATAACCGTCCCTAGCCCACTTGATTTACTGTATTCTGGTGTGTGTGAATGCATTTATTCATCTGTGGTCACTGAGTTAGAGACTGCAGGAAAGACCTCCACAGATCAGTGTCTCAGGTGGTGACCTCAAAGTAATACTCATCACAAAATTCTATGCCAAAAATCAATAGTCATAAAGGTAGATGTCCGACTTCACATATAAACATGTAACATTTTTATATGTGTAGATATATATGTGTGTCTCAGAGTATAAAGGAAAATACGCTTTAGCAGATTACCTCAGTTTGCAGTTTTTAGTGACTTCTTCATGCTAAATGAATTTAACAATACAATTGAATGTGTCATATTATTAATGGTCCTAGAAAAAAACATTTTGTCTTTAAAAAGTTAACAGTGTGAATAAAGTCATACAAATTACACACATAATATATGGAAAGAATCTGTGTTTTGAAAGTGAGCCTTTTAAATTAAAATCAAGAATATGAATTTAAAATATAAATAAATCCACAATGTAATAAATGGGCTTTTCATGGGCATACTTCTACATGTTTAAACATGATTTTTGAAACTTTTATTCATGTGCCATTGCTTCATTTTTTTTTTGCTCACTCAGCTTTCTAGTTTGATTGTTGCTAATATTTTTGATAAGAAACAGTGAACTGCAGATAATCTTTCTTGAAGTAAATATGATTCTACTTCTGCTCCAATAAGAATGCTCAAGAATGAATAAGCATATCTAAATCCTTTAGAGGAACTCATTCAATGTGAAATTGAATAGATGTTCTGATAACCAACAAAACATATCCTCTCAGAAACTAAATTCACTGTATACAAACTTGAACCCCTTCTCCAAATCTTCATCTCAGTCAATGGCAACAGCATTTATCTGATATCCTTTAGGCACTGTTCAGGAGAATTTCTTCTTCCTTCCCTTCTTCTTTGTACTCTTGCATATGTGAGCCTCAGCTTTCTTATCTGAAAAAAAAAAAAAAAAAAAAAAAAACAAGATATTGGAAATAAGGCACCACATAAAACCAACTACCACACTGACATGGTAGATAATAACAAATGTTAGTTCTCAAGATCAACCACATTCAGTATCACCAGCACCAAGTCTGTTTGCACCTTTATATTCCATACCTGTCTATTGTACAATCCCACATTTGCCAAGGTTATTTTAGTTTCCTCATGGATTTTAGTAACTATATTTTAAAAATAAACTTTCATAACTACATTTTTTGCTTGTATGCCAACTTTAAAAAAGAGTATATTCCCTGAAAAAAAATTATATATGTCAGAAGCCTACCTGGCAAAATATAAATTTATGATCTTGACATTAAAAACCTCACATTAATTCACTCCACCATATTTATATTACTGAATCTTTCTTTATTCAAAAATTTATTTATGCCATTTTTTTTGAGATGGAGTTTTGCTCTTGTTGCCCAGCCTGGAGTACAGCGGCACGATGTTGGCTCACTGCATCTCTTGCCTCCTGGGTTTAAGCTATTCTCCTGCCTCAGCCTCCTCAGTAGCTGCCACTACAGGTATGTACCATCATGCCCAGCTAATTTGTGTGTGTGTGTATTTTTAGTAGAGGCTTGGTTTCACCATGTTGGCCAGGATGGTCTGAATTTCTTGACCTCATGATCTGCCTGCCTTGGCCTCCCAAAGTGCTGAGATTACAGATGTGAGCCACAGCACCCTGCATATTTATGCCATATTCTAACTAGAATTTAAATTAGCCTGAGATTCTCAGAGCAAAATATAATTTAAATTGAAGGAGTAAATGTAAATATTACGACTACTTTATAAAGAAATTTACCAATAATTAGTATAATTGAAGATCTGAATAGTTACAATTCACCTAAACAACTCTTAGGAATACACTCACTGGAAATTTTGTTTTTTGTGTGCAGTGATCAGGGTACTTGGCTACTTTTTAGAACACTGTGTGTGATAGAGAAAACATTAAATTCATGCATACATACCATTACAAATAGGAGTATCCACCATTATATAATAAAAATAATGCAATATTATTTTTGAGAAATGCTGGGGAACTGTAAAAACAAATGGTATAGAAAGAATCATCCACTGTAGGAGTCTAGATTTAGGGTTGTTGCAATGAACAGAAAAACTCCCACAGTTTGCCAAAATGGATAGAAAGAAGCAGAAATTGAATGGTCTTGATGGAGTGTGAAGGTTGAAGGGTCCATTACTGTGACCCATGAGTAAATTTTCTGAGCGCTAAGGAAAGCACTAGTTGTGCAGATGCATCAAGAGCACTTACGGTACCCTGTATAGAATTAAAAAGTATAAAAATTTAACAATTTTTAGACAACCAAGGATTTTCTTCCCTAACCCTACAGCCTGTCATGACAATACTATTACTTCTACTCAATACCTCTGAATTTGAAGGGAGGATTTTCATTGCAGAAGAGTTTCACCTATCTGGCTTGTGCAAATAAACCTGAGAATGTCTGATTTCTAATAGGCATCATGTTTAATGATAATATCATGGAAAATACCTGTTGATCTATGGTGACATGTTACATGTAGTTGATAACATATGAATGATAACATAATATATGCTATGATATTTTATTACAATAATTATTACAATAATGATCACCAAATTTACATAAAGTAATAATATCACAAATTGTTAACATTTATTAGGGGCTTATTTTTTGCCAGACACTGTTCTGTTCTCATTTGTTATAATCAATACACTTAATTATCAAAACAATCATAACATAAGGGTATTCTGAAAATTACCGTTTTGCAGATGAGATAAGAGAGGTTCAAAGAAATTGAACAATTTAGCCAAGGTCATACAATAGGTTGGTAGTGGAGTTAACTAGCATTATCAAGTCTGTCTGTCTTGAGACCACAGATTTTAAATGTAATTTAAATTAATTTCCATATGATTTTATTCTTAGACATTATATCTTAGAAACATATTTTTATTTAACATGTGTTTTATGTCACGAGTCTAATAATGATATTGGAGTGTGTTTTGAAAGCAGTTAATGAAAAGGTAGAGACATGAAGGAACAGCAAATTAATGGAGAAGATGGGGGAATGGTATCAAAAGTGTTTAATCCCATCAAGATCCCCAAAGAAGGATTAGATACCAGTACTCTCTTTGCTTCTAACTTTCTACTCACATCAATTTTTTTTCTATGAGTTAATGAGATATACATTTGACCCCCGAATGACATGAATTTGAATTGTACAGTTGCACTTATACATGGATTTTCTTATGTCTGTTGCACCCCTAGTATAGCAAGACCAACCATTCCTCTTTCTCCTCCTCCTCAGCGTACCAAACATGAAGATGACCAAGCTTAAGACTTTCATGATCATCCACTTGCACTTAATGAATAGTAAACATATTACCTCTTTCTTATGATTTTAATATTTTCCTTAGCTCACTTTGTTGTAAGGATACAGTGTATCCTTACATATAATATGCAAAATAAATGTTAGTCAATTGTTTATATTTATCAGTAAGGCTTTCATCAGTAATAAGCGATTAGAAGTTAGGCTTTTGAGGAGTCAAAAGTTATACATGCATTTTTTACTGTTTTAAGGGGTTGGTGCCCCTGACTCTTGGATTGTTCAAGGGTCAACTGTATTTCAATTTACAGAATATTTGAGACAGAAGAGAAGACCAGTGTTTGATGTAGTTCTTGAATTTGAGATATTTGATTTTTACTACATCTCATGTATAATTAAAATAATTATTTTCTAAAGCCTATGAGATTAATCATTTATGTTTTTATTTTTGTTTTACTGTTAGCTTAAATATGAATGAATTGTCCATTCTACCTTAAAAAAGGTATGCTTTCAAGCTTATTCTGTTGTTCCATGTTTTAAACAAATAATTTATATGTGGCAGCGGAAATAAGCACTTTTTATCTCATGTCAAAATCCTACCTATGTATTGTTCCTAGGTAGTTCCTGGGTAGTTCAGACCAAAAAGCCTTAGCCAGTTCTCACCTTTCATTGGCAAATATTTTCTTTGGTTTTGTTCTTTTTTATTTACTTCCTACTCTGAGCATATAAACCCAGCAATATAATCTATTTGCTTGTGTTTGTTCATCCCATTAAAATGCCTTTTAAGAGCAAGGAGCAAATAAAACCTGTAAATCTCAAACTACTTCCTGCAATGTCTGGAACCTGGGAATGCATGATAAATATGAGTGGATGACAAATAGTGGAGTGTCAGGAGCCATGAATAAAGACAAGGAAAGTGGGAACATAGTACCACACAACTCCCAAGCAACTTGCCTTACTCTGAAAAATCCTTTAAGACCAGGAAATCACCAAGTTTTGTGTAGATATGCTCTATAGCATTGTCATTTGTGCAATGTAGGGGTCACACTGCTTAGTATTGATTTTACATTGATGATTGCTTAACAAGCATAGTTATGCCTAAATGACTGATGAGACGAGTGACCCACCAAGGTGGCAGTGAGACAAAGAAATGTATCTACTGTAAAGATGCAATAATTAGAATGAAATATACTGCCCAGGCTTTGCCAGTATTGACTTGCTGAGTCAAACTTTAAGTGCGTCTTTCCTTAATAGAGGGAAGAAAATGAATTGCATAGGGATATCAACATACATTTCCAGAATATCTAATTTGTTCTCAAATTTGGTTTCAAAATAATTATGCTGATTATCCCTATATGCTAAAATTTATGTGATTTGTCTTACATTGCATGGTCATCACTGTATTATTAAAGGTTCTGTTTTGTCTGAAAAATAAAAGTTTAGAGACAAAATAGTTTCTGCACTTAACAGAACACTTATGCTTTTGCCCTAAAGTGCTATCTGAGTCTTTAAGTCTTTTTTATATGAACATGTGTCACTCACTCTGGTGACAGCACAAGTGTTAGAGTTTCCAATCCTAAAAACAAATAATTTTCAGTCATCTAGTGGTTTGCTTACCAATTTGTCCTTGATTACATCCCCAAATAACTGGAAACACATGTAAAATTTTGTGAAATACCACATTCTTTTGACTGGCAATTTTAACTTCATCTTGTGCCATAATTAAGCATTGCTTCCTATATGGGCTCAACTTAAACTTGACAAAGAAATAGAGCCCAAATTCAGCATAATTGGTTGATTAAATACATTAAATGAATAGAAAAAGAAATGACTAAAGAAATAAATGCCCCAAGAAATAGGTTAACAGTAAGATTTAGCCCAAAATGGAAGTTTCATATTAGTAGTAGTCTCCACATTTTCTGAATTTCATTTTCAAACCCACTCAATGTTCAAGTTGATATTATTTATCATTTCACTCTATTATGCCTCTAGCCATTTATTAATTTTAACCCGAAGTCTTTTATTTAGCTTATGACACAACTACTATAATGACTTCTAGGGAAGTTCAATGTTTATTTTGAGAAGGGCATAAGACCAGTTCAAATAAGGTAAGGTTGGAATTTTTCATACATTTTTATTGTCTGCAGTTACAAAATTAATTGGATTCAACAAAGGCCTTTGACTTTCAAGAAAAGATAAAGCAAGGAGGCACTAATGTTTGCTAAATGTAGTGTCCATTGCTCAGCAAATTAGATGATGTGAGTTGCCAGAAAGTACAGTTAGAGCTACACACTAAACAGAATGTGAAAATCAGAAGGCATATTTTTAAAATTATAATAATAATTAGTCTCTTTTAACTAGGAGCTCAGGGAATGGGCAAAAAGGAGTGTCCAGTAATTAATTTCACAAGTAAATATTTCTAAGTATGGTGTATTTAGCAACATACAGAAGATATGAAAACAGAATCACGGTGAGAAGAGAGAAACAGTAGGATAAAGCATATAAAGTGTGAGAAAAGCTAAATTTTACAGCACTAAATCCATGCATACTGGGCTATCTTTCGGGGCAAGTACTGATGTGTGTGCCTCTTTTTGTCAAGGAGGGAGTAATGATAAAAAATAAAGATGTGTTCAGTCATATTAATAAGTCTTGTTTTCCCAACTTATTAATTTACCTTCATTATTCCTGCTTATTATTTGGGAGTGGTTGGAAGACATTTTCATTTTCAGAATGACATAGGACAAACATTAACATAAATCAATATGATATAATTGTTGTGTGTGTCAGGCAATCCAGTATTTCTGAAATATGTTGAAACTCAAAGGGCAATGGGAACATGCAACATCAAGGAGAATAAATCACAAATGTTGGCTTGTTCCGTCTTTCTTTATTGACAGCTCACTTATTTCCTATATATGTGTATGTTTGTAACTATGTGTGTGTGCCTGTGTGTGTATGTGTGTGTGTAGTATTAGGAAACCATCTAGAAATGTTAGTAAAAGCTATAGAAAAGTAGAAACTTTTCACTTCTTTTCAAACAAAAACAATGACAGATTTTGTTTTTATCTCGTTATAAATGTAGAACACTGATTTTAACCATGTTATTATGGGACAGTTGCGGATCAGTAGAAAAGAAGAGAGGATCTATTATTACCATGTTGGAAATGCTGAAAGCTCATCCCTTCTGTTCAATAATCACTAATATGATGAAAACCAAATATAAAAGTGTGTCTTGGCCAAACGAGGTGACTTATGCCTGTAATCCCAGCACTTTGGGAGACGGAGGAGGGTGAATCACCTGAGGTCGGGAGTTTGAGATCAACCTGACCTACGTAGTGAAAACTTGTCTCTACCAAAAATGCAAAATTAGTCGAGTGTGGTGGTGCGTGCCTATAATCCCAGCTACTTGGGAGGCTGAGGCAGGAGAATCGCTTGAACCAGAAATGTGGAGGTTGCAGTGAGCTGAGATCGTGCCATTGCACTCCAGCCAGGGCAGCAAGAGTGAAACTCTGTCTCAAAAAAAAAAAAAAAAAAAAAAAGGATGTCTCAAATGAGAACATCATCTGTTGAATATTTTTCAAAATATTTGAGGGTATTAATATAGGGAAAACAAATATAGAAAGCACTAGCCTGTAGATACACACATGACACACACATGTGCATGCACACACACGCACAAAAACGCTATATAAATTTATGAAAGTTGCACAGCAGAATATTTTAAGTATGTTAAAATTCTGTTTTGCATTTTTATCTTTGTAAAATAGATTGTATTTCCAGTTACTTGCTACTTCCCATTGCTTGGAGATTTTGAATCAGGACATTTAAGTATGTTTGAGATTTAGGAACATATATATATATTCACAATCATGAAAGCATAATAAAATATAACCTTATAAGGTAACATATGTGGCAAACTGAAGAAACTGGTGATGTTTGAGTTATGTACATTTTACATTCCTACATAGTTTGATTCAGATGAGTGTAGTTTTCTGTGTTCACCTAGTATTTCTTGCAAATTAAATCATGCATAAGCAAATAAAAAATTCCCATTACATTCAGAGTTTTCTGTAATATAACAATCATGTAGGAACAAATTTCAGTTTTTTTAAAAAAAGTCTTTTAGTAGAACTGATTGTATTTGTATATCTTGACTCTTTCCATGTGGCCTCAAGGCTGTGCAGTTTCTAAATCAATTCTCATAGTACATTCCTTGCTTGCTGTAGAAATTATCCTATTTACATCCCTTTTATAAGAGATACACATTATTTGTAACATAGACAGAATGAGAGAGGGAAATGGATTGGGAATAATTGCAGCAAACATTTTATTTTTTGTTTATGGAGCACCTTTGCAAGCCATATTATAGCTTCCCTATCACTTCCATACAGTTTAGAACACTAGATTATAATAATAAATGGTACCGGTATGTTCCACTTTTTGGAAATATGCAATTAATCTGGAATTCAGATAGATGCAAATTTACTCTCTCTGTTTCTCTCTCTCTCTCTCTCTCTCTCTCTCTCACACACACACACACACACACACACACACAATAAATCAATATCTTTCTTAGAAATGATCTCTACCAGATAAGTCCCTGAGTAGTCCAAAAAATCTCCTTGAGCTTGACATCCACAGATGATGAATCTTCAGTTTCATGTTATTTCTAGCAAAGTTCATGAAAAGGTTTAGAAAGTTATGTGTCAGGCAGTGGGATCACTTCTAGCCTGTGTAACACATCAATGCTGAACTGAGTTAAAAACAAACAAAAAATATATAGGTAAGAAAATAAGAATGAATAAAGTAAAAATAGCAAGGTGGAATTTGTATTGCTGTAAGACTTATATCTCAAAACGTAGTCTAGGGACTTCTAGCATTCACCAGTTCAAAACTATTTGCATAATATTACTAAGCCATTTTGCACTCTCATTCTCTCTTGAGAGAAAAGTAGGATGGCTGGAGGCTAGGTGAATTTTGACAGCACAAAAGATTAAAATAGTGTAGATTTGCTAATCCAGTTTTTTTTTTTATTGTCAGACTTCAAAAAAGAGAAATGATTGTATATTTTTACTAATATTTACATTTAAAAATATTCACTTTCATATATTTTATTCATATTAATATATAATGTCTACGTTATTGTTAAACTAACATAGAAATATTTACAAAATTATTTTATTGTTCAATATGGTAAATATTGATGTGTAAAGCCCACTTAAAATGCATTTGGAGTCTCATGATGTTAATAATTTAAAGTTGGCTTGACCAAGAAGTTTGAGAAGTGTCACAGTTAATTTAGCAAAGTAGTTGAAAAATGCAATTGTGAAATTAAACGTCTAAAACTCATTTGTATTATGTCTGTATTAATGTCATGAGATAGTAATAATCTGCTGAATACTGTAGTAGGATTTTTTATTTAAAAATTTTCCCATTTGTTTAGAGTCACACTTAAAATGCATGATAAGTGAATCCATAATAATGATAAAATCAAGTAGAAATATTGCTGTTGCAAATATGTTAAGTTCAATCATTTGTAAGTTCTTAAACAATCTGAACTATCAAATTAAGAAATTTCATCTATTTAAACAAAACTTCATGAAAGTAAAACTTACATAAATCTAAAAGTAATAATATGAAGAGAACCTATTCTCTAATAATATGGAGAGAAAAATAAAATATGTAGGCTAAGAAAATATTCATTGTTTAATAACAAAAATGGCCTCTACCCTGAAGTACAGACTAACAACTATCCATTTGATTTCTCTCTTCGATGTTTGCTTTGTATTTTTAACTGGATTTGGGAATAATTAAACTTTTTATCTCTGAACAAACCTATAGGTCCTAACGTTACACTGATCTAAATTTTACAGAGAAAAAAAAATATAGAAACTGACTGAGAAAACCTAGACAGGGTAGTTACTAGACAAAGGTTTTAAATCAGTGATTAAATATGTTCAAAGAGCTAAAGGCTAAAAAACAGAAACAAAAGAGTAATCTCCCACCAAATAAAGAATAGCAACAAAGAGCCTGAACTTATTTAAAAAAACAAATTTAAATACTAGGGTTAAAAAGAATAATAATTAAATTTTATAAAAGCTATGCTACAATTAATAATTTGAGTTGGTGAAAGTAAGATTCAGCAAACTTGTAGATAAATGAAAGTTAGCCTCTGGGGAGCAGAAATACATCTGAATGAAGAAAATTAAAGATAGACCCAGTGACATGAGGAATATCACAAAGCATTGAGCATATCATCAAGGAAATAATGGAATAAAGGTAGGACAAAAATGTCGTAAGATATATAGCAAAAGAGAAAAATAGTTTACATAAATCCTGTCTTATTAAAAATTATATTAACTATCAATGATTTTAAATTACAATTAAGAGCCGTGGTTTGTAGTAATGAATTTCATAAAGTGATTTAACTATATGCTGTCCATAAAAAATGCAGTTTAGATTCTGGCATACATAGGTAAAAGTGTGAAATATATATACTATGAAAATCAAAACCAAAAGAGAATTGAAGTGGATATAATAATATCAGACTAAATAGACTTTGGAAAAAAAATTACTAGAGATAACATTTAGAAGAATATATTATAATAATATCATAAAGAGAAATATAATAATAAAAGTGTCAATCCATCAGGGAGATGTTTTGACATGAAGGAAAATGAAACACATTATATCAAACTTGTTGGATGCATGTAAATTAGTGCTAAAAGGGAAATGTATAGCTAAAAAATGCACACTTTGAAAAAGAGAAACTATTTTAATTAATAATGTGACTTCCAATTTAAGAAACTATTAAGTGAAGAACAAACTGAATCCAGAAGTAAAAGGAGGTAACTTTTAATAATTAGAGCTCTATTTTAGCACATAAAATATATTCTCTATTTTAGTATGTAAAATAGAGAATAGAAAAACAATTTAAAAATGAATGAATAGCTGGGTGTGTTGGCATGCACGTATGATCCAAGGTACCTTGAACTCCAGAGATGGGGTTTGCAGTGAGCAGAGATCACGCCACTGCACTCCACCCTGGGTGACACAGTGAGACTCCATCTCCAAAAATAAAATAAAGTAAAAATAAACAAATAAATATTTAAAAATAAATAAAATATTTATTCTTCAAAAAGAAAAAAAAGAAATTGACAGTCTTTGAAAAGGTTTAGACATGTTTAAATAACAAAGAATAAAAGTCTCAAATTACTAAAGTCAAGAAACAAAAAAATGACACCACTACTACTCACCTGGCAAAAAACAAAAAAGGATCATAAGAGAATACTATGAGCATATCCATGCCAACAAAGTTTGTGCCCAGAAAGGCACAATCTTACCATAACTGACCTAAGAAGAAATAGAAAAATCCAAATAAACCGCTAACAAGTCTATACTCACAAATAAAATCTTAGCAATGCTGAATTCTATTTATTAAAAAGGAACATGAATATTCTTTATGACTAAACACACAACAGTTCTGAAAACAAACACAAGGTGACTGAAACACAAGCATATAAAAATTATCACTATCATTTACTGAATGCACTAACAGTTTTTTGAACTTAAGTAAACTATTTCACTATTGTTAGACAACTTCTGATTTCAAAAATATTAAAAGTATATCTTGGATTGAATAAAAAGTAGTTTAATATACTAGCTATTATATGTAAGTTATTCATTATGCCACTCAATCAATAATACTACTCTGAAATAATGATCTCAGATATATCAGTAAGAGAACTGGAAATCATATGGAGAAAGAAAAATGATAAAAATTACATTAAAAATATAAAACATGAGCTGCTAAAAGCCAACGCAAATGATGACAGACCTTTCTAGAGAGGGAAAAAGTAACTTTCTCTCTCCAGGTGCTCTGCCCAGAAATGAATACTATCATGGGCTAAAGAAAGTAAACGATTGATCATAGATGACACAAACAAATGTAAAAGTATTTTATGTCCATGGATTAGAAGAGTCAATAATGTTAAAATGACCATATTGCCCAAAGCAATCTACAGATTTAATGCTCTTCCTGTCAAACTACCAATAACTTTTTTTTTGCAAAATTGGAAAAAATACTATTCTAAATTTCATATGGAGTCAAAAAATAGTCCTCACAGCCAAAGCAATCCTGAGCAAAAAGAACAAATCCAGAGGTATCACATTACCTGATTTGAAACTATACGGCTATGCTATAGTAACAAAAACAGTATGATACTTGTACAAAAATAGACATATATACCAATGGAACCAAACAGAGAGCTCAGAAATAAAGCTGCACACCTACAGTCATATGATTTCAATTAAGTTGACAAAAATAAGCAAGGGGGAAAGGACACTCTATACAATAAATGGTGCTGGCATAACTAGCTAGTCATATTTAGAAGAATGAAACGAGACACCTGTCCTTCATTATAAATGAAAATTTACTCAAGATGGTTTAAATATTTCAAAGTAAGACTTTAAATTATAAAAAACCTAGAAGAAAACCTAGGAAACAGAATTTTGGACATTGGACTTGGGAAAGAAGATATTAAGATTAAGCCTATCAAAGTTAATAATAAATATTAAATTTATTATATAAAATAAAGTCAATTCTATTATATTTTTTCTTTTAAAGTGACTAATTGGTTAATTTTATTTATTAGAGAGAGCAAACTGATGGACTCCCCTACTTTGAAATGTCATCTTAGTTTGATATTTATGTAACAACCTCTCTCTGCAGTATCTCCTATAAATTATTGAAATGACTAATGACTTTAATACAGTCTATTTATTTATGTTATTAGAGACCTGGACACAATGCACATTTCTGAAATACTGAAAAAACACTAAAAGCTCTTATAAGTAAAATAGAATTATAAAAAAGAATATCCAAATTTTGATTCAATTAATGTTAAACAAAAACAATGAAACAACTTGCTAGAAAAAAAAGAAAAATGAAATTAAACAACAGAATTTAAATAAAAGTCCACCCTTTATGCAGAAATGGGATGAAAAGCGTAATGAGAAAAAGAGCACGGGATGGGAGCAAATAGGCATTAAGTGCTAACCTTTGGGATTTGCATATACATATGGGTTTCATGCTGTGGGAACACGTTGTGGACACTTCAGGGTACCCCTAGAGTAGACTGTGTGCTGGACAGAATGGGAGAACTCGAGACAGAGCTTCTGGAGGCGACAATTATGCAAGCTAGAGATAAGAACTTTTTCTTGTGAATAATTTTTACTAGCATAATACCTTAGGAAGGAAACTTGTGAGTGCATAGGTGAGCTATATCACAGCTATGCCTCTGAGATTTACAAATATTAATTATGTACATATGTATACTTCTATTAAGCCTATAGAATAATGACTATGTCAAGTAATTTAGCATAAATATATTTAATAATAAATGCACATCCTTTGCATTGATTAAAGATCTCTAACTTATCTGTATCAAAAGTAAGAGTCTAATATTTAAATTATGCCTCCTTCTAATAACCTGAAAATTCATTTGTAAATGCATACATACAAGTACATAAATATATTCTTAAGTACATACTAAATATGGCATAGCTTTTCTCTTTTTCCAATATCAAAATGTTGATATGTGTTTGCTTTGCAAAAGTAAATACACAGAGGTATATAATATTGTAAAAATCAGTGAAAAATATTTAGAGATAAGCTTTGTGAATTATCTATTTTATAGAAGTTATTTCTTTCAGAAGTAAGATTTTTTTTTATCACAGAAAACTTCTGAGTTAAGTGTATAAGCACTAGAATAAGTTATGAATAAATAAAATGGCACTATCTATAAACATGTATTTTATTCTTAAGGAGGAAATTTCTGAAATCTCAAAAACACATTGTTTGGTATCCTTATGAAAAAGCCTTAGAAGTGAAGATGGCCCAACAGTAATTCTTTCCTTATTATTTTTAAAACTATGAATGCATTTTTCTTCCTTAAATTGTATTTTCATAGTTTAATATTTGCTCAAAGTACTTTGGCAAAGCTTGGATTGGCAGGGTAAAAGAAACGAGTGCCCCCTATAACATCCCATCAAAGGTAGAAGAAAGAGAATGGTTTGGTTTAAAAACTTTTTTGTCATGGTAGAAACCAACACAATCATTCTTCTATTATTAGCTATTGAATTGATAGCAATTTTCACCTGGCACTTAACACAGACACAAAAGTCATCCATAGCCTTCTCTGGTATTTACAGGTACTGTTAAATCACTAGGGACACCATAACTGTGCTTGAGGCTATTACTTCTTTCATTAGGCTTTCCTTTTTTTATTACTTTTGGGCTTTAACTGAGTTTTCACCAAAGGTCAAAGTCTGACTTTCATGCCTGAAAGCCTGTTTTCTTGAGTACAAAGAAAGTGTCAGCTAAAATAAAACATCTTCCACTAACAAACCCATTTCTATCTTCAAGTTTAGCAGAACTATTACAACGAAACTAGAGATAAATAAATTCCCTAGCTGGGAGAGGAAACATGCAGGACTGAGTTAGTTGTTACTCTATTTACAAAACTGTAATAATAGAATAATTGGTTAAAATCTTTTAAGCACACTACCGTTTATAAGAGTCACAATATGAAGAGATTTTTCTCTGTTCCCACCATAATTTTGGTTGTTTCCATTTTAAAAATAGTACATTTTATTGTGACATACTGTTTATTCCCCAACTGGTACCAAGCCTGGCAATTTCCAAGCAGGGCTGGGGCAGTGCAATTAAAGTAGCAAGAGCATCATCTTTACTCTTCAAATTGAAGAAACAGTACACAGAAGCAAAGGAGAGAACAAAGCTTAAATGGCCAACAAAATACTGGTGAATTTTCATATACCCTTCACTTTTAAACTTCCCACAGAATTGAAAGGTGGGTGATTTCCCCTACTCTTTGTCTTTTATGTTATGGTGCCTCCAAATTTAAATATACTTTCAGTTAGAGCCAAGATGGACCTTGACACATGCAGTGTGAAAAAACTCAATGCCCATACTCCAAGTGTATTGAGTCCTAGTTCTAGATGAGACCAGTCATTAAAGTTGTTTGTAAATGAGAGAATGTGGAAACAAAGTATAGCCTCATAAAATGGGCCAGAAACGCTTTTAAATTGAGTCAGATCAATTTAAGGTTTAGGGACAGGTTGCTATCCTCGTGGAAAATAACCATGTGAAATTCTCATGGTAGAATTGCCATGTGAAATTCTCATGGTGAAATTACCATCTGAAATAAGAAGGACCAGGGGAGAGAAGCCACTGAGACAAGAGAAGATCATCAGTTTGAATAAGATAGAGAGGATCTACCCTGATTACCATAGAAACTTCTCAGGTGGCTAAATATCTCTCAAAGACATATCGGCTATACTGTGAGGGAAGGTAACAACAATGAAAGAAACTGCAACAGTAAGAACAACCATAAACCGTCCACACTTCTGGAGATACAAAGAAAACACAGAACTGAAATAAAAAAGATCTAAACTAAAGGCTTGCTCCATCGATTACTAGCAATGCAATATGGTTCGAAAGCTTGTAAGTTATAATAATTACACACTATTGTGGACCATGAGCTAAAATTTGCCGTTCTATAAATTAATTTAAAAAAATGAAAACTCTTATTAGGAGAAGCTGGAAAGACAAAGAACAGAATCCTCCTCAAATAGTTCTAATGCCACTAGATCTTACTGCCAACTGCACATTTCTGTTTGTAAATGCAATAGCTGTATCAACCAGAATATTCCCAAATTAAGCTCCAGAATCCCCGCCCCGCCCAACCCACTTCTTTGATAGTCTTTGTCAACTCAATTTCTGGCAACTCCACATTTCTAGTTACTTAGGCACGAATTCTGAAGTCTACTATGACCTCAAAACATATGTCTTTAAAATTATTTAAGGTAATGGTGAATAGTTTTCATTTGAAAATGAAAAACTGCAAGGTCTCCTAAGAACTAGGATAAGAATTAGTTCACTGTCAGATCTGCCACATTTTAATTGTTGGGAAAAAACAGAAAAGGAGAAAGGACATACAGAGTGCTGACATAAATTGTTTATGAGTAACATATAAACAAGGAACAACAAACTGCAGAAGGCCATAGGCGGCCCCTGACGAGGAAGGCCTCTCCATGCCTCATGTTCCGGTGCAGGGTGACCTAAGCTCTGTTGCTATAAACATTGTGCTCAAGGACATAAAACCCCTTCGTATCACTAAGACATAGCCAGACTTGTAGGCTCCTTGTAAAGCAAGAGTTCCACCAGCTGCACATAGATAATAAGTTAAGGATAACCACATGTTCTTGTTTTGTGAAACTCCCAAACTGCCTCTGTTATCAATCCTTAGAATGAAACACCAGTTCTGGCTCACGGATTCACTTCCAGCTCACTGATTCACTACAGCATCACTCCACCCCTACCCTATAGATCAAAGTGATTGTAATCAGTAAATGGTGTGGATGATCAGAGCTCGGGGCCTTCACTGTTTCCTCCAAAGTAATAAGTGATGGCCCCCTGTTCCCACTATCTCTCTTAATCTGCCTTTTTCTCATTCCTTTGTCACCACTGAACTCGGGGTACCCACGGGTGATGTAGGGCTGGCTCCCTATATTATGGTGCCCAACAAGGGGCTCATGGATTCCCTATGTTCTAGCACCAAATGTGTGGGACTCATGGATCCCTACATTAATGGCCCAAGCAAATCGCAAGCTCCACACTATGAAATGACCAGGAAAAAATATGCCTTCCTCTTTTCATAGGAGGTTCTACATAGTCTTATGACAAAAGGAGTGGATACAGGAAAAGGTGAATAAGTGAGGGCAAAAATGAAATTCACCAAAGGATAATTTCGCCACCCGCCCTACATGCTTGTATTTATTCATGAAACAAAAATACTGTGTACTCTGTGCTAGATTTGTGCATAGGTAGTGGTACAATATTTTTTGTTCCTTTTTAAATGAATTTTTAAGTGGAAGAGCTAAATAACTGAACACTTAAAAATCATGTAAGGAATATATAGTTTGAGTGAAGTACTATGAATAGATAAGAAGGATGCTCTGATTTTTTAGAAAATTTTATTTTGCTTAGCCAGGTAGATGATTAAGTTGATACATAAAAGATGAAGGGAGAAAACATAAGAAAAAACTCAAGCAAAAATAGCTTAAAACAGATCAGTGCAAGTACATGTATACATGTATTTTGTAGGGGTTTGCATGAGTATGTGTCTGTGTGTCTTGGGTATTTGTAAAATGGGTAAAGCATGAATTCTGGCACCAGAAGTTCTAAATTTAAATTCTGCTCTTTAAGTTCTTGGTGCTGCAGTTACAAGTACTTCATACAACTGCAACAAAAGCAAACATTGACAAATGAGATCTAATTAAACTTAAGAGCTTCTGCATAGCAAAACAAACTATCAACAAACTAAACAGGCAAGCTACAGAATGGGAGGAAATTTTTGCAAAATATGCATCTGACAAATGTCTAATAACCCACATCAATAAGGAACTCAAACAAATTTACAAGAAAAAAAAAGCCCATTAAAAATGTGGACAAAGAACGTGAACAAACATTTTTCAGAATGAGACATACATGTAGCCAAAAAACGAAAAAACTCAAAAATCACTGGTCATCAAAAAAACGCAAATCAAAGCCACAGTAAGATAGCATTTTGGCTGGCGGCAGTGGCTCGCACCTGTAATCCCAGAACATTGGGAGGCTGAGGTGAGTGGATCATGAGGTCAGGAGATGGAGACAATCCTGGCTAATGTGGAAACCCTGTCTCTATTAAAAATGCAAAAAATTAGCCAGGTATGGTGGCACGTGCCTGTATTCCCAGTTACTCTGGAAGCTGAGGCAGGAGAATCACTTGAACCCTGCAGTAGGCAGAAGGTGTAGTGAGCCGAGATCACACCACTGAACTCCAACCTGGGCAACAGAGTGAGATTCTATCTCAAAAAAAGAAAAATAAAAAAAGCATTTCATGCCAATCAGAATGGCTATTATTAAAAAAATATAAAATAAAAGGGTGCTAGGGAGGTTGCAGAGAAAAAGGAATGCTCATACACTATTGATGGAAGTGTAAATTCGGTCAACTTGTGGAAGACAGTGTGATAATTCCTCAAAGACCTAAAGACAGAAGTTCCATTAGACACAGCAATCCCAATACTGGGTATACACCCAAAGGAATGTGAATTCTTCTATTATAAAAACACATGGATATGTGTGTTTATAGCAGCACTATTCACAATAACAAAGATATGGAATAAACCTAAATGATAGACTGGATAGAGAAAATGTGACACATATACAACATGGCATATTATGCAGCCATGATAAAGAATGATATCATGTCTTTGCAGGAACATGGATGAATCTGGAGGTCATAATCCTTAGCAAACTAATACAAGAACAGAAAACCAAATACTGCATGCTCTCACTTATAGGAAGGAGCTAAATGATGAGAACACATGGACACATAGAGAGGAAAAAAGATGCTGAGGCCAACTGAATTTGGAGAGTGGAATGAGGGAGAGAATCAGAAAAAATAACTAATGGGTACTAGACTTAATACCTAGGTGATGAGATAGTCTGTATGACAAAGCTTCATGACATGAGTTTACCTGCATAACATACCTGTACATGTGCCCCTGAACCTAAAATAAAAGTTTTTTTTTTAAAAAGAATATAATAATACAGAGGGTAGAGTCCTACTTGGATATTGAAGGACATTACTAAAGGATCATTTTTGAATGATCATAGACCTGAACATTCAGAATACTACATTATACATTATAAGAAATTATTTAGGTCAATTGCTTGAGATCAATGTGATTATTATCTTTGTTTTATAATTCAGAAAATAAATATTTACAAAAGCTAAACATTTGACTACAGAAACAAGGCTAAGATCGATGAAACTGAAATTTGTTCCTGGGCTGTATGGTTAGCTACTGTAGTCGGTGTCATTGTACATTGCTTTAGAACATTTAAAAACCAGTTTGTATTTGTGTTATGTCATGCAAGTCAAAGGCAAATATAAAAAGAAACACATTATTGTTTCTACTTTTTTATCCTGCACATTTGAAATGTCTTCTTTGGACAACCCCACTTCCATTTCTCTAGTCAGAACTATGTAGCGCTGTGAAATTTACATTACAGTTCAGGGTACCACACCCTTTTATTTTACTTTAAATTTCATCTAAAAAAGTTTTACAGGAATTCCACCCTCAGTTTTTTTCTTTCCCTAGCAATTCCATCTACTCTAACAATTAAATTAATTGCTATTCTGATCCCTTCTAAGACTGTACGTCTAGGATCTGTTTATTCATTGCATTGAGAAGAAATGTGTAATTCTAATAACCTGCCAGATGGTCCCATCTTGAAGGACTAAAGTCATTTCAACAAGACCAACAGAGTGATAGTCTCTGTTCCTTACCAAAATTGGTTCTTTGTATCCTGTTAAAAATATTAATGCTCATTAAATCCAGTTTCAGAGTTATCATCAACTTTCAATTTTCCTGTCAATATATAATGACATTTTTGCCTAAAAATTTATTATTGATGCCAATATAAATATTGATTTCTTATTCTTTATTTTTTGAAGATTTATTTAAATTGCCATATTTATCAGGCTTTTCTTTGCTTTTTCCCCCATTTCCATTTTTTCCACAGATGGCATCCTCGCCATCTAAAACACAGATGTGATTTTATTTCTATGTTTAATGGTTGTGTTAGGCTAAATGTGTCCCCACAAAACACAAACGTTGAAACACTAACCCTCAATGTGACGGTCTTAGGCGATGAGGTCTTTAGGATATGATTAGATAATGAAGATGGAGCCTTCAGAACACAATTGTTGTCGATACAAAAGCAACACCAGAGAGTTCTCTAGACTGCTTTCTTCTATGTGAGGATACAACAATTATGTGGCTATATATAAACCAAAAAGTGTGCCCTCACCAGCATCAAATTATGCTGATGCCTAAAATATTCAGCTCTCAGAATTGTGAAAAATAAATTTATGTTATTTATAAGCCACCACCCAGTTTATGATATTTTGTTACAGCAGACAGGACTATGATAATGCTTTTCAATGATATCCCCTTTTTAATGCTCACCGTTTAACAAACAAATGAACAAAGAAAACATTCTTAACATATCAGATATAATTCCCTATATTTTACTCCCAAGCTTTTTCTGAAGTTTCATATAATGTTTCTTTTAGTATCATAAGACTAAAATCATTTGCTATTAATGGTTCCAGTGGATTTCTTTAGACTCATCAAGTTCCCTTAAAACAATCACTTATTTATCATGTTATAAGTCAACTTTTCAAAAAGTAAATGTATATTTGTGTACCTAATTTTATATATTGGCCATCATAGTTCTTATATCTTTTATAAATAGATTTTTCCTAATAATCCTGTTTAAATCTTTTAGCACAGTCTGCAAAACACCTGCCTGTTTACATTTCAAGGCATGTTTTAATATTTGTTTTTGATTCGTATGAATATTTTCTCAATTTTATATTTATTTGAGAGTGTTATGGCATTAACTAAATAATATTTTATTGAAACTCTCTAAATGAATATGTTAATATTGACACATGTATCACAATATGTTTTAGTTATCACTGAGAAGATATAAATATTCCTCTGTGTGTGTATTAGTGTATCAGAGTGAACCATTGTGTTTTATGTACAAGACAGTAGTCTAATGGCAAATGATTGTTCTGGAACAAGTCCTTTGCTGGACAATTCTACTTCAGCTTTAATATGTCAGTATGAATATTCATAATATGTAGCAATTTTACAAATATGCTTCAGTAGGCAGCAATAATTGCTGCAATATGTTGAGAATTAAATTAACTGAAGATACCAAAAGTAACAGGAAGTAATTAAAAAACTGGAACAAGAACGAATGGAGATTTTTTAAAGGTATCTTATAAAATATTTAGTAGCCAGTTCATTTGTGAGAGAAAAACATATTAAGAGATGGTTCTGTTGCAGATGTATTGAATATTTTTTGCCTTTACTAATTATTTTGGTACTCACAAACATATAAAAATAATTAGTTGGAACAAATGTATCTCTGATATGCCTGCAAAGTTCTGGTCTTAGGAAGGAATAATGAATAATTAATTAACAAATTCAATAAACATTTTTATTGAATGTCTACTATATGAAAATAAATAGACTAAATTATTTGAGGTTTTAAAGACTGACAATACTTGACTTAAGGAATAGTGCTATTTACCAGTGAAGATAAAGTGCATTCAAAGATAAGCTGCATGAAAGTGTTAAAGTAGGATGTTGAATGGTACCGAGATATCATGGAGGATTAAAAAAGAATCTTTTATGGAAATAAAATAGTAACATGGCATTATGATGAAACAACAAGAAATGCACCGTGTTCACAGATACCACATTTTTTTTCTTCCTTGGTACCCAGCAAAAGTAAAGTATACTCCAGCCTCTGTGACAGTTGTCCATATGACTTTTAGCCTGGGGACATACTCAGCTCTTGCATAAAACCTCTCTCCTACTCTTCTACATGGTCTTTCAGAATGAGAAGACTCCGAAGCCATAGGGAATAGTAGAACTCTATTATGGAAGGATCTTGATTGCATGATGCCTCTGTTTAGTAAACAGGGTTGGATAAATACCCATTACAGTTACATGTTTCAGAAATAAACTGTGTGTTAGAACACTAATATTGGGAAGGTAATTTGTTACAACATCAGCTGATTTCTAACTAATAAAGGAAATGTATTCATTCACAGTAATTCATACAGATCATCGGTAAGATGAAGGAATAGAGTGAGAAGTAAAAATGAAAACATGGCAAACAGACTGAAAGCGGATTATGAAGAGAACCATATTCAGAAAAAGATAATTTAAAAATTTATTTTCCAGACAATAAGATAATGGGAGACAAGTTAGGATGAAATATGTTGACTAGAACTTGTGTAACCAAGAATACTCTGGCAGCAAAACAAAGGATGGAGGATAAATACAAGATTCCAGGAAAAAGAAATCAGCAAGTAGTTCATGTTTAGAAGAACTCTATTACTTTAATTCCACAAAATGGAAGTGTAGGTTTAAAATAGGGTTAGAGATAACATTAAAATGATTTTTTAAAAGGTATTTGATAAGGCAGACAAACTATGAGCACCAAAGAGTTGATCAATGATTTAAGGGAGAGCTTAGAAAAAGACAATGAGGAGGCTTAACAGAATAAACCCCCAGCAGGGTTGAATCTGGTTTTGCTCAGGAATGGCCTGACAAAGATTTTGATCTTTGATTCTCCCAGGCTCACGGTAAATTTTCAGGATTGTGTTAGGATTATTTTATTTATGCATAATGAGTAGTAATGCAGTCAGAATCTCATGTATGCAGTGACTGAGAGACTGGTCAAAGTGAGACCATCACGCATGGTTCAAGCTTCATATTAAGAACTGGATTCCCTTGTGGGAAGCTGGAATCTAGATAGTTCTAAGAAATTGAATTCTTATTATCTTGAATCTAGTGTGAGTGAAAATATTTGAATATTAGTATCACTTGTCATTAAAAATATATCATGTAACTGTGCCTTTTATCTTGGAAAATCTATAGAGTAAAAAGAATAAACAACAAATTAGGAGAAAGACGATATTTATAGAGAACAATGGAGAGTTTACATTGTCTTTTTATTTATTTATTACTATTTTTAACTTTTAAGTTCAGTGGTGCGTGTGCAGGTTTGTTGCATAGATGAACTCGCGTCATGGGGATTTGTTGTACAGATTATTTCATCACTCATTGATATGGTTTAGCTCTGTGTCCCCACCTAAATCTCATTTTGAATTGTAATTCCCATGTGTCAAGGGAGGGACCTGTAATCCTCACACGTTGAGGGAGAGAGGTGATTGGATCACAGGGGGTGATTCCCCCATGCTCTTGTGGTGATAATGAGTGAGTTCTCACGAAAACTGATGGTTTTATGAGTCTGTCATTTATCCTGATTATACTTCTCTCTCCTGCCACCATGAGAAGATGGTCTTTGCTTGCTCTTTGCCTTCCACCATAATTGTAAGTTTCCTGATGCCTTCCCAGCCATGTGGAACATGAGTCAATTAAACATCTTTATTTTATAAATTATCCAGTCTTGGATATTTCTTTATATTAAATATCAGCGTGAACACATGGTGTTACACCAGGTATTAAGTCTAGTACTCATTGGTTATTTACCCGATCCTCTCCCCCCTTCCATGCTTTGCCCTCCACCCTCCAGTAGGCCCCAGTGTGTGCTTTTAAATTGAAGTTAAAAGTGGGAAAGAAAAATATTGCCTTTTAATTGAAATATTTAGTTTGTTGACATGCATTGTTTTCTTTCTTATATTTGAGTTTATGTATACTGTTTTACTTTTTCTTTACTGTTTGTCTAAACTTGCTTACGTTTTCTTTACTATATTAACCCCTTTGGGAGTAACCAAGATTTTTTAAATTCCAATTTTTCCTGTTACTATCGATATACATTTTAAACTGCTCTATTATCCCAGCAACATGAATCTTTGACATATCACACCCACATATAAAGAAGAAAATTTACCACTTGACAGATAATATTATGACCTTAAAACAGTTTACTGCTCTCACCACTTACATGATTTTAAAAATGAATTTTATTTCTCTAATATATTTAGCACTTATTGGAGTTTACCTGGTTCTTTTCTTCTTAAGTAAATATTTATATAGATTTACTGGTATCGTTACCATCCCTACTGTTCTTTATTTCTCTGCATACTTATGCTTCCCTTCAGGATCACGTTCCTTCTGCCTAAAGCACCACATTAATATTTTTTGAATAACAGGTCAACCAGGACGTTTTTCAGCCTGTATTACACCATGCTATACATTTTATAAAGCAGCACAGCCCTTTCCTCTTTTAGGGAGAGGCCAACATTTAACGTATTTCAGGGAAACATTAAAAATTAAACAGGACATATTCTTGTTGATGGCTTAGTTTTATTTCCTTAATACCTTTTGCTTTTATGAAACAACCAACAGCTCCTCTCTTATCCTACTCATAACAACTCTCCATTTACTAGTACCCACTCATAGAGATCAAAATTGGACATATCCATATTATATATTTCACCTTGATGATTACTTAGGGAATATTTTGGTCCACTTTGGATTGCTACCAAATAGAGAGGTGACTTTAAATTTTGGCATGTTTTGGATCCTGACTTGGCCCGGTGTAGAGGTGGTGACCTACTTCCCAGGAGGCCAGATTTGAAGTACAGATGAATGACTGTGGTAGATGATGGCTATGGGGAGCATAGGAAGCAAATATTCTTGGCATACTTCTCTTGGAGAGAAAATCGTGCAGAGAAAATACATTCTGCTGATCTTTTCAGAAAAATTCTACCTCTAAAGGGAGTGGAGGTTGGGAACTGAAGAGATTGAAGTTTTCCCAAGTCCAGTGTTGTTTTTTCTATGGGTAAATGTCTTTCTCTTAGAGTAAAATATATATAGAAGTTAGATAACACTTTTTAGTAGCAAGAACACTACCTTAGATTATTTCTACAATTTAGGGTGCAAAGCATTAAATAGTCAACCAGTTTTCACATTTTAAAAAATGTTACTTTTAATTAACGAAAAATGATTTTACTTATTTATGGTAAAGAATGTGTTGCTTCAGTAAGTTGATGCACTGTGGGATGACCATATCAGGCTAACACATTTAGCATATTTATTATCTCACATACTTACCATTTCTTTGCAGTGGGAAACTTTAAAATCTACTCTCGGCAACTTTGAAATAGATAACACATAATTATTAACTCCAGTCATTTCACTGTGCAATAGATCACCAGAAGTCATTCTTCATATTTAACTAAAACTTCATGTCTTTTGACCAAAATTTCTCCTTTTCCCAACCATACTCCTCCCTATCCCCTCAGGCTCTGGTAACTACCAATCTACTCTCCATATTTATGACTTCAAATTTTTAATTCTGCATATAAGCTCACACCACCACGTCCAGCTAATTTTTGCATTTTTAGTGGAGATAGGGTTTCACCATGTTGACCAGGATGGCCTCGATTTCTTGACCTCATGATATGCCCACCTTGGCCTCCCAAAAGTCCTGGGATTACAGGCATGAATCACTACACCTGGCCAAGTTGTTCTTAAATTTTGTTTTCTTTTTCATCAAAGCAAAAGGTTATGGATGTTATATCAACGACATGTGGTTTGGTGCATGCTTCATTAGTATATATATTTCTTGGTAATTGGGTGACAGTGAGACAGCATCTCAAAAAAAAAAAAATCTAAATTGTAATGTAATTTAAAAACAAGAATTTTATTTCCACACCAGCTTGAAGTCTATCATTTTAAAATCATTTCTTTTCATGGTGTGCTTTACCTCAAAACTGGGAGGGTCTGTCTTTTATCTGAAAACTACACGGAGAAAAGAAAGACAAATGCATTAGACAAATATTTTACTGTTGTCAGTAAACCAACTTAGAATTATCCGGTAAGGCTTAAATAAATAAATCATACATTAAACACCTTTATAAACACTCAGACTGAGTGGAATACATCTCTATTCTTATAACTCTTTAGTTATAAAAGCCAGAGACACAGGAATAATGATTAAGATGGGTTGAGTCAAGATGGGCTGGGCGTGGTGACTCAGGTCCGTAATCCCAGCACTTTGGGAGGCTGAGGCCGGTACATCACGAGTTCAGGAGTTCGAGATCAGTCTGACGAATTCAACCATGTTGAAATCCTGTCTCTACTAAAAAAATAAATCAATAAAAATAAAATAAAACAAAATTAGCTGGGCATGGTGGCATGCACCTGTAAACCCAGCTACTTAGGAACATGAGGCAGAAGATTCTCTTGAACCTGGGAGACAAAGGTTGCAGTGAGCGGAGATCGCACCACTGCACTCCAGCCTGGGTGACAGAGTGAGACTCCGTCTCAAAAAAAATGATGACGGACTGGAAGCAGCTGATGTGCGCTGCTCTCAGGAAACAAAGGGCTGGTGAACACTGATCCTGCAAGCTGATCATCTAAGAGACCATGTCGGACTCCATCAAGGTAGCAAGGAGACAGAGAGCAGAGAGGAGCACAGCTGAGCAGCAGCCTACCTGGGATGAATGCGGAGCCAGGAGAAGCTCCCCAACACAGGAAAGGGTGGGTGAGTAAGAGGCCCCGAGGGATTCACACTCACCGCAGGAACCTGTGTAAGGTTGCGAATGGAAGACATCACCCCTGCCATCCCCCACATCTCCCACCCGGCCTCCCTGCATTCTCCAACCAGCTTCTAAACTGAGGCAGAGAGCCACTGGAAATGTTGCAGAGGCAGCTTTCAGGTCCAAGGGGACCTCCACAAGCCTTGGACCCTGGAAGAGAGGCACTAGTGCCATCTCCCCAGTAGAGACTGCAGTCACAGTGCCTAAGAGCAGTAGGATTGTTCCCCTCCCTCCAGGCCACAGCCGCCCCTCCGCCCTACACATGCACAAGGCTCAGCACCAGTTTCCAGCCCAGTGGCCCCAGTTATGCCTAAACTTACCTGGCGGAGTGTACAACCTCCTGATTTTCCAGGAAACACCCCCGAGAGAGCAGATAGTGAGGTAGTCCAGCGACGGCTGCTAGAGCTTCCAGCCCAGTTTTCCTGCTCCTAGGTGAATTCAGTCGGCAGGTGCAACTGCAGCCTCTTGTCCCAGGAAACCACTGGATAGCAGGAGGGGGTGATGCTTCTGCCTGAATTCTGTTTGCAGGCACAACCCTGTATTCCTTTGAGAATCACCCAGACAGCAGATTAAGTGACCCACACCCACAACAACCCTGCAGAACCCAGCCAAGCAGGATTTGTCCGCTTGGGCAGTACCCAAGAAGAGAGAAGTCCTAACTCTCAAATCACTGAAAGATGAAGTGCCCAGCTTTGCACGCTGGTTAAGGAGCGGCATGTGTCTCCCTCCCACCACCCAACTGGTAAGGATATGACTTATCTGCCAACCAGCCTCTGCCTTAGTGAACGCTGTGGACCAGAAAATCTAGCAAAAGAAACCCAGGCACAGAGCCAGTAACCGAAGGAGGTTCCTCCTAGGCCCAGAAGCAGACTACTTGAGGAAGTCATCACTCTCTTCCCCTGTACCTCAGAACACTACTGAACAACTGCACTGCAACACAGAAGAACTACGCAGCAGAGAACAGCTCTCGGCTAGCTAATATCCCCCTGTCTTTGGTTTGTGTTCTCATTCCCTTGACATTTCCTGTTTTCTTTTTATTTTCTTTTATTAGTTTTTATTATTATACTTTAAGTTCTGGGATACTTGACTTGTGTAGAATATGCAGGTTTGTTACATAGGTGTACATGTACCATAGTGGTTTGCTGCACTCATCAATCTGTCAGCAACATTAGGTATTTCTCCTAATGCTATCCCTTCCCTAGTCCCCTGACCCCTGGACAGGCCTGGTGTGTGATGTTCTCTCCCCTGTATTCATCTGTTCTCATTGCTCAACTCCCACTTATGAGCGAGAACATGTGATGTTTGGTTTCCTGCTCTTGTGTTAGTTTGCTGAGAATGATGGTTTCCAGCTTCACCCATGTCCCTGCAAAGGACATGAACTCATCCTTTTTATGGCTACATTCTGTTTACCCAGTCTATCATTGATGGGCATTTGGGTTGGTTCCAAGTCTTTACTATTGTGAACAGTGATGCAATAAACATACTTGTGCATGTGTCTTTATAGTAGAATAATTTACCATCCCTTGGGTATATACCCAGTAATGGGATTGCTGGGCCAAATAGTATTTCTAGTTCTAAATACTGAGGAATCACCACGTTGTATTCCACAATGGTTGAACTAATTTACACTTCCACCAACAGTGTAAAAGGGTTCCTATTTATCTACATCCTCTCCAGCATCTGTTGTTTCCTGACTTTTTAATGATTGTCATTTTAACTAGTGTGAGATGGCATCTCATTGTGGTTTTGATTTGCATTTCTCTAATGACCAGTGATGGTGATCTTTTTTTCATATGTTTTTTGGCCACATAAATGTCTTTTAAGATGTGTCTGTTCATATCCTTTGCCCACTTTTTCATAGGGTTGTTTGTTGTTTTATTATAAATTTATTTAAGTTGTCTGCAGATTCTGGATATTAGCCCTTTAGATTGATTGATTGCCAAAATTTTCTCCCATTCTGTAGGTTGCCTGTTCACTCCGATGATAGCTTTTTTTTTTTTTTTTCTGTGCAGAAGCTCTTTAGTTTAATTACATCCCATTTGTCAATTTTTGCTTTTGTTGCCATTGCTTTTGGTGTTTTAGTCATGAAGTCTTTGCCCATGCCTATGTCCTATATGGTATTGCTTTTTTTTTTTTAAAGAGATTTTATGGTTTTACATCTTAGATTTAAGTCTTTAATCCATCTTGAGTTAATTTTTGTGTAAGTTGTAAGGAAGGGTTCCATTTTCACTTTTCTGCATATGGCTAGCCAGTTTTCCCAACACTATTTTATAAATACGGAATCATTCTCCAATTGCTTTTTTTTGTTGCCATGTTTGTAAAAGAGGAGATGATTGTAGACATGTGATGTTATTTCTGAGGCCTCTGTTCTTTTTCATTGGTCTATATATCTGTTTTGGTATCAGTACCATTCTGTTTTGGTTACTGTAGCCTTGTAGTATAGTTTCAAGCCACAATCAAGTTGGCTTCATCCCTGGGATGCAAGGCTTTTCAACATATGCAAATCAATAAACATAATCCAACATATCAACAGAACCAATGACAAAAATCAGATGATTATCTCAATAGATGCAGAAAGGACCTTTGACAAAATTAAACACCCCTCATGCTAAAACTTCTTAATAAAGTAGTTACTGATGGATCGTGCCTCAAAATGATAAGAGTTATTTATGACAAACCCACAGCCAATATCATACTAAATGGGCAAAAGCTGGAAGGGTTCTCTTTGAAAACCGGCACAAGACAAGGGTGCCCTCTGTCGCCACACCTATTCAACATAGTATTGGATGTTCTGGCCAGGGTAATCTGGCAGGAGAAAATAATAAAGCATATTCAAATAGGAAGCAAGGAACTCAATTGTCTCTGTTTGCTAATGATATGTATGTATATTTAGAAAACCCCATCATCTCAACCACAAATCTCCTTAAGCTCATAAACAACTTCAGAAAAGTCTCAGGATACAAAATCAATGTGCAAAAATCACAAGCCTTCCTATACACCAATAATAAACAGAGAGCAAAATCATGAGTGAACTCCCATTCACAATTGCTACAAAGAGAATAAAATACCTAGGAATACAACTTACAAGGGATGTGAAGGACCTCTTGAAGGAGAACTACAAACCACTGCTCAAGGAAATAAGAGAGTATACAAACAAATGGAAAAACATTCCATGCTCATGGATAGGAAAAATCAATATCATGAAACTGGCCATAATGCCCAAAGTAATTTACAAATTCAATGTTATCCCCATCAAGCTACCACTGGCTTCCTTCGCAGAATTAGAAAAAAACTACTTAAATTGCATAAGGAATCTGTACAGACAAGACAATCTGAAGCAAAAAACAAAACAAAACAAAACAATGCTGGAGGCATCCCTTGACATTTTCAACTGCAGAGCATAAGTGTCTAATTTTAATTAAATCTAAAGAATTGATTATTATTTTCATGGAGTATGCTTTTGGAGTAGTTTCTAAAAAGTCACTGCCATGCCACAACTGATAGATTTTCTCCATACTAACCTCTAGGAGTTTTATCGTTTTATATTTTGCATTTAGGTGTGTGATAGTTACATCTAGAGGTAATATTTGTGAAAGGTGTTTGGTCTGTGTCTAGATTAATATTTTTACATGTGAAGGTCTAGTGTTCCATCACCATTTATTGAAAAGATTATCCTTTCACCACTTTTATTACTTTTGATCCATTGTCAGAGATCAGTTGATGATGTTTGTATCGTTTCATTTCTGGGCTATTATGTTTCATTGATATATTTTTCCATTCATTCACCAACACCACACTGTCTTGATTACTTTAGTTTGATCATGAATCCTAAAGTTAGGTAATGCCAGCCTCCCAACTTTTTTCTCCTTTAATAATCTACTCTCTATTTTACTTCTTTTGCCTTTCAATACAAGCTGAAGAATCAGTTTGTAATATCCATAGACAGCCTGCTAGGATTTTTGTTGGCATTGAACTCAAGCAAATTGGGAAGAACTGACGTCTTAATAATATTGTGTCGTCCTATCCATTCACATGGAATAGCTCCCCACTTATTCAGTTTTTCTATAATTTATTTTATCAGAGTTATGTCGTTTTCTTCCTATAGATCTTGTACATTTCTTTAAACTTATTTCTAAGTATTTATTTTGGGAAGGTACAAAAGTAAACGGTATATTATTTTTATTCCTAAATTGCACTTGTTCATTTCTGGCTTTTGTATATTAATTATATACCCTGCAACCTTGCTATAATCACTTATTAGTTTCAGGAGTCTTTTGACTATTCTTTTATATTTTCTACACAGATAATAATGTTGTTGACATATCAAGATAGTTTTATTTCTTTCCAATCTGTGTAACTTTATGTCTTGTCTTATTGGTTTAGTGAGGACTTCCAGTATAATGTTGAAAAGAAGCATTGAGTGGACATCTTTCCCTTGTTATTGATCTTAGCAGGAAGTCTGTGTGTATTTTTCAAAAATCTCTTTATCTGAGTTTTGGAAGAAAAAACTCTGAAGCATCAACATGGGTTTTAGACACTGAATAAAGTTGTATTTTGCACTGCAATACATTAAATAGGTTACTAAAACCTTGCAATTTATATCTAATCTAGTGTTAACTCTTACATCGTGCTTACTATATGCCAAAAACTCTTCTTAAAAATTAACATATACTGATTCGTTTCATATTGCATTATTATTTTTCTATTTATCAGCTAAGAAACCAGGAGCAGGGAGAGGTTTAAGAAGTTGCACAATCATTTTATTACATAAGAGCCATCTTGAAGAATCAGGGAGTCTAGAAACAAAGTCTTTGTGCTTGACTATGAAATTATAGAATATCTCATCAAAATTTCTGCCTTCCAATATTTTGTAATGTATTCATACCGTTAGTATATTTGTAAAAACTAACAGATTTTAATACGATTTTATTTATAAAAAACAATAATATTTTATGCTATGAGAATTTCAACATGAATAAAACATGTTTTATATTGTTCAATAGAAAGATGTAGGTTAGTCATTTCGTTTGAGGGAACAGGAAAAAAAGGGAAAGTATTGATGAGTGGGCTCTATATTGTGAAGTAAGATGGATAATGGTGTAAACCATTGGAAAATGGATTGTTCAAATGACAATAGGATGAGATAATATTAACTGTATCATTGTTACTGAAATAAATAGAGATAAATGTGCATATACTTTGGGATTGTGATTGGTATTTTTAAAACACAAAATAAAAGACACAAAAATCAATGGTAAGAGTTTATCACCCTTACTTCATTTTCAAATATTAAAATTTATGTGTATTAATTAATATTATAAATATAATAGCAAAATTATAAATGCAGAAAAATACTAATAGCATATGTTATAAATGGTTAATATCATCTATTTATACATAATTAAAACAATATGTCAATACAAATAAAGATAAACATAGCAATGGAAAAATAGTCAAAACCTACCAACATCATTTATTGTTGAATTACATAGAATTTAAAACACTTAAATTTACATTTCGGTTAAATCTAAACTCATTTCTTAGAATATAGGAAAATAAACTTTGTTATTTTATCTCTGTAAACACGATAACAATAAATATAAAGCAGTAATATCAATGTGAGTTTCACAGAATTGTCTGTTCAGATAAATACCTCCAGTATAACCTCACAGATCTTTAAGATTCAGGTTATTCAAAATTTTTGTTGAATATAAATGTTTAAAAATATACTTAGCATGTGTAAGATTTCCAAAGAGATAACATTCTTAAGAATTATGTAAACATCTAAAATCATTAAATAATTCAGGTTCCTAGTTGTGAAATATAGAACAAGATACATAAACTTTGTGCCTCAATTTCAACTGCAAAATAAGTATATAATAATTACATAAGTATGTAGTAATTCCTATTTCAAAGATTTGTTGTCAGAATTATGTTTTAATATGTATAAAGTATTTAGGACAATGGTCAACACTAGTTACGTATTCAAGAATTATATGTTATTTTATGGCATATGTGTTACATTTTAAAATGATTATTATTGTAATTAGTTATTTTAGGAAATCAGAGCAGCCAACATAGAGTGAAAGGAAAGGAATAAGTCTTTTTGTGTTTCATTTTGACCACACACACAACAAAGTTTTTTCCTACAAATCATATATGCCTTTGTCCTTTTCTATTTAAACTTCCATTAACTTCCAGGCTGCAGTGCCAGCCCCTACCCTTGACCTCCTCCAAATAGCCTCAATGTTTCAATATCACTTTATCTCCTATCATTTATTTCCCCTTGCCTTGCAAAATCCACAGGACATTTCTCATGTTCCCCAGATTTAGCACATTCCTTAAAACTCTATGCTTTCCCAACACCATTTATTCTATTTGTAATACTTTTTTTCTAGATCATATCCTCCACTTAAAAGCCTATTTACCCTTAAAGACATAGATTTTATGCCATCTCTTCTAAGAAGTCACATTCTGCTTCCGTTCAAGTTAAATCTCTTCCCATAGATTGTGAACCTCATAAGAACCTGTGATGGCCTTATTTGCATTTTCGCTTTGTGTCTGCATTATATTTTGAGCATAATAAAAAGTAAACATTTGTTGAAGGAATCAGTAGGTCACAGAACTTTTGATGGACAAAAATATACAAAATTTTGTAAAACAGAATATTTGAAGTAACAACTGAAGTGACCTAAGCTAAAGGTTCTTTCCAACCTAAACAAACCTGATGAGCTTAGAAAGTGAGAGAGGACAGGAGGTTGTATCTGCCCACTTGATATTTGTACTTTACAGATACTCATATTTGACAGTCACAAGCTTCCACTTAAGTGTAAATTATCTCATTTTTAAGATGTAGAAGTTGAATCTTATGCCTTATTTCAAAACATAGAATCCTCCAATCTTGATTTGTTTCAAAATGTTTGGCTTTTAAATTTTGTTTTCTTAATTTTTATAACAAAATAAACTTATGATCAATAATATAAATTCTAAATGAATAATATTAAAATTAAAACATTTATCAAGATGCATAATTTAAAAAATTTAAAATTTAAATAAACTTTTTTATAATATGACAATTTAAAATAACTTCTTTATATATTTATCAATCAAGTAATGTTCCCAGAAATTTTAATCTGATATTCTTCAGTATTCTTCAGTTTTTGTTGGAGATTTTATTACCATACTACAGCTATTTATGCAATAAGGAAAAGGTGAAGAAAGGTTAAATTTTATTTCAAGTTTATTGCTGTGGAGATTTAAAACTTTGATGGACAAAAGTATACAGAATTTTGTAATACAGAGCATTTGAAATAATAACTGAGGCCACTCATATGTTATAACACATTTACCCTCCCTGTGGCCCTCAAAGCCACAATATTAATAACTGAATTTATCTTCTATTTGAATGTGAAATATAGACATTACCTCCAAGGTAACGTGCTTCATGCCTGTGTTCCTAAGAGGACAAAGACAATACGACACTGCATAACCAAAACCAGGTCAGAATTTGTTTAAGTGTGAAGACATTAAATGATAGCTAAAGAAAAACCAGTTAGGTACCAAACACAGTAATCCAGAATTAAATTATTTAGTAAAATGAAAATATTCTTGTGGAGTGCTTGAGATCATAGTGCAAAACGCAAAATCATAAGCTTCTCAGTCTATTGTGTAATAAATTTGAGTGATTGCCAGTCCCTAGAATATAGAATTTTTGGGATAGGTTTCATGACACATGTGGAAGGCTTGGTTTTTTTCACCGCAATACTCAAATAAGTTTGCAAGACATAAGTGTAATAAATAATATTTAGAGTAAGAAAATGTGGTGTAACCGTATGAAATTTTAAGCCTATGACAAAAATATTTTTTGTGATCTTGATTAGGAAGTATGCTGAAGTTGCTAAATAATAACATGATCACATACAGAATTACAAATATGAGAAGATAAAGTGGAAATGATGTATTGGTTTTCCAATTCAACTATAAATAACCCTTATACTTTATTTGTATAATAATAAATCCCAAGACAGCAAAGCTGTAAGGATTATAAAAAAAAATAAAAACTGTGATAGAGAGCCCAGCAAGGGTCTAAAAGCATCTGAACTGGACCTTTTTAAATATATAAAATATATGTTGTTTTTCTTTTGACAAGAGCATATTGGTGTCATAATAAATAAGATCAAGGTTAGAAACCAGTGCGGGCTCCCAGCTGAATGATTTTCACTGTTAATATTTTCAGAATGAGAACAGTTGGTGCCTGAGCTTAAATAGTGTGTTTCTTTCTTGCCATTGCTTGAAGTGTCATAAATAGCTGTAGTGGAAAACAGCACAAAGGAGGCTGAGAGGAAGCCGTTAAAGCCTCATTATTGGAGGGGGTGGTAAAAAGGGAGTAAGGGAATGGCACTCCACGTTTTAGCCTAGTGAAATTAATTTAAAAGACTTTCAACAAAATAAAATATATTCTGCTTACTGTATTAGTAGAATTAATATATTAAAGTTTTATATATTAATAAGCTTTTAGTATACCACTAAAGGGAAAAATCAAACCTAACAATAAAGAAAAGCAAGGCATTCTGCACATTGCTCTTCACCTATAGAAAACGTTTGAAAGAATTCAGATTTTTGGTCTGTATTAAAATATGGAACTTCTGGCACCAAATACAATGAACATTGAGAGACAGTTTTATTCAAAATTTTCAAAGAACTACTTCTTAATGTGTAACATGTTTTGATTTCAAAATCACGATTCTTTGTATTCATAATGGTTTAAGCCTCCATTTTCTTTCCAGATTCTCTTTAGAAAGCTTAAATTAGATAGAAAGCAACACTGAAACCTGAGAAACTCTCTAGGAGTAGATACTTTTGCTCCATTAAAACCTGTAAGTTCATGGCTCTTCAAGAAAGTATGTGATCTCTTCATGTGCTACAAAACCTGTTTTTGCGTCTGTCTTTTTGTTTGCTTTGACATTCGTTTTTTACAATGTAAGACAAATATTTAATATATGAAAAACTGATTATCTACAGAAGTGAAATTACAATGCTAGTACATGTTAAAATGCCATACAGAGTTTATTTACATTTTGTTTCTGCCATGGGTGTGTATAAAGCAAGTTTTCAGTAATATAATAAGGTCCAGGAGCAACTCTGTAAATGAAATTAACCTTTATAAGTGCTGTTATATCAATAATTGCATACAATTACACCTAAAAATATAAAAATGCTGAGGCACACTCATAACCAAATGATCACAATCTGGATGCTTTCTTTAAATTATGTGATATAATGAATGGGAGAAATGGCAGTATTTCTGTCAGACAGATTTAAAAATATGTAATTGCTGGAACAAAGGAAATATAAATATTTAAAGGCTGACACTGCACAGTTAATTTCCAAAAGTTTATACTGATGCAGGACAAATGAGCCCCAAAGTGGAGCTTAAACCATGAAGGTCCTTGGCTTTGCCCAGGAAAGAATTCACGGGCAAGCCTGTGGTATAAGAAAACAGCCTTACTGAAGCAATAGCGTTAAGCTTCAGGGTTGTTACAGCTCTGACCGTGTTACAGCTCCATGCCTGCTCTGGCAGACTAGGGCTACCCCATAGGCGGTTTACTGAGAGTAGCAGCTCAGGGCAACTTTTCAGTCATATTTATACCTACTTTTAATTACATGTAGAATAAGAAACAGCTCATGCAGAAATTTCTAGGGAAAGGGTGACAAAATTCATGTCATGGGAACATTGCTGTGGAAAGGGGCAGTAACTGCTGGGCGTTGCCATAGCAATGGTAAATTGACATGACACACTGGTGAGTGTGTCTTATAGAAAGCTGCTGAATACTGTTCTTCTAAATATTGAAATTCCAAAGGATGAAAATCCTGGGATCATTTTAGAAAAATCGATAAGAATTGTTTAAAATGTCTTTGTTTTCATTTTTAAAGGGGATTTATTAAGGAAACATATAAAATATGACAGAACTCTTCATAACACCTTTTACACAATAAAATAGGCAAAATAACTTTAATATTTTGGTAAGCATAGACACTCAATTATACAAATGGAAGTCACATGGTCATAAGTTATAAACAGACAAGTCATATTTATACGTGAATAGGTCAAAGAGCAAATAATATAAATGCATGTCACTATAGTTGGTAATCATGTGTATCCAGCTATATTCAGCTGACTATCTGAAATGTGATGAACGATGAAAAGATCTTTTGATGGCATCATCAGGAACCATGGTGGGTCACAGTCGCATATGCCACATTCAAAGAGCCTAGGTCTTGAGAAATTTTATCTTTCAAAAATACACATGTAGAAAAAGGACACATCTTCATTTATTGAGAATGATTCAACATTTTTATGTACACATAGACGATGCTTATACACAAAGTCAACGTTGTGATAAGACACTTTTCCAGAGTCAAAGTTGTGAAAATTGCATAAAATAAGTTTGAACTCTCTGAAAGTCTCTACATAATTTATACTGCCAGTATTGGAAATGATGCAAAGATAAAATACATAGCATTGTGAACTGCAAAAACAAAGAAAAAAAAGTTATGCCTGTAATTTCCAGTGCTTTGGGAGGCCACGGCAGGAGGATCGTTTGAGCCTGGAAGTTGGAGACCAACCTAGACAACATAACAAGACCTTGTTCTAAAAAATTAAAATAATGAAAAATTAGCCAGATGTGGTAGTGTGTGTCTGTAGTTCCAGCTACTTGGGAGGCTGAGATGGGAAGATTGCTTGAACACAGGAGGTCAAGGCTACAGTGGGACTTCATGGTGCCACTGCACTCCAGTCTGGGTGATAGGATGAAATTCTGTCTTAGAAAACAAACAAACAAACAAACCAAAATACCAAAAATTTAAAATAATGGGGAGAAAAATTAAAAACTGAAAAAGAAATTCTACATATTAAAAAAAGCATATTACAGCGATAGGGTCAATTATACAAAATCCATAAGACCTGACCACCTTTCATGATCACTAACTCTATTTTGAAGTTTTGAATCATGATGAATAGCTGCTTTTAAGTTTCAGTCTTTTAGAACAGTGCTCTCCCTACAGAATACATTTACATTCATTTTCTACTTGACATTGCTCTTTTTAAAATCTATTATGATTTTATATACACCAACATACGCATTTGCTATTAAGTTTTTCCATGGTTCGATGTTGTTTGGGAACACACAGAAATCCATTCTACTTTGCACTTATATACAGAGCACAGATTTGTCAGAAACAATGCTTGTGACTGCATAGCAATGCCATTGCATATGTGTCTTCTTATTTTGCCATGCACATGATTATTTTCACCAGTTAGTAAGTTGGGTGGCTTCTTCAGGCAAATGAAGCTTTAAAAGTTCCTAGAATGTGATCAGCTGGAAGGAATTCCAATGCAGGAAAATGACACAGTTTTAAACAAACATTTTCATTGTTGTGATATTATGTGACTCATCCATCCATTTACAGTTTCTGTCAAACGCATTAGGCTGAATGGAAAAACTAAATGTTATTGGTAACAGTCTGACATTCACTCTTAAGATCCTTGACCACACCCAATTCCAAATCTGTCATTATGGTGTGGGATTCAAATGAATTATATTTTCTTCTGTAAAGCCCACCAGATCTTCAAATAAGCATTTACAAGTGCTTCATTTGTTTCAGTCATTAATACATAAACAAGCAAATAAGTTATAGAATTTGTGGATCCAACAGCGGCATGACTTGTATGTAGTTAATTAAAAAAAAAAAAAAAAGAAAAAACAGTGGGAACAGTTTAGAAAATGCCATCCATTAGCCCGAGTGAGGTATTTACTAGTTTTGCTACATTAGATTTAATGGTAAGCATAAGAACTCTATCTTCAGGTGGGCACGGTGGCTCATATCTGTAATCCCAGCACTTCAGAAGGTCTAAGCGGGCAGATCACCTGAGGTCAGGAGTTCAAGACAGCCTGGTCAACATGAGGAAACCTAAAAAATACAAAAAATAGCCAGGCGTGGTGGCAGGTGCCTGTAATCCCAGCTACTCAGGAGGTTGAGGCAGGAGAATCACTTGAACCAGGAAGGCAGAGGGTGCAGTGAGCCAAGATTGCACCACTGAGCTACAGCCTGGGCAAAGAGTGAGACTCCGTCTCAAAAAACAAACAAACAAAAATAACTCTATCTTCTTCAACAGTCAAATCTCTAATCAAGAATACCTCACTGTTCCTGTGTTAGTTTGCTCAGGATAATGATCTCCAGCTCCATCCATGTGCCTGCAAAGAACATGATCTCATTGTTTTTATGGATACATAGTGTTCCATGGTGTACATGTACCGCACTCTTTTGATGAGAACATGGACACATAGAGGTGATCAACACACACCATGGTCTTTCAGAAGCTGGAAGGTGGGAGTGGGGAGAGGATCAGGAAAAATAACTAATGGGTATGAGGCTTACTATATGTGTGATGAAATAATCTGTACAACAAGCCCCCATGACACAGCTTTACCTATGTAACAAACGTGGACTTACACCCCTGAACCTAAAAGTTAAAAAAATTATATAGTGTACAGCTATGCAAAGTGGCTCATGCCTTTTATCCCATCACTGGGAAGCTGAGGTGGGAGAATCCCTTGAGCCCAGGAGTCTCAGACCACGCTGGACAACATGGAAAAACCCCAACTCCACAAAATATTAAACTATTAGCTCTGCATGGTGGCTCGTGCCTGTAGTCTCAGCTAATTGGGAACGTGAGGTGGGAGGTTCACTTGATCCTGAGAGGTCAAGGCTGCCATGAAATGTGATCATGCCACTGCACTATAGCCTGTTCAACAGAGTGAGACTGCCGCAAAGAAAGAATAGTTCTCCATTTAATGTGTTTTGTAACACTGAAGGAACCTCAATATCTGAAAGTGTCTTTGGTTCACAAGGTCACTGAGCTTGTCAAATTCTTTTCATTCTCTTACAAAGAGCATTTTTGGAAGGCAAGTGTGGTGCTGTGTTAAGATGCAGAAGGTGCACATGATTGAATAATTTGGCAAAGGAGATTCCTTGTATTTTGTGCCTGTTTTACTTTTATGATCTTCAAAGCACTCTGTACTTGTATTGAAGAGTGGTTGTGTTCTACACAGTTTGTAGGCAATTTGTTGTCCTTCTGAAAGTCTAGTTATTGCTTGGCCATTGCATTAAGCAATTTTCTGCTTTCCCAGTACAAATAATAATCAGCTTTTAGACTTTTATCTTTCATCATTAAGTAGCCTCCTATACTTTCACAGTCTTTTTGTGAGGGAACAGTTTCATAGTTCCATTGTGTGGAAGGAATACAGTAAGAAGAAATGATAGTTAGTTTCCTCCAGTACCAAGTATGTATTAATCAGGGTTTACCAGAGAGACAGAACCAATAGGGCATGTATGTAGATATATGAAAGAAGACTCCACAAGCTGGAGACCCTAGGATGCTGGTCGTGTGGCTTCATATAAAACCTTTGAGACTTGAGGGACAACTGGTATAAGTCTTAGAGTCCAAAGACCAGTGAGCCTGGAGTTCTGATGTGCAGGCGGCGAAAGAAAAGTCTGTCCCAGCTCTCAGACAGAGGCACGTACACCTTCTAGATGTGTTCTCTCTAGGCCCCCTGCTAATTGGATTTTCCCCACCCAATCCACTGAGAGTCACACGGTAATCTCCTCCAGAAACATCCTCACAGACACACTCAAAATAAGGCTTTATTAGGTTTTTAGATATTCCTCATGACAGTCAGGTTGACACCTAAAATCAAATCCACCCCTTGTCAATTTGGCACCTATATGAGTCTTCCTGAAACATACTTAACTCCCAAATAAAAACAATAGCAAGGGAATCATCTTCCTAACAGGATGCAACTATCCTGTGATTCTGATTTTCAGAATTTCAGACCTCAGGAATTTTAGAGCTTAAGAATTTTAAACTGTAGCTATTTAAACTTTAAGGATTTTAATCATTTCAACACTCAGGGTTATGGCATTTGGAATTATGTCTTTTGGAATTATGATTCGACCTAGATTTCATAGACTTTTTATAAGTCAGAATTTTTTTTTGTCAAAAGTAACGAAAATGTATATCAAAATATTGTTTTAACTTACATTACTTTTAGAAAATCATAGCATACTTGAAATTTTAGATAATTTTTTTAAAACCATGAAATGCCTGTTCATATATTTTGCCTATATTTCCTTTGGTTGTTTGTTATTATAAATAATAGGAGGGAGTCATTGTATTTTCATAATATTAACACATTTGTTTTACGAATCACAAGAGGACTTCATTAGTAATTTATTTAGTTTTTAACATTTTGAAGTGAAAAAATTATTTTGTATTCTAATATGCTATCCTTTGAATTTTCAAAAATTAAAATTTAATAAACCATTTTGTCTTAAAGGTAGATCTAGTTTTGTTACTTTTTTTTATTTCATTTTATTCATTTTCTACAAAAAAAAATGGCAAAATGTCAACCTAGCAGTGAAAAGATTTGAAGAAAAAGTAACAAAAAAACTGTATATGAATTTGATTTTTAAAAAGCCCATACTTTTTAGCTTAGCTATTTTTATGACAGTTTCATAATAAACCATACTTTTTTAGCTGATAAGTTAGAAAATCACATAGATGATAACATATTTCAATAGCATGTTAGATACTGTCGCCATACTTTACTGAAGTGACACAACCTGTCATTCTATGTATTTTTCCTAATAACTTCTTAAAAATGTTATGTTTTTTTCCCCAAAATACAGAACAGAAATTATTTTGCACAGAATACAGAAAAAAAGTTTTCAGCTCTGTTCAATGTTTGTTTTTTGTGTAGGCAGTTCTTGGCATTTATAGTCTGATTTTAAGATGGGGTTGTGTTTTTAAAGTACAGGGAAAAAATTGAAAGACTAAAAATAGATTTCTGTGAATTCTAAATCCTAAAATCTGAATAATTAATTCAAAATCACGAAAGTGCTATACATGGAAATTTTTGGTAAAAACTTTAGTGTGAAGCAGATACACAATCAAGTAAAATAATCCAATATTTGGTAGCAAAACATTCTCCTAGTAAGTATTATAATGTTTATATATGTTCATTAAGGGGTATATTTAGTTGATACATAAATCAGAAACCAAATCTCCCATACAAAATATATCTCAGTCTAATATCTGACCTTATATTGGTGACTAGGTATTTCTGTCCCACCATGAAATGTGGATGTTGCAAATTCAGTCACTAGCTCAAAGGTGGTCTTCTTTGGAACCTTTGTTACTTAGTTCTTTGAGTGCCCTCAAGCTGTCTCTAAATATAAGCTTAGAGCTCAGGCTGAAATCCCAGGCAGTTAGACCACAACTCTGAATCTTATTTTTCAGTTTGTTGAAATATGGGTTTTGCTGATTTTAAAAAAATCTGCATGCAGGAAGAAAACATGGCAACAATTCCAAACTTCAGTTCTGAATACATCTAGTGTTCTGTTTATACATGTATACAGTTCATGATAGCCTACCAATCCAAGAATTGTTCTTATATTAAAACAAACTTGAGAAAAGCAATAATATCGGTTTAGAAAACAAATTCACTACATACTTTAAAACCAGAAGAGTTAGTAACAAGATAAGGTATATGTATAACGGAGATACACATAAACACTTGAAAAGGAGACACAATATTCATTTTGAAGAACAAATGAGACTATAATATTAAGGCAGTAAATTATATTTTTTGCTAGTTAATTATTTAAATTTTAGAATGTATTATGTAAGGTTATGTGGATTATCCTAGCTGATTTCATCATAACATCCTTTCTGTACAAATCTAAACTTTCATACCTATATATTTATGAGGCTGAACGTATACCTTTCCAAATATTTCCTTTTAAAAAAATTTTATTAACATCATTGTAAGAGACACTTGAGAGAAATGAACCTAATGAGAGTCAGGTAAGGAACAGTAAGCTTGTAGTTTACTTAACCAGTGAGAACTCACATTAGATTGGCTTCTTTGTCCTTTTGATGCAGTAATCTTAAATCTTGGAAGATGCTTTCCTTCTGATTCAATAAAATGTTCAAGAATCAACTCATCTCAACCCCAGACAGGAAATCAGCTATTTTTTTTTTTTTCAGGGAGAATCAGTTTCTTTCACTACAAACTTGTATTAGAGACATAAATCTGATCTCTAAGGTAGTTTGTGATAAAGCTATTAGGATACTTTCCATTTCAGTAACACAGATACAAAAAGTGTATGTTTATACTTTTTAAATTTGACTTAAATGTGAATTCATGGATAAATTAATATCACTTTTTGTGATTTTTCACTGTGATGAAGATCAATCAAAGCCTTCATGCCGGAAAAAAAAAAAAAGTTAAGAAAATACGTCAGAAGTTAGAAAAATACTTTACCACAATTCTCTGTGTCTGACTGCTTAGACTTTTAGATATTTAAAAATTTGTGCTTGTATATTTCAATCATAATTATCGTTTTAAAACAGTGTGGGATCTAAAAACATAAGCTTTTAATGTACTTTTGGATGTAATTTCTGCCTTATTTGTTGGGAAACGTAATGTGAAAGCAATACAAACTCAAAGGAGAAAAATTCTTCTTTTTTTTTTTTTTTTGAGACCCAGTTTTGCTTAACTTTCTTAAGTTCTGATGCCTTTTCATGACTTTGATTTTGAAGCTAAATACAACTTGATATAACTCAGGTGAAACCTCACTGAGTGTTTAATGTTCATATTTAGGGTCCACTCCAATAATAACTGAACATGATAATGAGAAACCCCACAAAAGCCACCTTGCAATTTTCCTTTCAACTAATCCACTGAGTACTTCTGTTTAGCTATCTCACTTTTCTTTTAGAGACATTCATGGAACTTGTTTTTGGGTAAGGTTGTTTATTTTGAATTAGGTCAATAAATGGAGCCTTGAGATAGTTGACTTTGGTTCTTCTAGATTGGTTTTTAATACCACTAACCAAAAGTACTGACAACTTTCAACGAAGACTTCTGGGATAAAATGGGTTGTGATGGAGGACAGAGGTATAAAATATGAAGATGAATATAAACTTTGCATTTTATTTCAATAAAGTTTTTTCTTATTTATTCACAAAAATCAAATAAAAATTAAAATCCAATAGTATGAAAAAATGGAATGCAAATAGAAAAAAACAATAGATAAGAGCAAAGTCAAGGCAGGCACTTAAGATGATTCACCACTGAAATTAAATTTTAAAATTTCTACTGTGTGTAATAAATTTATTAATATTGGCATACATTTTAGAAGCAAAACCTATACTTTTAGCTACACACTTGAGGGAGAATATGTCACAAAGGCTTTTAAAAATAATTAATATAATGCAAATGATCTTCAATAAGTCTTTTGCAAAAATATTTAATTGATGTTATTTGTATATATCTTCCAAATTAATAATAAAATAATCCATAAAATTATTTAAAATTGTGCATTATTTCTGCCTTTTCTGTTATTCTTTCCTTTGTCCTCCTTTTCTATTTTACTTATTATCTCATATTTACTGTATCATAAATTATATACTTCTGTATTTTTAAAGATACATGTATGCAACATCCATCTCAAAGTGACAGATTCATCAAAAATATCTTCATTTCTCTGTTTGAAGCCTGATTTAATTATGAATATTATCAATGAGTACTTGTCACTTAAAAACAATTTTTAAAAATCAATATAAGTGTTTCTCAATTAGTCCTGGCATTTAGAAAATTCTTCACTTAAAGAATAAAAAAATTGGATAATTTTAAATTGTGGCTTTAAAAATTTTTCTTATATATTTATTGCAGCCTGATGAATCTTGACTGTATCAGTCACTAGACTTCTGTTATTTGTATTGCAGTAGAGAACGTTTAAAGCACTGTGATGTTTATCTTATAAAATAGTTTACTATTTAAATCTTAAATATTCCTTCTATATTTCTTGATGTATTTTCTTAGAATTTAAAAATTATTGTTAATTTTTCTCTTTTTAAAGTTATATTTCCTCATATTTGTACATTTTTTATCATTTATTCTATTTTATCTACTAAAACTTTGTACAGCTTGATTCACCCAGCATTTGTGGTTTAAATCTGGTCAAACGGAAGTGCTCTGAATCCAATATGACTGTAATTTACAGGACTTGTACATCCTGAGTCAGGATTTAGAACTCAGTGTTCCTGTCTTGAGTGTTTTTGAATGCAGTGAAAACATCAAAGATTTTCTCCTGGTGATTTTAGTGAAAGGTTCACTTTTATAACTTTGTAGAAGATTGTTAAAGCTCATACTGAATTGGAAGTGTGCCAATATCCTATTGCAGTTTCAGTTGTTTTAATTAATAATAATGCATGCTGCAACATCAAAAAATATTTCAGTGACTTAATAGGGTGGAGAGGCCAAAGGAAAGCTTCTCCTTGCCCTCTGGGCAGTCCCTGAAAATCAAGTGACAAAAGGTGAAAGTGAAATGGGAAAGTAGTATAGGGGAGTAATAAAACATTTTTAAGGGAATTTAATTGGCTTGGAGAGCACACAATGGCCTGGGAAAAAGTCTGCTGGACCCACAGAGCAGACAATTGTTTGTGAAAAATGTCTGTCTGGGTGTGTTGACAGACTCCAGTCTTTCTTCCTGTGATATGAGTTTTAATCTTCTCTGGTTAATAAATTTCAGAGAAGATCATTGTGTTCCTCTTCAGCAGGACTGGTTCCTTCATAAATCTTCATTCCGTGCTTTGGGAAGACAGAGTATTTAGTTAGAAGAGGAAGGTCAGAGAAACCTTGACTTTGCTTCTTTAGTTCAGTTATATTTTGGGGTTAAATAGTCTGGCTTAGTCCACAGTTAAACATTTAACTCTTTTTCATATTCTCTGTCTTTGATAGGTCAAGAGACTATCTTAGTTTGTTTGAGCTGCTGTGACAAAAATACCATATGCTAAGTAACTAATAAAAAACTGAAATTTACTTCTCAGTTTTAGATGCTGGGAAGTCTAAGATCAAGGAACATTAGGTTTATGGCAAGGGCCTGCCGTCTGGCTCACAGAGGGCAGCTTTTCTGCCTCCTTACGTGGTGAAAGGATTAAATGAGCTCTCTCGGGTTTTTTTTTATAAAGTCTCGATCACCTTCATGATGGTCCGCCTGGTAGGATCTACTTACCTGCTGAAGATCCTACCCCCTAATACTATCACCTAGTGGGTGAGTATGATGAATACTAATTTCTGGGGAGGATGTGAACATGCAGACCATAGCAAAGACTTTCCTAGTAATGGATGAAATACCAGAACACATTTCATTATCTAGCTCCACCAAGTCAGAGGAAAGGAAGGGAGAAAGAGAGATGTCAGACAATTCAAGAGAATTTTATATTTAAGTATACGTAAAAGTTACTTTTATATTTTAACATGACTGGGCCATGTAAAACCCAGATATTTTGCCAAACATTATCATAGTGTTTCCGTTTACATGTTTTTGAATGAGACAAACATTTAAATCTGTAGACTGAATGAATCAAGTTACTCTCTGCAATATGGGTAAACTTCATTGACTCATTTGAAAGACTGAATAGAACAAAATGGCTGACTCTGTAATAGAGAATCCTTCCTGTCTGACTGCCTTCAGAATGAGACATCAGCTAGTTTCCTACTTTTAAACAGAACAGAAATGGTAGCTTTTCCTGTGTGTCAAGTCTGGTAGTTTTTGAACTGGCTTTTGAACCATCAGACCTAGGTTTCCAGCTTGTCAAATCACCCAGCCTCCATAATCTTGTAAGCCACTTCCTTCTTTATAATGAATTTCTCCCTATGTATATAGATATTTATTATAAGGAACTGGCGTATGATAAATACTAATATTTAAATATTAAAATACTATATATTTGTATGTGTGTGTATATATATATATATAAATATATATACATATGTGTGTGTATATATATATATATATGTTGGAGTGTGTGTGTGTGTGTTTGTCTTTGTTTAGTCTGTTGGTTCTGTTTCTCTAGAAAACTATAATACAGTATGGATGTGCTGAACACTGCCTCTCCCCCCTCATTATATTGACCAGGGCCAGATTTAAGGTCTTGTCTAAAAGAAAGATTTGGTAGCATAGTTTTTCATATATTCAGAAAGAAAATTTAAATGGCCTTGTAATTAATAGTAATATTTCTGCATCAGACTATCCCTCTACTGATCAATTATGCAAGTCATTCTTTCTTGGTCACTTAAAGCACAATCATTTATTTTGCAAGGGAATCAAACCCGAGTCTTATCCCAACATTGAATTCAGTTTGGAATATAGAAACTTTAATTGATATGTAATATTTTTATCAGACCCAGATATAGCTATTCTTGAAGAACTTGGACAAGAGTGAGAGATGTCTCCCTAGCTCCAAATATACAATTACAGAACTCAAATAAAATAATATTAATACAATTTTTTAAAAAATCTCAATATTACAAGTCAGGCATTGCAATGTTCTTGTTTGAGAGAGGAGGAGGTAAGTTTTCTTTATTAACTCATTCATCTGCTCTTGGGGAAAGAAGAATCCTTTGTCCAAGATTCTTGACTCTGTATTCTGGGAGGTTTTTCACTTACTCTTTATGGTCGTGTCTAAAATAGACATTTTGGAATATGCTCTTGTTGGATTCAGTTAGCATTTACAGATCTCTTCCTGAATATGTAAAAAGAAACAGAAATTTGTTTTATGTCTTATATACTCAAAACATTTTTAGTACAAGCCCGTGATTTCTTAGCAATAGAAGTCTCTCAATATTTCAGTAGAGTTCTTTTTGATTTCAATCAATTTTATGTGCCAATAAATTCTAAATTTTTTCTTAGATATTACTCTCAATCTTAGTTTAACAGACTTTTCAACCCAATTCCCTCAATTCACTGATGACTATTTTGAGACTATCCAGAAAAAAAAAAAAAAAAAAAGGAGGATCATTCCCTTAATCTTATCTTTCCCTTGAATTGCTGTATTTAATTCAGAAGTTTTGTTGATCATTTGTCACTTAAAGTATTTATTAAATTCTATTTCTTATGCTTTGGGACCAAAGAGAAGGCCATGTTTTCAATTATAAAAGAATGAAGAAATAGATATCCCAATGTCACTCTTCTCCAAACTTCTGATCTCCTGCTGCTGCTCTCCAATGGCCAAACACATCTCGATATCAGGGAGCAAAGGAGACCTTAGGTTCAGGTCAACGTGCCAGAGCACAAGGTGGAGAAGAATGGAGAGTACACTTGGAGGGACAAAAAGCGGATAGCACAGCACTTGCTTCTTATATGTATGTTTTTTCATGTGGATATGGAAACTCTTTTGGTTCCAATTTATACACTTAAGCCTTCCATCATTAAAGAAACTCAGAAATCTTTAGTAACAACCCTAAGATACATTAATACATATTTAAAACTTAGACATATGCAATTGAATTTTTCTTTAAATCATTTATAAATTCACTATCAATATCATAATTGTGAAATCACAAGAAATATCTATTTGAAATTCTGAAGGTGATACGAACTGTTATATCCAAAAGTGATGTGATTTGGAAAAAAAAAAATAAAAAGAGAATATACTAGTATTTCTCCCAATCATGGAAACAATAAAAATATCATTATTGCTCCACTTGTACTATATAATAGAAAGATACCATTAATGTTAAAATAAATCTTACTCAAAAAATATATTGAAACGACTTTAACTTTTGCTTTTTATTTTTAATTTTGACAATGGCTTGTTGTCATTTCAACATTGTCAAGAAAATACCTAGAATACGCATCATTAAATCCAGTAATTTTTGGATATCTTACATAATATATTGAAAATATAAAAATAATTTGAATGAATTCTTATGACTCCTAAGGGGAAATAGTATGAACTCATTTAGAGATTCTAATGGGGAACCAAAGTTGTTTTTTACTTAGTTTGAACCCTGACACATATATGAATAAATTGTTATTTGATCCTATTTTCTTAGGAAATTCAAAATATTTTTATGGGTAAAGAAAAATAAAAACAAATGTGCATTTGAATTTTTTAAAGTCATATAATTCTTATATAAAATGTAGAAAAAAATGTATTATACAGATCTAACATAACTTTTTTAAAGTGAAAAAAGTCTGTATATTTTTAATCCTTTGCTGCTACATGTTTGTGCTTTGTTTCAAATGCCATCAAACTCTATTAAAACAGCAAATAACTTGGTATGGAAGGATTGACTCAGAATACTTACTGGAACAGCAGTTAACAATCATGAAAAATATTTAACTTTTTTTCAGCACTGATTTGTTTGCTGGTATTATTTTGAGCTCATCTAGCATATTGCTGAGGACTGCTAAAAAATGTTAGCAATTTGTGAAAATGCCATCATGTTAATGTGTACAACTTTCTGTTCACATTTAATAAAATGGCATACTTTATTTTGTTTTTGTAGATTGTCAAAATAAAATATTTCAGAAAGTTTTCCGAGTAAAAGCTTGGGATTATCATTTTTCCTTTGCAAATTTGTTGACACTTTATCTTTAAAAGGCAGTAATAGTAAAGTTTACTAAAGATTAAAACTTGAAAGCAAAAAATTATTTGAACAGAATTTGATGTTCACTTGAATGAGCAATTGCAATCACTTTTTCATGAATAGTTTAAAGTTTGCCTGGATATTTTTGTTTCAAGAAAAATCTTTGTTTTATAATATTGTATTATTCTTTCTTAGGACAGCCTTGTTGAAATGATTAGATGTTATTCTTGAAGTATGTTCATTCAACAATTATTATCATCAATTGCATTATAGAAATTTTGACCCACACTTTGTTCCTAGGTCTTTAGTTTAATAGATAACTTATACTCCAAACATAATTACAATTCCTACTATAAGAATAATATTCTATTTTTGACTTTCAATAATATAATATGAAAGACAAAAATAAGAAACAAAAATGTTGACATCATTGATTTTTGTTGAGTTAAAAATAAAATAAGGCCTCCAGAGCATACTTGAGAAAAGTATAAATTCAGCCAAAATAGATCATTTCCTCAAGCAGATATGTACGATACCTGACCAAACACAATGGCTAAAATTACTATCCTAAAAAGTAACATTCAATATAAAGAACTCATGGTCCTGAGTTATCAAAGAGGTTTAATTATGTTCACCATCATCTAGTTACAAAGACCAAAAGTCCAGCCACACTGGCTGAAAAAGAAGACACTTTTTTGTCAGTACAGTTTTCAGATTTATCTCTCTTTGGACACGTATCTAGGTTTCAAATATACATATGTGTGTTCTTCCATATCTGAATATAGCTATGTGGTTGCCATCTATGTGTCTATGACTGAAGAAAGTGATAATGCTATTTTTAAATGTGCTGGGTCCGATGACACTGTTTTAGCCTTTGTAAAAGTCATGGAAGGCTAGTCATCTTTAGAAGCATTGAAGGATCAAAAGCAGTTAAATTCATGGCATTTTTTTCAAATATTCACAGTTTTATAATGTTAACATCTACTAGAAGCCACAGAACACTGAATGTCTACTTCCATATTTCATATGACAAATTAAATGATAATTAATGAAATTCTTGCTCAACATAATGTGAGACAGAGAAAAAAATACACGAACTTTCTGAAATTGGAGTGTCAAATAAAATACAAATCAAGACTAGAAGAGAGAAGACCAGTAATATACTGCAAACTGCTTATCAAAGTTTCCCAGTTTTTATCACTGATAGCAATGAACTCTCAGTGAGTGTTAAATGACTACCTAATCAAGAAAAGTGTATTTTGCAAATGATTACAGAATTTAGATATTAATAATAAAGCAAATGCATGAAGTTTGTCCTATTTTATAACATATTGTGATTTTAACCATATATTTTATTTGAAATACTGAAAAAATTTAGTGTTTTGGCACTTGAATTCTCAAAAGTTAAACTTACTTTATATATGCACAACTTTCAGCACCCCTAAAGCACATGAATAGAAGTTGATAAACATAATTTTTAAAAAGTATAAATCAGAGTTTTGAGAGGCAGAGGTGGGAGGATTGCTTGAGGCCAGCTTTGGCAACATAATGAGACTGAAAAGAAAAAGGAAAGAAAGAGAGAAAGAAAGAGAGAAAGAAAGAGAGAAAGAAAGAGGAAGGAAGGAAGGAAAGAAGGAAGGAAGGAGGGAAAGAGAAAGAAAGAAAGAAAGAAAGAAAGAAAGAAAGAAAGAAAGAAAGAAAGAAAGAAAGAGAAAGAAAGAGAAAGAAAGAAAGAAAGAAAGAAAGAAAGAAAGAAAGAAAGAAAGAAAGAGAAAGAAAGAAAGAAAGAAAGAGAAAGAAAGAAAGAAAGAAAGAGGGAAAGGAAGGAAGGTGGGGGAAGGAAGCAAGGAGGGAGGAAGGAAGGAAGGGAGGGATGGAGGGATGGAGGGAGGAAGGAAGGAAGGAAGGAAAGAAAAGCAAGGCAAGCAAGCAAAAGCAATCAGTAGTCTTAGCTACAAGAGTCAAGGCTGAAGCAAGAGAATTACTTGAGCCCAGGAGTTTGAGGCTGCAGGGAGCTATGATTGCACCACTATACTCTAGCCTGAGCAACAGGGTGAGACCCTATCTCTAGAAAAAAATTAATGTATTAAAGACTCTAATTTGTGCACATATAATATCAGATCAAAAGTTTAAACTTTACTTAATATGTAATAGAAACCTAAAGAAAACCAGTGAATATGGAATAACCTGATCAGAAGTAAGAATAAAGTAATTCAATGCTATAAAAACATGAAAAGGAAAAGATGAAAATGACATAATATTTGCTCTCATGGAGCTAATAGAAATTGGAGATCAGAATAAAACAAACACTTAAAATTCTACAGGAACCATTATAATAAATTATATGTGCTATTTGAGGCACAAAATGTTAGAAATTATCTCTATCCTGGAGAAACAAAAGAAAACATTTGTGACATATCATTTGACCCAAGTCATTAAGAATTACTGGAGAATTTTTAATTTTGTCTATCCTTCAACTCTAAGCTCAAATTTCTTCATTATGGCATTTTAGATGCAGGAATGCGTAGATAGTTTCTTTTGAATGTCCCTAAAACCATATTTACACTTTGGAGCTAAACTCCTGTTCTAGTTTATTCTGAGTGTGTATACGTATATTATCTATATTAATAATTCAATATGTGAGAATTTGATCGCAGTTTGATTATATCTCCCGAAGTAACTAGTGCACTAAATGACTGTAATCTACTTAGGAGAGAAACTACCAAGAGTCATTTTGATTATTTAATGCTTAAATTCAATAGCTGAAATGTATGAAGACACTATTTAGTATCTTCAATCTCAGTAGCAACTGCCAGTTACCAGAAAGTTCCTGGAACCTAAAATTTTAACTATTGTTAGTGTGTGTGTGTCTGTGTTTGTGTGTGTGTGTGTGTGTGTGTGTGTGTGTGTGTGTGAAAAGAGAGTAAACTGACTGAAAGCACTATAATACTTTAATAGCCACAGATTATGTAGTTCTTATTAATACATAAAAGGCATTTTTAAAAGTTGGTTTGTTTTGTTGGAGCTCAAGATATGAAAGGCATTGCATACTACCTGAGTAAAAAATTTTACATAATTGTTATGCCCTAAATACACATATGAATTGATAGATATTTAAATGCACTTAAAGGTGAACTTGAGCCTTAGATTTTTGTAAAACTCTTAGTGTAATCATTTTTGTTTTAAAGCTTCCTATCAAAATTATATTTCTCTTGCTTCCTAGAGTTTGTTTTAGAGATTTATCATTAATACAAATTACTCCTTATCATATACAGTAATCGAAATTTGGGAAGAGAGTTGTATCTACACTCTGTATTAGAATATAATGATGTACAAGCTATAAGCTAGCAAAGAAAAAAAATTGGTCAGAATATGGGGATTGCCTCTGGGGATGAATATGTAAACTTACCATGAATAAGACACAGCTATAATTATCAAATTAATAGTTTTGCATACTCTTGAAGGTCTAGAGAGATGAAGAAAGAAGGGGATGGGCAAGTTTTCTGAAATTGCCAGGATGAAACTGGCATGTGTTTTGTTGGAATTACAGCTGCCAATATGAAGATCTTCAAATATAAAAATTGGAAATAAATATTCGTCAATAAATGAGGAAAAATCTCTTGAATGTAAAGCTGCATTGTATATGTATATAAAGAAGAAAACACATTATTGCTGCTAAAATATGTACAGGGAGAAGTTGAAAGTTAATTTAACTCAGCCTAATAGGCACTTTAATGAAGAGTAGTATGTTTCCGTTCTTGCATGTTTGTTTTTGTTGTTTTGTATAAACCTAGCTTTGTAAAGTGTAACATATCACTGTAATTAGTATGCACACTGTACCTGGAAACCGAACAAACTAGGGTTATTACCTGTGCTTTGTCAAGGCAAGGTGTGACATTTGATAAATAAAGCATACTTTTGGGAGTTTATAAGGAAACTGTCTTGAAGAAGACTGTGGCTTTTCTCTTTATTTTCCACTTATCATCTCTGCCATAGTATTAAATCCAAAAGAACAGCAATTATTTCTCCTGGGACTAGAATGAGACACAAATGTTATGTGGCTAAAGTAAAATAACTCTCCCATCACTGTTTATTTTTCTTTCCACTGAGCTTGTTTTCTTTTCTTAATTTTCCATTTTCATTTCCTGCATGGGGTCTACTCACTGCCTTTCCTACCATCTGTTACCCATCTTCTTTCCACTAGAGAAAATTTAATAGCGTTTAAGGCCAATAACTTCATACATATTTCCCTTCCAATTTTTTTTTTCTAACATCCACATTGGTCAAAAAAATTACCATAAGGTGTAGAGTTGTCTCACATAAGGCATTTATTTTAGAGAAAGAAAAAACATTTCTGTAGCTTCTATTGTAAACTGAATTCCAGTTTAACTCAATACTTCTGATTTCACTAAAGCATGTATTGCATTAAATTCTTTGTAATTTTCTAGTACAGAATCCTAAGACAATAATTTAGCTGCTTAGGATTTTTTTTTAAAAGGTTAAGTGCTAATTTGTTAAAACTTTCCAAATTTGTCACTTACACTCAGCCTTAGCACTAATTACTGCCCTGGGATGAAGGCATGCAACTTCCAGCTAGAAGAGAGCAGTGAAGTAGCATCTCAGGACACCAACTGTCTGACCAAGGAGCTGTAAACATGTGTCCAGAGGCTATTTAGTTCTGGACGAAATTATTCTAATGTTAATGAGTCAGTTCTGTTAGAACTCTACTATCACCCTCTTATACTGTATCTGTTTGAGATTTTTGTTGTTTGTTTTTCTTAACCTTTGCTATTTGCCTGTCGCTCTATCTATGCAACCATTCATCTACTCAGTTTTTATCTTTTAACAGTTTTGTCAGTTGGGAGAATGTGGATTTTTAAATATTTTAATTATTAAGCAAAACAAATATTTATATTTGTCTTTAAATTTATTGAATTTATTTTGGTAGGGCATAAATTAAATGTGTTTAAAATTTCTAATATCTACAGACATGGGGATTTTCTTTATATTGTATCTAGAGAGAATAAGAATACATTCTAATAATATATTTGGGATAAATATTGCTTTGTTTTTTAGCTTACAGACTGATAAAAAATGTGTAAAGTTAGAAAAAAAGTGTGTGTGTGTACTCTAACACTCTGAGGCCATTAAGTTATTTGATTTGTTATTAAAGTTCTAGGCAAATGATATTATATATCAGACACTGTAATTGTGTTTCTATTTTTTTACGTTTGCATGTGTTCTGAAATCAATTTTTCTGCATTTGGAAAAGTATATTCAGAATTCAACCCCTTCTCACTACCTTCATGGCCGCAAGCATGGTTTGAGTCACCATCATCTTGCATTAGAGATATTCATATAAATGGCCTCCCCAATTCTTTCTTGTCACCATGTATTCTCATAGTAATGATTTCGTTAAAACACTCTTTTGTCCTAATTTCTTCAAGGGCTTCCATTTCACTCAGTAGAAAATCCTGATTTAAATAGTCTACCAGGCTCTGTGTAGTTAGAAACTCTGTTATTTCTTTGAACCCCTCCCATTCATCTCCCTCTTCCTCAACCCTCCAGCCATGCTAGTGGGCTTGGTGTTCCTTTAAAATCCTTAGGTATGTTCCTTCCTTAAGGTTTTTGTCCAGAATGCTCTTTTAATATATAAACACATGGATGACTTGTGCATCATTTTTCAGTTTTTGGTTAAATTTTCTTTTCACTGAGATTTACTGTGAATATTATTTAAAATTAAATGGTTTTTGTCACACTTGTAACTCTGTCTCCTTTTCTCCTATTATCATTCAAATATAATTCATTTGATTGTTTTGTTTTTGATCATTCTCTGTCTCTACACCATACAATGGAAACTCCAGGAAGGAAGGGACTTTTTCATTCATCAGTGCTTCTCGACCCCTGAGAGCACTACCTGGTAGGGGATCAAGACACATTTGGTAAGTGAATGTATCTGTGTGTTGCATTTAGGTCAGCAATACACCTCAAAATATTAAGCTGGTTGTACTTTGTTTATTACCTAGTCTTCTCTCTCACTTTTAGATCAAGGCTGCTTTTCCTTCACCTGAATTCATCATGAATCAGAAAGAAAAATGTAAAGATATACATGGAACTGAATTTATTTTGAGGGGGAAGCCTGGCGAAACTAGTCTTGGATAAGAATAGAGTAAAATTGGAGAGACAACTCATAACAAATAGGAAGACAAATATAATATATGGATTTGAGGGTGAAGGGCGAGAAACCACCAACAGCAAGGACCAGGGAACGGGTACAAAACGTCTCTTGCACAAGCTGTTCTCAGGTGTGAATTGAACTGCACCAAGTCAGTATCTATAGCCATATATTGCTATCCTGAAAGGAAATGCAGTTCTTGAACAGCAACATTTTAAAATAAATGATAAAAATAAGAAATTCTATTAGTCGCAAATTATTAAATATGTTATACTCCATCCACATTATGTGACATAATTCAGCTGTAAAAATGTTTAAGTATAGCTACTATGTAATATGAATATACAATGTAGTGTGTGTATACATATTGTGTATATACATATACATATAAATAAATACAAACAAATGTGAATACATGTGTCCCCAAGCCATTATATCTTTTGTTCTGCGAATTTATAGAAGGGTGAGGGTGGGGGTTGAGCAGGGCTTGCAAAAAACTTAAATTTTCTTTCATAAATTATTGGATTTTTTTTTTTGAGATGGAGTTTAGCTCTTTTTGCCTAGCCTGCTTCCTTATCATCACTCTCATTCATTAATCCCGACAATTATAAAGTATACATTGCTCCATATGATTTCCACAGAAGCCAGATCCTCTGTAAGAGGGCTCTTCTTTCTTTCTTTTTATGCTTAATTACCTGTAGCACCAACAGATTAGTTTTTGTTTTAATTCCCTGGTGAAGTTCTGCTGAAGTTTCAGAATCCCCAAATATCCCCAGTGGAGTCTAGTAGTCCCAAACACACATTCCGTTTTTATTACCATCCATGCATGTCATGTTTGTGGAAATATTGATACATAGATGAATCCCTTGTTTCTAGCAATGCCACAGAATGATAATATTGTATTTATTTTATTAGTTTGTCACTTATGTAGAAAATTAAGGAAAAATGAGGTAAATTTTATGGACTTAGAATATCATCTTAAACTTGGAAGCCAAAATTCTATGCTAAATAATTAGGTATTACTTGGAATACATATGGATATGTAAGTATATTAATCTATTGAATATTACCAAGGAAACAAACCTTACAACATTCAATAGCTGCATACATTTAAATGTTACTTACTTCTAAATTTATATTTGTATTTGTACTTTAAGCCAGGGCAAAGTAGCCTTAAAATATACCTGTATGCAAGAAAGAGTAGTAAAACTATTGCAGCAGTGTTTGTAAGAATAATGTTTAAAGATACAAGATGTGAAATTTGAACAAATGTAAGAAAAATTTTTACATAAAGAGAAACAACTTTCTAAGTGTCAGTTTTAGCATCAAAGTTAGAAAATATTCTACATTCTATCCTAGAGATAAATTCCAAAAAATGGATTTTAAGAGACTCTAAAATTAAGAGAATTTTTAACAACAACATTATAAGATGATTCTTGACAAATATCAATAATCAGAAAGACTCCTACTCTTGTCAAAGAAGAAAACAGATTGCTTGGGAAAGGAAAAGTAAGTAAAATTACAGTCAGCAGCAACAACATTGTGAGGGTTTATATTTGTGTGGTGTCCTTCTTGGATCCTTGGAAAGTCTAGAACTTTAGAGAATATAATTGAGAGAAATCCATTCATACAAACATTGCCATTCATGTGAAAAATCTTTCCTTGAGAATTACTGTGATTCTGATCATATATAGTTAGAATTAACTACATATACTTAGAATTATGTACAGTTAAAATTAATTATGTATAGTGAGAACTCACTATGTGTAGTTAGAATTAACTATATATAATTAGAATCATAGTAATCCTCAACTATATGTGTATGAATATGTAGTTATTTTTACACACATACACACTTGTGCATGCTGTTTCTCTATTAAAAATAAAAATTAAAATTAACAGATACTTATGTAGAATGATCTATGACATTTGAAAATAAGCATTTATAGGCTGGATGAGGTGGCTCAAGCCTGTAATCCCAGCACTCTGGGAGGCTGAGGCAGGTGGATCACAAGGTCAGGAGTTTGAGACCAGCTTGGACCACATGGTGGAACATTGTCTCTACTAAAAGTACAAAAATTAGCCGGGTATGATGGTGCCTGCCTGTTGTCCCAGCTACTCGAGAGGCTGAGGCAGGAGAATTGCTTGAACTGAGGAGGTGGAGGTTACAGTGACCCAAAGTCACACCATTGCACTCCAGGCTGTGCAACACAGCAAGACTTTGTCAGAAAAAATAAATAAATAAATAAAAGAAGAAAGATAGGAAAGAAAGAGAAAGAAAAGAAAAGAAGCATTTGTGACAAATGTTTAACAGATACACAAAACTGTACACAAACTGCTGAAGCATAAATAACGGTGTTAGCCGATTAAATTCTGACATTTTCATATTATCTCTATAAATGATTCAATAGAAATATTACTTAATGATTTTATTTTATTTTTGATTTTTTATTTGCAACCTTTAAGTTCAGGGGTACATGAGCAAGATGTACAATTTTGTTACATAGGTGTATACGTTTGTTCTCACACTGCTATTAAAAAAAAAACCCTCAAGATTAGGTAATTTATAAATGAAAGAGGTTTAATTGCCTCAGAGTTTCACATGGCTGGGGAGGTCTCAGGAAACTTACCATCATGGCAGAAGGTGAAGGCACTTTCTTCACAAACATCAGGAGAGAGATGAACAAAGGAGGAACTTCCAAACATTTATAAAATCAACAGATCTCATGAGAGCTCACTCACTATCAGGAGAACAGCATGAGGGAAACTCCATCTCCCTTCCTTGATAACGGTGCGGATTAAAGGTCCATCTCTTGACAAATGGGAATTACAATTCATTATGAGATTTGGGTGGAGACACAGACCTAAACTATATCAACAGATAAGCATGTACTATGTTGGTTTACTGCACAGATATTAAGCCCAGCATCCATTAGCTATTCTTCCTGATCTTCTCCCTCCTCCTACTCTTCACTTTGACAGCTCCCAGTATGTGTTGCTCTCCACCACGTGTTCATGTGTTCTCATAATTCAGCTCTCATTTGTGAGAACATTCACTATTTGGTTTTCTGTTCCTGCATTGGCTTGCTAAGGATAATGGATTCCGGCTCTAGTCATGTCCCTGCAAAGGACATGATCTCATTCCCTTGTATGGCTGCATAATATTCCATAGTGTACATCCAACACATTTTCTTTATCTACTCTATCATTGATGGGCTTATAGGTTGATTCTATGTCTTTGCTATTGTGAATAGTGCTGAAATAAACATACATGTCCATTTATCTTTATAATATAATGACTTATATTTTGGGGGTTATGTACCCAGAAATAAGGTAGTTGGATCAAATGATATTTCTGCCTCTATGTATTTGAGCAATCGCCACAATATCTTCCACAGTGTTTGAACATATTTACACTCCCAACAACAGTTTAAAAGCATTCCTTTTTCTCCACAATCCCACTATCAACTTGTTTTTTTTTTACTTCCTAGTAATAGCCATTCTGACTGTTGTGAAATGGTATCTCATTGTGGTTTTGATTTGCATTTCTCTAATGATCAGTGATGTTGAGCTTTTTTTCATATATTTGTTGTCCACATGTATGTCTTTTTTTGAGAAGTGTCTATTCATGTTCATTCCCCATTTTTAAATTACTTTTCTTGTAAATTTAATTTCTTTATTGATGCTGGATATTAGACCTTTGTCAGATGGATAGACAGCAAAATTTTTCTCCTATTCTGTAGGTTGTCTGTTTATAGTTTCTTTTGCTGTGCAGAGCTCTTTAATTAGATCCCATTTGTCAAATTTTGCTTTTATTGCAATTGCTTTTGGCATCTTCATCATGAAATCATTGCCTGTGCCTATGTCCTGAATGATAATGGCTAGATTTTCTCCTAGGACTTTTATAGTCTTGGGTTTTATATTTAAGTCTTTAATTCATTTTGAGTTGATTTTTGTATATGGTATTAAGTAAGTGGACCAGTTTCAATTTTCTGCATATGGCTAGCCAGTTCTCCCAGCACCATTTATTAAATGGGGAATTCTTTCCCAATTGCAGATTTTCATCAGGTTCATCAAAGATCAGATGGTTGTAACTGTGTGGTCTTATTTCTGAGTTCTCTATTCTGTTCCATTGGTCTATATGTCTGTTCTTCTACAAGTACCATGTTGTTTTGGTTACTGTAGCCTTGTAATATAGTTTGAAGTCAGGTAGCATGATGCCTCCAGGTTTGCTCTTTTTGTTTTGGATATCCTTAGTTATCCAGGCTTTTTTTTAGTTTTATATGAATTTTAAAATAGTTTGTTTCTTATTCTGTGAAGACAGTCAATGGTGGTTTAATGGGAATAGCATTGAATTTATAAATTCCTTTGGGCAGTCTAACCACTTGCGTGATATTGATTCTTCCTATCCATGAGCATGGAATGTTTTTCCATTTGTCATCTCTGACTTCTTTGAGTAGTAGTTTGTAGTTCTCCTTGAAGAAGTCCCCTTTTTCCTTGTTAATTTTATTCATAGGTATCTTATTCATTTTGTGGCAATTGTGAATGAGAGCATATTCGTGATTTGGCTCAAAGCTTGTCTTTCTTTGTTTATAGGAATGCTAGCATTTTTGCCCATTGATTTTGTATCCTGAGCTTAAGAAAATTTGGGCTGAACTGATGGAGATTTCTAGATACAAGATCATGTCATCTGCATACAAAGATAGATTACCTTCTTCTCTTTTTATTTTAATGCATTTTATTTCTCTCTCTTGCCTGATTGCCCTGGCCAGAACTTCCAATACTCTGTTGAATAGGAGTAGTGAAAGAGGGCATCTTTGTCTTTTGCTGCTTTTCAAGGGGAATGTCTCCAGCTTTTGCCTATTCAGTATGATAGGCAAAAGCTGTGGATTTGTCATATATGGCTCTTATTATTGTGAGGTATGCTCCTTCAACACCTAGTTTATTGAGAATTTTTAATGAGAAAGGATGTTTAATTTTATCATAAACATTTTCTGCATCTATTGAGATAATCATGTGGTTTTTGTCTTTAGTTCTGGTTATGTTATGAATCACATTTGCTGTTTTACATATGTTGAACCAGTCTTGTATCCCATGGATGAAGACTACTTGATCGTGGTGAATAAGCTTTGTGGTGTGCTGCTAGATTGAGTTTGCCAGGATTTTGTTAAGGATTTTTGCATCCATGTTCATCAAGGATATTGTCTTGAAGGTTTCTTTTTTGTTGTATCTCTGCTAAGTTTTGGTGTCAGGATGGTGCTGGCCTCATAGAATGAGTTAGGAAGGAGTCTCTACTTTATAGATTTTTTGAATAATCTGAGTAAAACTGGTACCATCTTCTGTTTGTACCTCTGATAGAATTCAGCTGTGAACCCAACTAGTCCTGGGCTTTTTTTGTTGTTATTGGTGGTGGGCTATTTATTACCAACTCAGTTTTGGAACCTGTTGTTGATCTACCAGGGATTCAATTTCTTCCTGCTTCAGACTTGGATGGGTGTATGTGTCCTAGAATTTATCCATTTCTTCTAGAATTTCTACTTTGTAGGCTGCCGTACAAAGTATCGCCAACTAGGTGGCCTTGAAAACAGAAATGTATTGTCTTATAATTCCAAACAAGTCCCTGAATACAATAAATGGAATATGAAATGGAGCTTAAAATATGTCTTTCCAATATGAAATGTAAAGAACTAGGGATCCTTAACTCTTCAAGGCAAAAAATAACCAAGACCTTAAAGGTCAAATTTGAGTTACTTTGTTTCATTTACTTATCTTTTGTTAAATTTGATACTGTATTTAAAATATATTGTGCCATTGCATCATCTTAAGTCTGGTGTAATGAACATGCTGTAATACTTAGCAATATCAATGATGATGATAAACATTGAACAGACAACAGAGGGGAACATGGTGTTTTGTGCTACAAAACGGAGAAGAACTTAGAGAACTTTTGCAGATATTGAGTTGAACTTAAAATGTTCTACCAGGAAAATAGTTTCAACCTCAAGAAAAAGAAAGAAATTACCAAAGTAATGAAAGTGGCACTTTATCAGAGATAGCTACTGCTTAATTAGGGTTCAGTTTTTATAGAGAAATAGTATAAATTACCCAAAAAGATATCAAAATTGGCTGCTAGAATATAATTTAAGTGCAGAGTAAAAGGAGAATTTGAGAAGATGTAGTTCATTAAAATTCTGTGTAGTTTAATAAATATGAAGAAGAGATGATTATAACATTTAAGTTCAATATGAAAAAAATGAATTTTCAGTTAATTTCAGTAATTTGCAGTTATATGCCTTTTCTGTTTTCCGGCATTCATTACTTGTAAGTCAACAAAAAACATTTCTGAAAACAAATTTAGACTTTAAATAGTTGTCTTTACATTTTAGAGCTATATTCTAATATATAAAAAACATTTTATAGCACTATTTTATTGTTCATGTTGTTATTAGGTATTTGCAATTTCTAGATAAATAATTGGCTCTATATTCTGTTCATACCCAACATATTCCAACACAGGACACTTAATATTTCCATAAAAATAAAAATACTGGTGAAAATGTGTCCATTTTTATAGTCTATTTACTCAGCATTATTGCTCATTCATATTTATTTATATGTTATTTTCCTTCATTTTCTGCAATAGTTATCATATCTCAAACTGACAGTTTCCAAAATGAATGTTGAGTCCAATTCTTTTCTGTGGATATAGGTGGAATTGATTACTATCCTCTTTGATACTCAAGGGATTATTTTCTGAATTGCTGCACATAAGCAAAATATTTAATGCTTATGCATATAGGGCTAAATATAAAATAAACACTTAAGAAATGTTTTTTAAATAAATGAATGTGCTATGGAACAGACGAAGAACTAGGAGAGCATATGACCAAATGAATGTAGTAATCAGTGAATGACAAGGCAAACTGCTAACCCCAAAGTATAAAAATATTTTTCTTTTGTGGATTTGCTGATTTTTATCAACTGGATATCATTACCATCTAATCAAATGAAGTGGGTGTTAATAACTGTGTATTATTTAATTACTGAGAATAGTACTCTTGAAGAAAATCATATAAAAGAATAACACTAGGAGGGAAACATTATCCCCAATTATAAAGATTCAGAAATAATTGTACACTATCCTTAAATTAATACATATATACATATTTAACATATATATGTACATATGATTTGTAGCTGTGAGTTTATTGTGTAGGAAAGATAATGCAGCTTTATATTTAATTAAACTGTTTTTTTGAATCACACTTAAGCAAATACTTAACACTTGCACAAAATCATCTCTGACTTTAGAGTAAATTCTTTCTAATACTTAGTGTTTTGTAAATTTCTCTAAACATGAAATACCTTGCAAATTACATTGAAATTCAAATTTGCAATACTTTGGTAGTCATTTTTTCTAAACAACTTCAGAAGTGCATTATTAGAGATTTACATATTTTACTGTTGTCATGCATATTTCAACAAAAATTATATGGGACTTTTTTGTTTCATGTAACTGTACTATTTTAATATGATGGATGACTTCTACTTTAGTCCTTGAGTATGCTTCTTACTACCTGAAATTTTTCTGCTTCATTCATTCATTTTTTTTTTTATGGTGATAACTTGTTTGAAAAAACACACTTTGTTTCTAACTTGTTAAATACAATGTTTTCTTCATTGTCTGATGCAAAAGAGTGTTTATGTACAATCAAACAAATGTCATACATTTTCACTGAGAAACGATGGCTGCTTTTTGCTTTTAGTTGATATTTACAGCATTACCCTAGGTTATGATTTTACAGTGTATATATAGATTTTGGGTGTCTTAATAATATCATAAAAACATCCCTATGTAGTATTTATTTATTTCCCTTAAATGTAATTATATGTAAGGGATAAATAATAAATGTAATAAACTTGATCTTTGAGACATAGACCTATGATTTTTAAAATGCCTCAAATATTATTATGCGACATTTTATAAGGATTAACTTTTTTTCCTCTGGAAAATAAAATTCAATTGGAAAAAAGAATAAATAAAAACAGACAAACACCAAAGAATGCTAGAATTCTAAATTTTATTATCTAATATCAGGATAATTAAGTACATATGTAACCATGCTAGAAATAAATTTGAAAATATGCTTTTAATAATTTGAAATGCATATTAAGGGTTTTGTATATTATATATCATTTATTTTCTTAAATCATGAAGATATTAATGGTTTATTTTAATTTTTTCCCAATCAAAACTATGTAAATTATATTTTGAAGAATCAAAGTAATGTCATATAGCATCATTTATAATTTTTCAAATAATTACATTTTTATAAACTGTTAAATATGAATTTTCATACATAAAGTTAACGTTTTACTTGCACATAATGTGGAAGTTTAGTGAAGTAGATCATTTCATTATGAAAAATATATTGATAGTATCAAGATCAATGAGAAGGAATATCAACGAAAACTCAAACAATATCAATGGAAAAATTAAATACTTCATGTTTCACAACAATTTTAACAATGTAGCGATTCCAAGTGCCCTGTTTCAAGTATAAACATGTTTGTGATACATCATTGCATTTACAGTATTTCCCCAACCTTTGATTTATGAACAATATTTCAATGGCTTTGTTGAGTCAACCGTAAAACTCAAAAGTTCTTATTCAGATCTTTCCTTCTTCCTGCTTATGTTGCCTGTGCTAGAATTGTCAGTGTTGTGGGACAGATAAAACTAGGTGAGCCCCAGTAAAAGTTTTCACTTCCTTTACTGTAAGAACCCTTTACCTGTAAACATAACTACCAAAGTCTAAAAATATAGTATTTAGGCTGTCTTGCATGCAGTCTGGCCTGTGACTAAGTTCCTGCAAATCATTCATAGAAGTGTTGCAAGGAATCTTCTTTTTCTTAAATATATATATATATGTATGTGTGTGTGTGTGTGTATGTACATACATACGTGTGTGTGTGTGTATATATATATATACATATATATATATATTCTTGTACTTTAGGTTCTGGGGTGCATGTGCAAACAATGCAGGATTGTTGCATAGATACATACATGGCAATGTGGTTTGCTGCCTCCATCCTCCCGTCACCTTTGTCTGGCATTTCTCCCCATGTTATACCTCCCTACTCCCCACTGTCCCTTCCTTATTCCCTGCCAACAGACCCCAGTGTGTGATGCTCCCCTCCCTGTGTCCATGTGTTCTCATTGTTCAACACCCACTTATGAATGAGAACATTCAGTGTTTGTTTATCTGTTCTTGTGTCATTTGGCTGAGAGTGATGATTTCCAGTTTCATCCATGTCCCTAAAAAAGAAAAGGAACTGATCGATTTTTATGGCTGCATAATATTCCATGGTGTATATGTCTCACATTTTCCTTGTCCAGTCAATCATCGATGAGCATTTTGGTTGATTCCAGGTCTTTGCTATTGTAAACAGTGCCACAATGAACATACGTGTACATGTGTCTTTATAATAGAATGTTTTATAATCCTTTGGATATATACCCCGTAATGGGATTGCTGGGTCAAATGGAATTTCTATTTCTAGGTCCTTGAGAAATCACCACACTGTCTTCCACAATGATAGAACTAATTTACACTCCCACCAACAATGTAAAAGTGTTCCTGTTTCTACACATCCTCTCCAGCATCTGTAGTCTCCAGATTTTTTAATGATCACCATTCCATCTGGTGTGAGGTGGTATCTCAATGTGGTTTTGATTTGCATTTTTCTAATGACCAGTGATGATGAACATTTTTTCATACGTTTATTGGCCTCATAAATGTCTTCTTTTGAAAAGTGTCTGTTCATGTCCTTCACCCACTTGTGAATGGGTTTGTTTTTCTCTTGTAAATCTGTTTTAGTTCTTTTTAGATTCTGGACTTTTGCCCTTTGTCAGGTGGGCAGATTGCAAAAATTTCCCATTCTGTTGGCTGCTGTTTCACTCTAATGATTGTTTCTCTTGCTGTACAGGAGCTCTGGAGTTTAATTAGATCCCATTTGTCTATTTTGGCTTTTGTTGCCAATGCATTTGGTGTTTTAGTCATGAAGTCCTTGCCTATGCCTATGTCCTGAATGGCTTTGCCTATGATTTCTTCCAGGGTTTTTATGGTGTTCGGCCTTATGCAAGGAATCTTCTAAGAATCCTTTGTCAAAGACAGTTCAAACACTTTGTTTTTCTTTTTTATGTTGCCTGGAATAAGAATGGGATATCTGGAGCTCTGGACCATATACTTCATAAGGGATCAATTGTTTAGTACAAGGGAATATCAATCTCTAAAAACTTCATGGGCTAAGAAGTTTTATCATCATTAGATCACCTGGCTCTTTTGACAATTATGAGAGGAATATAACTCTAACTTATTGAAGTCATTGGCATATGGGTTATGTGCAGCTCAGAAGGAATTTAACATTTGCTGCTACAAATTTGTAGTAACCACTTCTGTTTATAGTACACATCTTACAAATATAAGTTTAAATTCTGCTTCTGTTTTATACAAATAAATGCAGCAATTAAAAAACTAATAATGCTTCTTACATGAAACAATAGTGTTAGATATTAGCTAGTGGATTTGGATACGGTGGATAATAGCTCTGCCCTACCACTAGCCCCAGGATACCTCACCATCCCTGCCTATACCCTTATAAATATGTTGCTTTATTAAGGCATTTGAAATGACTCCCTCTGAGTGTATTACCTGTGCCAACTGAACACTGAAAATGGCATAATTAATATTAAGTTTTCCCCTAATTGGCACAGGGTGAAATGTGGGTAGAGGGCAAGGACGTGACAGATTAAGCTGTTTGACAAGTATAAATACTACATAAAATTTAGCTGCTTTTAACTCCTCTAGAGGCAAGCTAGTCAGGCCGAGTGTGTTTATATGGATAAACCAACTCAGTATTAGGAAATATGTTAAATACCTAGGAACTGTCAACTAGGTTAGTTAATTAAATTCTGAACTCAGATGGGAACTTTAGTCAGTGAGAGGCAAATTTTGGAATATCCCTGGAATATTGAAGGTGAAGAAACCCAATGATGCAGAGAGAATAGAAATTTTGTAGTGGCCTGTTATGAGTAGCCTATGGATATCCAGGTGTCCTTTTCATCAGGCTCAATAATTATTACATTGTGGCTCCATGGTTATTCAGTTCAATTCAAGCAACTTGTTTCCAGGTGGTTGGCATTACCTCTGAAAAATGCTTCTTTAAATGGGCTGTAAGTTGGTAGGTTAGGCACTTTGCAATGAAGGTAAACAGATTATCCATGGTGAGCATGGTTCTATTTTTATTGTCTATGGATAGCCTCAATATTTGTCACACAGTACATGGGTCCACAATTCATGCTTGGTCATTAGAATTATTCACCTTGGGCAGTAAGAACATTAACCTCTTTTTCTGTCTATTGATTCAGTGGCATATATTTCAAAAATGTTGGCAGGTGGATGAGGAGTCAGCCTCAACTTCCAAACCACTGGAGATGTGAATATTTTTCTAGGGAGAAATATTTACCCACTGAGCATCAAAACTTCCAGATGTCCTAATCTGATTCAAGATTTGAAGAAACAATATCTTACAAGATTTTCTATATCTTGAGTTGTAATTGGGAGAGAGCTCAAGCCCCTGTCTTCTACCCAGTTCTCAGACCAAGGTTTTCTCACTGAGGAGTAGTTGTCACTACATCCTCTCAGACAAGGCTTGTATAACCAAATTTCTAGCATATCATCCCATCATTCTACTTGAGCCTGCTCTTTCTAATCATGTCTTCAAACCGGTAAATCCTGTGCATGTGATCAAATTGTTATACTTTCTTTATGATAAGGTAAGGAAATTGGTCCTATAAGATTACAAGTTGATGCATAGGCATTCTGTAAGACCATGAAAGGTAATAAGCTATAAGGATGGGGGTCCAGTTTTAATTTTTTGCATATAACTGACCAGCACCATTTATTAAATACAAAACCTTTCTTTATAGCTTGTTTTTGTCAGGTTTACCAAAGATCAGATGGTTGATGTGTAGTTTTATTTCTGAGTTTTCCATTCTGTTCCATTGGTCTATGTGCCTGTTTTTGTACTAGTACCATGCTTTATTGGTACTGCAGCCCTGTAGTATAGTTTTAAGTCCGGTAGCATCATGCCTCCAGCTTTGTTCTTTTTGCTTAGGATTGTTCTGGCTATACAAGCTCTTTTTTGGTTCCATATAAATTTTTTAAAAATTCTGATTCTGTGAAGAATATCAATGGTAGTTTAATGGGAATAGCATTGAATTTATAAATTGCTTTGGGAAGTATGGCCATTTGCATGATATTGATAATCATATCTATGAATATAGAATGGTTTTCCAACTGTGTCATCTCTTGATTTCCTTGAGTAGTGGTTTGTTGTTCTTGAAGAAGTCCTTCACTTTTGTTGTGAGCTATACTTTTAGGTATTTTATTCTCATTGTGGCAAAAATTAACTCAAGACGGATTATAGTATTAAATGGAAAATCCAAAACCATAAAAACCCTAAATGAATATCTAGGTCATACCATTTAGGGCCTAGGCAAGAACAAAGATTTTATGATGAAATCATCAAAAGCAATTTCTACAAAAGCAACAATTGACAAATGGGATCTAATTACATTAAAGAGTTTCTGCACAGCAAAAAGAAAAAAAAAAACTATCATCAGAGTGAACAGGCAACCTACAGAATGGGAGAACATTTCTGCAATCTATCTATCTGACAAAAATGTAATATCCAGAATCTACAAGGAACTTAAGCAAATTACAGGAAGAAAATGAATAATCCCATTAAAAGTTGGGCAGAGGACACGAACGGAGGCTTCTCAAGAGAAGACATACATGGGGACAACAAACATATGGAAGAAAGCTCAACATCACCGATCAGAGAAATGCAAATCAAAACCACTCCGTGAAATATCATCTCATTCCAGTCAGATTGGCAACTATTAAAAAAGAAACAGGTGCTAGCGAGATTGTGGAGAAATAAAAACATTTTTATACTCTTGGTAGGGATGAAAATTAGCTCAACCATTGTGGAAGACAGTGTAGTGATTCCCCAAAGATTTCGAACTAGAAATACCATTTGACCCAGCAATCCCATTACCGGGTATATACTCAATGGAATATAAAGCTTTCTATTATAAAGATATGTGCAAGCATATGTTCATTGCATCACTATTTACAATAGCAAAGGCATGAAATTAATACAAATTCTCATTAATGATAAACTGGATAAAGAAAACGTAGTACATATACACCATGGAATACTATGCCACCACAAAAGTAATGAGATCATGTCCCTTGCAGGGACCTGGATGAAGCTGGAAGCCATTATCCTCAGGAAACTAATGCAGGAACAAAATAACCAAAGACTACGTGTTTTCAATAATAAGTGAGAGCTGAGCACGTAGACACAAGAGGCAGAACAATGCACTCTGGGAGCTGTTTGCGGAGGGTGGCAATCATCAGGAAAAATAGCTAATGCATGCCAGGCTTAATGTCTAGATAATGGGTTGATAGGTGCAGCAAACCACGATGGCACAAGTTGAACTATGCAACAAACCTGCACATCCTGCACATGTACCCTGAAACTTAAAATGAAATAAAATTTTTTAAAAAGAAAGGCAATAATGGCAGAAGCATTGCAATAAAGAAAGGAAATTTAATACTCAGGTCAGATCAATACTTATGAGAATAAACTGCTGACTCCTCATCCACCCAGACATTTTTGAAATCTTACGTCACTGAACCAACAAACAGAAAAGGGTGAACAAAGTGAATAAATCTAATTACCAAGCATGAACTTGGATACTGCTACAAAATAGGAGTAAATAAGACTCAAGGGAATTCACTGGTGTTCTTTTTTTTTTTCATTTATTTATTTTATTGCATTTTAGGTTTTGGGGTACATGTGAAGAACATGCAAGATTATTGCATAGGTACACACGTGGCAGTGTGATTTGTTGCCTTCCTCCCCATCACCTACATCTGGTATCTCTCCCCTTGCTATTTCTCCCCAGCTCTCCATCCCCCACCGTCCCTCCCCTATTTCCCCCCAACTGACCCCAGTGTGTAGTGCTCCCCTCCCTGTGTCCATGTGTTCTCATTGTTCAACACCCGCCTATGAGTGAGAACATGTGGTGTTTGATCTTCTGCTCTTCTGTCAGTTTGCTGAGAATGATGGTTTCCAGGTTCATCCATATCCCTACAAAGGACACAAACTCATCGTTTTTGATGGCTGCATATGGTGTATATGTGTCACATTTTCCCTATCCAGTCTATCGTCGATGGGCATTTGGGTTGGTTCCAGGTCTTTGCTATTGTAAACAGTGCTGAAATGAACATTCGTGTGCACGTGTCCTTACAGTAGAACGATTTGTAATCCTTTGGGTATATATCCAGTAATGGGATTGCTGGGTCAAATGGAATTTCTATTTCTAGGCCCTTGAGGAATTGCCACACTGTCTTCCACAATGGTTGAACTAATTTACACTCCCACCAACAGTGCAAAAGTGTTCCTATTTCTCCACATCCTCTCCAGCATCTGTTGTCTCCAGATTTTTTAATGATCGCCATTCTAACTGGCGTGAGATGGTATCTCAATATTGTTTTGATTTGCATTTCTCTGATGACCAGTGATGATGAGCATTTTTTCATATGTTTGTTGGCCTCATGTATGTCTTCTTTTGTAAAGTGTCTGTTCATATCCTTTGCCCACTTTTGAATGGGCTTGTTAGTTTTTTTCTTGTAAATCTCTTTTAGTTCTTTGTAAATTCTGAATATCAGCCCTTTGTCAGATGGGTAAACTGCAAAAATTTTTTCCCATTCTGTTGGTTGCCGATTCACTCTAACGACTGTTTCTTTTGCTGTGCAGAAGCTGTGGAGTTTAATTAGGTCCTATTTGTCTATTTTGGCTTTTGTTGTCAATGCTTTTGGTGTTTTGGTCATGAAGTCCTTGCCTACACCTATGTCCTGAATGGTTTTGCCTAGATTTTCTTCTAGGGTTTTTATGATGTTAGGTCTTATGTTTAAGTCTTTAATCCATCTGGAGTTAATTTTAGTGTAAGGTGTCAGGAAGGGGCCCGGTTTCTGCTTTCTGCACATGGCTAGCCAGCTTTCCCAACACCATTTATTGAACAGGGAATCCTTTCCCCATTGCCTGTTTTTGTCTGGTTTGTCAAAGATTAGATGGTTGTAGATATGTTGTGTTGCCTCCGAGACCTCTGTTCTGTTCCATTGGTCTATATCTCTGTTTTGATACTAGTATCATGCTGTTTTGATTACTGTAGCCTTGTAGTATAGTTTGAAGTCCGGTAGTGTGATGCCTCCTGCTTTGTTCTTTTTGCTTAGAATTGACTTGGCTATGCAGGCTCTCTTTTGGTTCCATATGAAGTTTAAGGTGATTTTTTCCAGTTCTGTGAAGAAGGTCATTGGTAGCTTGATGGGGATAGCATTGAATCTGTAAATTACTTTGGGCAATATGGCCATTTTTACGATATTGATTCTTCCTAACCATGAGCATGGAATGTTTCTCCATCTGTTCGTGTCCTCTCTTATTTCGTTGAGCAGTGGCTTGTAGTTCTCCTTGAAGAGGTCCTTTACGTTCCTTGTTAGTTGTATTCCTAGGTATTTTATTCTCTTTGTGGCAATTGTGAATGGAAGTTTGTTCTTGATTTGACTCTTTTTAAGTCTGTTATTGGTGTATAGGAATGCATGTGATTTTTGCACATTGATTTTATATCCTGAGACTTTGCTGAACTTGCTTATCAGTTTCTGGAGATTTGGGGCCGAGAAGACCCCATCGTCTCACTGGTGTTCTTAATACTCCTTTGCTCCATAGGTTTGGCCAACAGAAAATTACTTCTATTAAGACAGTACTGATGTAGACCCAGATAATACAGGAAAAAAAAGAGTAGCTTCAAGTCACCTTCATTCCAGGAAATAACCCGTTTTATCAGATTTCTAGCAAAAGATAAGGAGAATATGGAGTACATGAAAGAAGAAAGCAACGTTTATAAAGTTAAATCTTGGGATAAGCTGCAGGGGAGTGAGTGACTCTGGGAGTGAGAATAATTAAAAATACAGGCTATACTTTAAGTCAATTTTGTTTTTCTTCCCTTTACCCAACCACCATGCCTAAAGGATTTAAGTCACTGAGGGCCTGACAAAATCGACTTTTAATATGTGGTAATTTTATACTTCATTTTCTTTATTCATTTGTCTGTTGGTGGACAAGTAGGCTGATCCTCAGTCATGGTTTCTGTTAGTAGTGCTGCAGTCAACATGACTGAATTTATTTATTTTGGATATATATCCTGTAGTGGGATTACTGGATTATCCTCTAAGATGAGTTAGCTTATTACACTTTATATATCTATTTTGGGAAAGTGCATTTTTATCTTGAGAAAAGACATATATATATATGTATTTATGTATACATGTATATAAATATATACACTCGTACATGTATATATACTTATATTTATATATAAAATATACATATAGCACAAATATATATTTACATCTATGCATATATATTAATATTTTATATATTATAATTTTAATTCTATTTTTATCCTAAATACTAGAATAGAACAACAAATTGGGAAACTCTGGGTACATAATTTTTTTCTTCATTATGAAATATTTTATTACATTCATTTTTACATAGGACTTTAGATAACAAGTGAAAGACTAAAAGATTTAAACTACAAAAACAAAAGTATGTGTATATATAACGTATTTTTCTAATGTAATTGAAAAAAACTTTTAAAAGATTGCCTATTCAGTCATTTTCTCTTGTTTGTTTTTATTGTACTTTTAATTGACATAATTGGATGTATTTATTTGGTACAGTGTGATGTTTTAAAACGTGTATGAATTGTGTAATAATTAAATCAGGATATTTAGCATATCCATCACTTCATACATTTATAATTTCTGTGTAGTAAGAACATTCAATATTTCCTGTTCTAGCTATTTTGAAATATATAGAGTTAACCATAGTCACTCCACTGTGAGTAAAACACCAGAACTTACTCCTATATAACTGAAATTTAGAATACTTTGACCTACATCTCCCCAAGGCCCCACTCCCATAGCTCCAGTTACCTCAGTTTAGCTCTCTATTTCTAATAGAATTAGAGTTCAACTATTTTAGATTTCACATATAAGTGGAATCATTCAGTATTTGTCTTTCTGTATCTGGATTATTTCAATTAACATAATGCCTTTCAGATTCTTGTATGTTCCTGCAAATGACAGAATTTTATTCTTTTTCATAGATGAATAGTATTCCATTGGGTATATCACATTTTCTTCACTAATTTATCTCTTGATGTCCATTAAGATGATTTTTTATCATGGTTTTTGTTAATGGTACTGCAGTCAACATGACTGACTTTATTTATTTTGGATATATCCTGTAGTGGGATTACTGGATCATATGGTACTTCTATTTTTGATTTTTTGAGAAGTCTCCACACTGTTTTCCATAATAATACTAATTTTCATTTTTAATAACAATGTATGAGTTCCTGTGATTCCACATCCACACCAGTATTTATTTATTTTGATAATTGCTACTCTAATTGCAGTGAGGGGATATTTCATGATGGTTTTGATTTCATTTTTCTAATGATTAGTGATATTGGGCATTTTTAGATATATTTATTGACCATTTGCATATCTTATTTTAAGTAATGTCTACTTGGGTCTTTTGATTATTAAAAAAATGTGCTATTGAGTTATTTATGAGGTTCTTATATATTCTGGATATTAAAACCTTATCAGCTGCATACTTTGCCAATTTTTTCCCATTCTGTAGGTTTTCTCTTCATTTTGTTGTTTACTTCGCTGTGGCAGTAGCTTTTTAGTTTGATGTAAACTCATTTATGTATGTTTTCTTTTGTTGCTTGTGTTTTTGGGGTCTTATCCAAAAAATTTTTGTGCAGACCAGTGTCATGAAGTGTTTCCCTTATGTTTTCTTACAATAATATTACCATTTAGGATCTCACATTTAATTCTTGAATTATTTTTACTTTATTTTTGTTTATGGTAAGAGATAAGGGTTTAGCTTCATTCTTCACTGCCTGTGGTTATCCAGTTTTCCCTGCACCATTTACTCATTGGAGTACCTCTCTCCATTGTGCATTTTTAGCATCTTTGTTCATAATAATTTCACTGTATGTATATGGATTGTTTTCTGTGTTCTCTATTCTGTTTTTTTTTTTTTTTTTTTTTTGGTCTATGTGTCTATTTTTATGCCAGCACCATCCTATTTCAGTTACTCTAGCTTTGTGGTATATTTTGAAAACAGAAAGTGTCATGCCTTCAACTTTGGTCTTTTGGCTTAAGATTACCATGGCTATTCAGAGTCTTGTGATTTCACGTGAATTTTAGGAGTATCTTTTTCTATATCTATGGAGAATATTATTGATACCTTGAAAAAGATCACATTGAATCTACATATCATTTTGGGTACTATGGATAGTGTAACAATATCATTTATTTCAATCTATGAGCATGGAACATCCATTTATTTGTATCTTCTTTAATTGTGATTTTATCTTGCAGGTCTCTGTTGACTAACAAGTAAAGCACATTTTCCTGTTGTTTTTTTTTTTAGCTGATCCACTTTGTAGGCATTTTTTCACGTGTTTGCATGTTTTGATCTGTTGAATTGTCTGACTGTTATTGGTTGAATTGTGTTCTTCAATAATTCATGTGTTGAGTTCCTAGCCCGCAGAAGCTCAGAATGTGACTTTCTTTGGAAGTAAGATCATTGCAAATGAAGTTAGGAAAAATGAGGTAATACTGAAGTAGAGTAGGCTCTAATACAATGTTCTTGATGCCCTTATTGAAAGGGGAAATTTAATTTCTGACACACACACAAGGAGAATACCATGTGAAGATTAAAGCAGACATCGGGATGACATAGCAGAAGTCAACAAATGCCGAAGATTGCCAGCCAACCACTAGTAGCTAGGAGAAAGACATGAAACTGCTTTATTTCCTTCTAGCCCTGAGAAGGACCTGTGACACCTTGATCTTGTATTTCTAACCTCCAAAACTGTGAGACAATACATTTCTTTGTTTAAGCCACTCTGTCTGTGGTGATTTGTTGCAGCAGTTGTAGCAAACTGATGGACTATCATTTACTGATTTGTAAGAGTACTGTATATATTCTGGATATGAGTTATTTATCAGTAATATAAACTGTAAATTCGTCTGTGATTTGTCCATTCATTTGTTAATGGGTCTCTTGATTAATAAAAGTCATTAAGATGAATGTAGGTTAAACGTTGATATTCTACTACATGGTTTATATATTTTTGTCCTGTTTAAAAAATATTTGCTCACGTCTAGATCGTAAAGATCAAACTATATTTTCTTCTATAAAATAACATGTATCTTTTATATTTAAGTCTACAATACACCGAGAATTAAATTTTGTAAATACACTGATGTAAGAGTCACAATTTATATTTTTGATAGTTAATTGGCTCAGTACCAAAAATAAATTCTTCACTTCAGTATATATCACATTTTTATGTGACTCCAGAAGTCACATAAAAGGCTCCTTAAGTCTTTTTCTGGCACTTTATTGTATTCTTCTTGTGTATGTGTCTATTTCTGAGTTAATTGTATATTGTCACACTTATTACATATGTATAATTAATAATTATATCTGAGAATAAAAGTTATTCAGCTTCTTTAATACTACTGCAAGATTTCTCATCTATTATTGGCTCTCTTTTTCACATAACTTTCAAAAACAGTTTACCAAGGTTTGCCAAGAAGCCTGCTGGGATTTTTGTTGGTGTTGCATTGGATCAATATATTAATTAGGAGAGATAACATGTTTACAGTGCTGACTTTTCCAAACCTTGAACCTTGAATAGTGTATTTGCTTAGAGATTACTTAATTGATGGTATTTACATTTTTTAGTTCATATTGGAAGGTTATTGCTCTTCTTCTATTAGATATATTGCTATGTATTTTATCTTTCTGTTGCTATTGGAAACATTTCATTTTTATCTTCTGTTTTCTATGTTTTTCCTTATAGTGAGAATTATATTTAATTTTTGGCCTTGCTAAATTTCCTTACTAATTATTATCATTTGTCTATAATTTAAAAAACATTGCTATATATATACCATCATGCTATATGTAGAAGAAACAGTTTTATTTATTGTCTTCCAATCCTCATTCCACTCTTTTTAAGAATGTCTTTTCTTATCACACTGTGACCACCAGTAAAATGCTGATAGAGCACAAAATAGTTTTTAAAATCCGTAAGATTTTCTCAGGTTAAGAGTAATATAAGTTTTCTTTTTAGTAAACATTCTTTCATTTTCTTTAATTCACAGTGCAGTCATTTAAAATAGTAAAACTAGCAACCTTGGCTTCACTCCCCAATCGTTCTTCAACTGAACACATACTGATTTCCTCTATTGTGTTTCAGTGACACTGTAAATGCTACCTGTCACTCTCTAATTTGCAGTCTATTGTATAATTTTTATTTCAATTCTCTGTTGTATCTGTAAACCATTTGAAAGTTTTTGTTTATTGCCTTGTGTGAAGCCACTCATAATGTTTATTGACATTAGTTTTTAGAACAGGAGCTTTGAAATCAGGTAAGACTTATATTTGTGTCAAAGAGTTTCTTATTTAACCCTTTTAAATTATCTTAATCTGATTATTTTATCTTTTAATATATGCTTGTGAGACTTTTGTAGGAAAGAAATACATGTAAAGTGCCTAGTATATGGCCAGGCACATGATTAAGGAACAATCAATTATACTTATTTAAAATATCTATGCCTGTCCTTGTGCTCCTCAAAATTAGGTTTTTCTGCAGTTTTTTTTTTTTTTTGAACTTTGTTCTTCTCAATATAGTCTCCTATCTTGAGTAATATCTTATTGTTGCCTTTTAAAATTCAGCTTAAGTTTTATCTTCTTTATTCTTCCTGAGCAAATCCAAACTAATTTCTTTCGTCGTGTTTTCGTAATATTCTCACTTGTCACTTGCCACGCTCTACATTTTAATAATGTAGGCTTATTCCCTCAAACTTGAATGTGAGTTTTGTATTTGAAAAAAAAATTGTGCTTCATCTCTATAATGAAAATCTTGAAACTTTACCTTTCATTAAGTCATTTAACCTTCCATTTGCAGGTACATTTTTTTCTTTATATATATACACACAAATATATATACACACACTAGGTTCTGGGATACTAGTGTATATACTTTAGGTTCTGGGGTACATGTGCAGATTGTTGCATAGGTACACACATGGCAATGTGGTTTGCTGCCTCTATCCGCCTCATCACGTATATCACGTATTTCTCCCCAAGTTCTTCCTCCCCAGCCTCCCTACTCCCTGCTGTCCCTCCCCTAGTCCCCCTCAATAGACCCCCGTGTGTGATGCTCTCCTCCCTGTGTCCATGTGTTCTCATTGTTCAACACCCGCCTATGAGAACATGCGATATTTGATTATCTGTTTTTGTGTCAGCTTATCACTAATATATGTGGCTGTTTAAATTCATGTCAAGGATTTCATTATCGTCATTCAGAAAAAACATATGATGAAAGTATATTGCAGGTAACATATATTGTCCAGAAAAGTATAAAGGCAGAATAATATACACACATTCATATAGGCTTACCATTTATGTCAATTTCCTACTCCATTCTCCATTTTTTTTTTTTTTTTCCTGAGACAGAGCTTCCCTCTGTCTCCCAGGCTGGAGAGCAATGCCCTGATCCTGAAGCTCTGCCTCCTGGATTCAAGCAATTCTCCCATCCTGAGCCACCCGAGTAGCTGGAATTACAGGGTCTCGCCACCAATGTCCAGCTAATTTTTCTATTTTTAGCAGAGAAGTTTTACCACGTTGGCCAGGCTGCTCTGGAACTCCTGGGGTTACAGGCATGAGCCACTGTACCCGGCCTCCATTCTGCATTTCTATCCAGATTCTTTCCAAATTTGTTTTTTCCAACAATGCTATGGTGAATTTATGCTTCCTTATAGCATACTTGTTAGGGGTAGGAAATGAGAACTTTAAATTTTACCATGTATTAAATAAATTATCTTCTAATTATTTCAAAAATTTACATACCCAACAGCAGTATATTATTACCTTTTTTTCTGTTTTTTCACAACTGACCAGTATATGGGATTCTGAGAATATGTAATACCTATTAATTTAACAGAATAAAATAATACACTTATAGACAAATTAATATGTTAATTCACCTCTGATTTTTTTCTTATGTTGATTTTCCTTTTGCATTCTTTGATTTCATCTTCTTTACTAGGATGTTTGTCTTTTTCATGTTGACATATAGTTTTCTTAAAAACTGTATGTTTAAATTATCATTTGTTATCTTATATGTAAATATCTTTTCCCAGTTTTTAAAATTTTTTACCATTATTATTCTTTTTCATTTTTAATTGTCGTGGGTACATAGTAGGCATACATATTTATGGATTACATGACATATTTTGATAAAGGCATAAACTATGTAATAATCACCACAGCACAAATGGGGTCTCCATCACCTCAAGCTTTTGTTTTTTCTTTGTGTTACAAAAAAACTCTAAATATACTCTCTTAATTATTTTAGAATACACAATTAATTATTATTGACTGTAGTTAACAGTCTAGATCTGATTTATTCTATCTAACTATATTTTTGTACCCATTTACTGTTCCCACTCTCCTCTCCCTCTCCTGTACTCTCCACTGCTCTTCCCCAACCTCTGATAAACCATCGTTCAACACTTGGACTCTATGAGTTTAATTGATTTAACTTTTGGCTCCCGGAAATAAGTAAGAACATGTGAAGTTTGTTTTTCTGTGACTGGCTTATTCCACTTCACCTAATCTGCAGTTTCATACATGTTGCTGCAAATGATAGGATCTCTTTTTTATTGTTACTATGGCTGAATAGTACTCCATTGTGTGTATGTACCACATTTTATTTATTTATCCATTCATCTGTTGATGGGCACTTAGCTTGCTTCCAAATCTTAGCTATTGTGAATGGTGCTGCAGTGAAGATGGGAATGCAGATATTTCTTCGATATATTGATTTTCTTCCTTTGGGGTATATACTTAGCAGTGGAATTGCTAGATCATATGGTGTTTTATATATATATATATATATATATATATATATATATATATATGTGTGTGTGTATATATATATATATATATTTTTTTTTTAAGAATCTCCAAATTGCTCTTTATAGTGGTTGTACTAACTTATATTCTTATCAACAGTGTATGAGGATTCCTTTTTTCTCCACATCCTGACCAGCATTTATAATTGCCTGTCTTTTGAGTGAAAGCCATTCTAACTGGGATAAGATGGTATCTTCATGTAGTTTTGGCTTTTGTTTGTTTATTTCTTTGATTTGAGGCAGAGTTTCACTCTATAAGGCAGGCTGGAGTGTAGTGGAACAATCATGGCTCCCTTGTAGCCTTGATTTCCTGGGTGCAGATGATTCTCCCACTTCAGCCCCATAAGTAGCTGGGAGTACAAGTGCATACCATCATACCACACTAATTTTTTTTTTTTTTTTTTTTTTGTAGAGACAGGGTTTCACCATATTGCTCAGACTGATCTTGAACTGCTGGGCTCAAGCAATCTACCTGCCTTAGTCTCCCAAAGTGCTGGGATTACAGGTGTGAGTCAACACACCGAGCTTCATCATTTTTTTGATTTGCATTTCTCTGATGATCCATGATGTTGAGCACCTTTTCATCTACCTGTTTGCCATTTGCATGTCTTCTTTTGCAAACTGTATGTTGATGAAACTAGACCCCTATCTCTCACCATATACAAAAATAAAATCAAAATGGAATAAGACTTTAATCAAAGACCTCAAACTATAAAATTACTAAAGTTAAACTTTGGAGAAACTCTGCAATATATCAGACAGGGGAAATATTTTTCAAATAATATCCCACAAGCACAGGAAACACAATATAAATGGACAAATGAGATCACATCAAGTTAAAAAGCTGCACAGCAAAGGACACAAACAACAAAGTTAACAGACAATACACAAAGTGGGAAAAAATATGTACAGACTATTCATCTGACAAGCAATTAATATCCAGAATACATAGGAAGCTCAAATTACTCAATAGAAAAAATTTAATAATTTGATTAATAAATGACCAAAAGATTATTGTGCTTTTGATATCATAGAGGTTTAAAAATTTTGAGTCAAAATCTAACATGCAAAAACTTTTAACAAATTTCTCCATTAAGTTTTGAAAACTTTTTGTAGCTTCATATAATAATGTGTTCCTCATATTAAATGTTTCCTTTCGATTTTTAAAACATACTATTTTTTATTGTTGATTCACTGAAATGCTACTACTTTTGTATTTTGATAGAATTACTTTGCTAAATACATCTTAATTTAAAGGTTGATTTTCTTTTACTTTCTGCACCATTATGAGATTTATACTTAAAATCTGCCATTCTCTTTTCATTTTCTACTTTTTCCTTTTGGTTTCTTTCATCAGGTAAGACTTCCGGTGCCCTGCTAATTATTAGTTGCATTTGTGGTCAAGCTAGCAGTTTTGCATATAGTGGGAAAATGACTGCATTTTCCTGCTTTAAGTATGATTTTGCTTTGATTTTTGGCAGAGAGGTTTATCAAGTTGCTATAACATATCACAACTGGTATGTTTTTATCAGATGCTTTTTCTGGATCTACTGAGAGTTTTTCTTCTCCTTTTTTTTTTTTTTTTTTCCCTATAATCAGTTGATGTGGAGATTTTCAAAGATAATCTATTTTGCACTCCTAGGGTAAATTATACTAGGTAGTAAGTTTGTAAGCTTTAAATTTTTGTTTTGTAAATAATAAATAGGATTCTATATAACAAATAGGACTCTATCCCAGATATTTCCCTAAAATTCAGTTTTAATCATATGTGAAACATATACATTGTCAAAGGAAAAGTTTTGACTATGGATTTGGTTTTTGAAAGGCTATTCATTTGTTAGAATTTTCTTTTATTCATAAATCACTCTTACACTCTTAGTAATTGTATTAGTTTGCTGCAGCTGCATAACAAATTACCAGAAACTTACTGGGTTAAAACATCGCACATTTTTTTATCTTACAGCTCCTATCAATCAGGCATCTGGATATGGTTCACCTGGTTCCTCTGCTCAGGGTGTCGAAAGATTGTGGTGAACATATGTGCAGAGGCATATTATCATAAGAGATCTAACTGGGAGAAGTTAAGCTTTCAAGTTAACTTGTGTTGCTGGCAAAATTTATTTTCTTATGGGTGAATAACTTACGGTAGTTTGCTTTTTCAATGCAAGTAGCATACAGACTCTATCACCTAAGGTGGGCTGCAATCCCTCTTTTAAGAACTTTAACCTGTTTGAATTGACCCATTTAAGATGGTTTCCTTTTGATTAAGTGAAAATCCACTGATTTGGGACTCTGGTTACATTTGCAACATTCTCTTGCCTTTGCCCTATTCTACTGTCTAGAAGTGACAGTGACAAATGACTGCTTCCTGTTTCACATTAGAAGAGAAGACTTCACAAGGATGTGGCTCATTGTGGGTAACTCTAGGGTATATCCATTTAAAAATGTGCCTTTATAAAAATGATTGTTGTAGGATATGTACAGAGGTATCTCATTTTAATATTTCTAATATAGTATATTTAAATGTTTTTTATTTCTCATCCATCTTTAACCAGTTTACTAAAAGCTCAAAGACATAGATTATTGATTTAGTTATGAGAATTTTTACAAGAAAATCATAATATAACTATGAGAGTACATCATTTTCCTACTCATAAAAATTATAATTTCCATTGGGACTTACAAATCAAGAGATGAGAGATCAGATCATGTCTTAAATAGAATTTTATTTTAGAATGCTTTAAGGTTCACAGCAAAATTGTTGTGAAGACTTGCACCTTCACATTCACCAACTTCTTCATCATCTACGTTCAGCACAACATGGGTTACTTTATTACTAGAGATCAACTTGCATTAACACATCATTATCATATGTGGGCCATCGTATACATTAGTGTTCACTCTTAGTGTTAGATATTCTATGTTGTTTTTTTCGTCAAATGTATAATGATGAGTATGCACCATTGTGGAACCATAAAGATTAGTTTCATTGTCCTAAAATCTTCTCTGGTCTGCCTATTCATGGCTGCCTGTTTCCCCTGCAACCATTGAGTTTCTTACTGTCTCCACAGTTTCTTCTTTTCTAGATTGTCATATCATTTGAATCATAGAGCATGTAGCATTTTCTGATTGCCTTTTTTCACTTAGTAATTTGCATTAAAGATTCCTCCATATCTCTGCATGGCTTGTTAGCTCATTTCTTTTTAGTGCTAAGAAATAATTCATTGCCTGGGTGTGCCAGTTTATTTGTAGCAGTTTCTTCAACCAAAGTCATCTTAGTTGCTTCCACATTCCAAGAATTATGAAAACCTGTTTATAAATGTCACTATGCAGTTTTATGTGTGAGGCTAAGTTTTTAACTCATTTGAGTAAATACCAAGGAGAGCTAGATTGTATGGTAAGATTATGTCTACTTTTGTAAACTGCCAAATTAGCCAAATTATCCTCCAAACTTGCTATACCGCCTTGCATTTCCACCAACAATGAATGAGAGTTCCTATTCCTCTGCATCCTCATCAGGTTTGGCATTGTGCTTTGGACTTTGGTCATTCTGATAGGTATAATGATATCAGATTGTTGTTTTACTTGGCCGTACTCTAATGTCATATGATGTTCAAGATCTTTTTATATGCGATTTTTCCGTTGTATTTCTTCTTTGATGAGCCACCTGTTTAGGTCTTTGGCCATTTATTAACATCTTCGTTCCCGTTCTTATAGTTAAGTTTTAAAAATTGTTTGTAGATTTTCGGAAAACTGTCATTTACCAGATGAGTCTTTTGCAAATATTTTCCTCCATTCTGTGGCTCGTCTTTTTATTTTCTTAACATTTCCATTCCCAGAACAGTTTTAATTTTAATTAAGTTCAGATTGTCTGTGATTTGGTTCACAGATTGTGCCTTTGATGTTATATCTAAAAAGTCATTTCCATACCCCAGATCGCCTAGATTTTCTCTTATGTTATATTCCAGAAGCTTTACATTTTTTGTTTTACATTTAGATCTATGTTACATTTTGAGTTCATTTTTATGAAGCACTTCCACATTATTATTTTATTTCATGTTGATGTTGTGCCAGCACCACCTTGTTGAAAAGACTGCTTTTTGCTTCATTGTATTGTCTTTGCTCCTTTATCAAAGATGAATTGACTATGTTTACGTGGGTCAGCTTATAGATTCACTATTCTGCTCTGTTGATGTAATTGCCTAATAAAACAAGAGCCATCACAATATGGCACAATTTAGCCTTTATTTATGGCCACAGACAATTTGTGTTTTTGGAGAATAGACTCTCCGTAGCAGAATTTAATGACTTTTTTTTTCTTTTGGGGGGTTGTTTTTGAGTTATTAAGTGTAGATATGATGTGTTCATTAATAATGAACTAATTGACAATCAGATTTCCCCTCTTGCCTTGGAAATTGGCACTTTTTATGTAAACAGTAATTTAAAAATGATTTGGGTCAGGTGCGGTGGTTCATACCTGTAATCCCAGCACTTCAGGAGGCCAAGGTGGGAGGATTACTTTAGTACAGAAGTTGGAGACTATCCAGGGCAAGAGAATGTGAGACTTCATCTCTTCCCAAAATAAAAACACTGCACTCCAGCTAGAAAGAAAAAAGATAATAGAGAAAAAAAAATCAGAATGGAAAAAGATCCAGAATAGCCAACTTATTACTGAAGGACGGCAAAGTTCTACTACAATTTAAGACTTATTATAAAACTACAATAATTAAGACAATGTGCTGTTAGTAAAAGAATAGACTGCCTGTCCATGGTCATAAATAAAGGCTAAATTGTGCCATGGTGTAATGACTCTTTTTTAAATTAATATTTCTTTGTTATTACAGCAAGGATGTTGCAAAGGATACATAATGCTCAATTTAATTTCTTTTTTCAATCCTTCAAATTAGTAGTGGCAATATTTATTTGATTCAATAATTATAGCTTAACAAGCTATAACTATATTTTCAATATAACCTTGTATTGAAAAGGTAACTCAAGTATCTTATGCTTTTTCTACTTTACAAGTCACCTGTCTTGGTGATAAGTACTTTTAGGAGCTATTTTATTTGAGAACTTCACAAAAGTAATTTTTCTATGAATGACTAATGAGAAATTAAAATGCTGAATAATCATGCCCTTTTATCACTATAACTCATGTAGTTAATAAAAACTATCTTATTGTATTTTATTGCAAACATAAGGCCATCCACACAGTACTTAAGTCAATATGATTATGATGACATCTCAAAAAAATAAATAAATAAAATCAAAGGAAACAAGTATACCATAAAAATACTTCTCAGAGTTTCTCTTAAGAGTAAGTAGTGAAAATAGAATTATGTCAATAATTGAATCAATCTTTTTAATTACCTTCAACTAAAGAACCTGTTGCATACTCCTAACCATAGCTCTTTAAGAAGCAATAATTTTCAACCCTTTCAGAATTGCTGACATATCTTTTTTCCCATAGTATTTAAAAATTTATTTAGTTTAATAGTTGGTTAACTCTTACAATATACCAGGTATGATTCTAAATTATTTATATGTACTGTTTAATCACTTAAAATAAGTTTAATTTTTATATAAATGAGAAAAAAAAGTACAAATGACTTAAGTAATTTATCTACATAGTAGATCCAGGTTTCAGTATTTTGATATTCTGCCTCTGGCTTAAAGAAGAAATATTTTGTTTATATAGCAAAATAAACAACTCCCCCATTGTGAACAGGCTAGGGTATCTATTGCATGCAAACGAATCATTTCTAGTAACTTTGTTTATCATAAGTTACCACAGTCTCAATATAGTTTCCTAACTCTAATAACAGTATCTAAAAGACAACTTACAATATGGTCTTACATACTTTCATTATCTTCTATTAGGTTTCTCTTCCTTGTCTCTAAGGCTATGTGAATTTGATGCTTTTATTTAGCTTTGATCCATGTTACTCAATGGCCCTTCTTTGCCCTGGGGTAATGTGGATAGAATACATTTATCCATGAATAGGAAAAAATATATATTGTCTCCATTCCTCTAGATGTTGCCCCTGACTTGTTGTAGCACAGCAATACCCACAGGTTAAGATGTAAACTCTCCATGGGCCAGTTTGACATAAAATTATCTTAGGCTTCATGTAAAATTCACTAACATTCCTAACAATAGCTGATGAGCTAAAAAAAAAAAAAGTAAAAAAAAAAAAATTACAAAAAACAGCAACCAAACACACCTGATAATGTTTTAAGAAAGTTCAAGAATTTGTGTTTGGCCACATTCAAAGATATCCTGGGCCACATGTGGGACAAGCTTGGTATCGGTCAGGAATGCGGCCCTCCTGAGATAACGGCATACATGCTGCTTCACCTCCTCTGGCCTATAACCCCCACTGCCCAAGCTGTATAAAGCAGCAGCTCCACTTACCTTTTATTTCTTATCTCTATTTTCCTGTTTCACATTTTTTTCTCCACAGGACTTATCAAAAAGTAACATATATATCTCATTGCTTATTTGTGTTGTTCTGTGAGTTAATCTGGCTTCTCTGAGATGTGGACAAGATGAAATTATCCATGCAAGAGATCTACCAGAGACAAAGCCTTCAAGGAATAACAGAAGGGAACTGAGGGAGTCTGAAAAGTTGTCAGACCCTGATGACAGTTGGCCCTGGGTAAAAGATAAAAAGAAAGAAGGAAAGAGTGAAGCAACTTAGCCTGCTGTATAGACCTAAGAGTCTTGACAATTATTGTACAGTTCTTGCCTCAAAACATTCCATCAAAGAAACACCATGTTGCCTTCCTGAATGAGATCACCTTTACACCCTTGCTTCATATAGTTATTGGCATAGAGAAACAATAGAAAGCATGCCCTTGGCACAAACGACTAATTTTAGAGCATAATATCTGTAACTGTCAGTTAATTATGCTCCTCACAAATGGAGATCTGACAGGCATGCATCGAGTCTGTACCTACTGAAGTACAGGGGTGTCTTTGTTCGTTGTCCTGTGCTAAACACCTACAGGAGTACCTGGGTCATAGTAATAATCAACAAATGTATTAGAATAAATTGTCTCTGGCAAAAATATGTTTATATTTTCTGTAGCATCTTCTTGGAAATTAGTCTTCTTCCAGGAGCTACTGGTGATCTGGAATTATAGACCACCTTGAGGGATGTCTGAATTCTCTTGAAAACTTCACACTAGCACAAGAAAAATTTCTGTAAAGGTGCTATGTGACAAGAAACTGGAGAAATGTCCTTGCAGAACACAAATTATCTCTAACACTAGTCACTGAAAAGTAATTAAATGGAGTTTCAGTGGCAACTGAAACAGAATGAGTGCTGATGAGTTTCAGAATGGAATGTGAGCCATCTAGAGTCCAGAAGCCCTGTGGGACCTATGTTCTACTTCATTAAACATAGCCATAGTTTCAAACAGTTGTATTATCTAAGTGCAAAGTGCTCTATTATTTAAGAATATTCAATGCTGCTAAAGATGATGAAAAATAGTAGAATGGGTGAAAATCATAGGATGTATTAATCATACAGAGTGACCAAGCAAATAGCTTATGAGACAAAGGAAGAATTCATAAAATTGTTATGAATAAAATATGTTAGCAACCTATGATATAAAGTAAAATAAATAGGATAAATCATGTAGATAAAGGCAAAAACAAGAAATCCATTATGGATAAAAAGGGATAGAAAGAACCAGTAAATTTAAAATATTAATAAGCACAAATCACACCTCCTTCAGTTTGGCAATGAAATCTTCCCTAAATCAATCACCCATTGGTGACATTTTTTATGGTCCAATGTGGCACTCATGTGTGCTCTACTGCAGAAACCTAGTTAATAGGCATGGCCGCTCTGCAAATCACAGGCAAGCTATACTTACTGGACAGGCATACATGCTGCCCATCCTTCCAGTAGGGCTAGTATACTTGGCTCCAGGCATCGTCTTTGAGCTGAATCCCCTTCCTCAAATTTCACCTTTGATTCCCATTATCACATTATCAACAGAGAAGGATGTTGTGGCAGAGACAGTAAGAAACACAGGACATATGAATATTGTGTAACACAGAGTTCATTGTGGTCATTTCACCCAACATGTGCCCTATTCTAACTGTGTTAACCTATCCCATTTCTTTGCTATTAATTTATACTGTGTTTTAAGTTGATTCAGTAGACAATGCAATTCAAAATCTTACGTAGGTGTGTGTGACTTTCAACTCCAGGAGCTCTGTGGTTGTTTGCCTGGTAGTTTCCTGAAGATTACCATTGCAAAATGGTAATTTTCCATCTGACATAACTTGTTCTCATTCAAAAAAAAATCTTTGTAAGCTATTACAGGTAACAGAATAATTGGAACCAGAATTCCTTTTATCAAGGAAACTTATGTTGGAGGAAAATGCTTGCACAAGTTGCTTAGGGTAGAACGTTTAATACAGAATCTCATTAGATGTGGGCTTCTCTGTGGCAATTAATGGAAAGACCCGGACACAAAAGAGATGTGGCACACTCTTTGAATGAAAAAAAAAATTAATAAAGAAAATGTGATAGTCAGTCTAAGGGATTTCTACAGAAATATAAAAATCTAATCCTACCCAACCCATAAGTAATAAATCTTAGGGAAGCAAAATGGTGTTCATTGAAAATGAAATATAGATTCAAACTTAGCAAGAGTTTAGTGACATAAAACCTTGAAGTGCTTTCAGGATTACATAAACAGTTGGTTAAAAATTAAATCTTTAATCTGATGGAGTAGCCCATTAACTTCCAGGAAAAATTATATGAAGTAGTTTACAAGATAGAGATTCTTGGCTCAGCAAAGGCTGATAATGGTGGAGAGTGTGTTAAAGTTGTGTAGAGTTATTAATTTCCTCAACAGACAGGTGAACTGAGTTGGGCCTATGTGGCCCAGAACTCTTTGCAAGCTTTGACATATAAATTTTTGTCACAGATTGTTATGTTTTCTGTGTGAGCCATGGTATGAAAATGCTGCGAATCAGCAGGTTATGATAATACATTGGCAGATATCCTGAGCAATGTGGAATCCATGTGGAGTAAAGCGTCAGACTGTGGAGAACCCTCATGGTTATCATATCATATTTCTTTACAACGTCCCCAAAGTCATAACTGACAATATTTCACTTAAGGTTGATATTAACTTTTAGAGATAGATACTTTTATATTACTTATTTTATAGATGAACAGAGGTCATTCAAAGACCTCTGCTGAATAACCTTTCATTTTTATAAAGGCAGCCAAACCACAATTTTTACAGGGGGAAATGCACCCAGACAAAGGATTTGATTTTCTGAGACTCAGTTGTAAAGACAGGAGATTGAATTTTCCAAAGATGGTGAACAATATCTCCCACAAAATATGGTTTCCTGGAAATATGCCAATACCCCTCTTTAGTCTGCAAAGGTGTAGGTATGCATGAAGGAAAAGACTGAATTCAAATTATACTGTGTGATGTTCAAGTCTAGGTTAGGAAGGAACTCAGCTTCTGTGCTTTATGTTGGATGTTTACTCCTAACACACATCAGTGAAGATGCCTTCAGAGTATTTCAGCCTACAGCCATCAAGTTACTCCTAGCTTTTCAGTCTATCTAGCTGAGGCATTAATCATTTTGGAGTAGAGACACGTAATTACTTCTATGTCCTTTATAAATTCCTAACCCATAAAAACTTCAAACACGACAAAATGGTGGTTCTTTTATTCCCAAAGTTTGAGGTGATTAGTCAGTGATGGTAAGTGAAACAGACGCTAACTACAGTTAAGTGAATACGTTTGAGTCAAGGAGATATAAATGAAAGTTGGAAATAACATAGAGGCTTTTTTAAAGGAAACAAATGGCTAAGCTGAGTTGTAGTCTCTGCCCTTCCCTTTTCTACCTTTATGCACCCTGAAATGAGGATGTAACAGCCATCACCATTAGAGCTCCAGTTCCTATCACATAGCATTGACAATGGAAACCTGAAGATGGCAGTAGAGATAGACAGATACAGGAAGCCTAAATTTTTGATGACACTTCATCAAGTCTTCTAGAAATTCAGAATAGTTGGCCACTACAATTAATATACATGAGAGAAAAGTAGCAACTTACATATTTAAGACATTATTATATTGGATTTTCTTGCTTGTGCTGCCAATCTTAGAAACAGTTTTTTGCATTCTAAATAAATCAAGTCACGTGCCCAGGTTAATGTGTAAAAAGCAAGGATTTGCTCTCCAGTGATCTGACTTCAGGACCTTCAGTTTAATTAAAGCATACTGCCCTGGAGGCAGAAGTGCAACTGTCAAAAAGTGAAATATTATAAAGCTTTTTAAAAAATCAAAAATAAAATATGTCATAATTGGAGAATTTTAAAGATATAGAAGCTATAAAATATTTTCTCGTGGAGAAACTCTGCAGCAATTAGACTCTCTGCCACCTGCTCTTGCCATTGTCATTATCAGTCACAGAAGAAAATCTTTAATATCTATGAAAATTTATATTAGACTAAATATTTTTATTATCCTATCCCATGGGTATTCAGTGAAATTGTTTTACATATGTATTTAATATTATATATAAAAAATCATATAATTCATTAAGTTTATTAAAAGAAAGATATATATTGGGGTCAAGTATGTCCTTCTGTTTGTTTTTGTTGTTGTTGTATTTAAATTCATTAAATATAGTACAGTCATATAAACAAAAAATCCTGATTGTAAAACCAAATTCTAAATGAGAAACTTCCTTGTGGCCCTAGTTCACAAATAATTATGGGAACATCCCATTCTGTGTAAGTGAAAAATTCATTCTTTCTGATTTTCTGTGCACTTGCACATGTGTAGCTCGCTAGTTTCATTTGCAGCAGAGATATTGAAAACACATTTCAAGGGCTCCTACTGATTTAAGAAATTTATTGTACCTTAAGGGCTGTCAGAAGAAATTTGCAAATTACTCCTCCAAATTATTTCAACAAGGAAACATACTGATATGTTCAGGTAATGGAAAGGGGAAAAAGATTAACATAAGAGTCATAAGAAATCTATTGTGCAGCATAAATCACAGGTAGTCAAATATGTTGTGTAAAAAAGATGCTGTGCTAAAATGCAAGAAAGAATGTATACTATACTTTGTTTCTTATTCAACTCAGAGTACTCCTTTGATTTCAATGTTAAAATATACACTTCCTCATTTTTCTGTACCAGGAAAAGGGCTTTAAGCCATTTCTTTCTTCCATAAAATAATATTTGGTGAATAAGGAACCATTGTCTTCCACCTAGGAACATATAGATATATTTCTACATACACAAAAAAATTAACTGAAATATTTGAAGAGTCAACAAACCCAGACAAATCAATTAATGTAAGCATTATGTTTAATCACAAATAGGGATTAAATTCGGTTATATTTTAAAGAAATGTATCCTGTGATTATGCTTTCTTTATAAATTTTATTGAAAAAATATACTTAATTTGCCATCAATAAAGTCACAGATAAAATGTGCTCTTCAATACATACAATGGAGGAAGGTATTTTTAAAATATTTTAAAACCTGGCATCTATTAGTGGGGGAACATTACTGATTTAGGAAAACACCCGATAGCCTATCAAGATGTGGAAATAATTGGACCTCAGCAATACATGAAAGGAAATGGTGAAGACAAAGTGTTTTCATAAGAGCTAAACTGTTTAGGAAAATGGGAATCTTTCTGTGTTAGTCACGCTTCCCTAGAGCGAAGGAACTAATAGCATAGATAGATAGATAGATAGATAGATATGATAGATCAATAGATAGACAGACAGTAGATAGATAGATAGATAGATAGATACATACATACATACATACATACAAAGGAGTTTATTAAGTATTAACTTACACAATCACAAGGTCCCACAGCAGGCTGTCTGCAAGCTCGAGGCCAGTCCCAGTCTCAAAACTGAAGAACCTGGAGTCCAGTGTTTGAGGGAGGAAGCAGGCAGCCAGCGTGCCAGAAAGATGTAGGCTGGGAGGCTAGGCTAGTCTCGCCTTTTCCTGTTTTTCTTCCTTCTTTTATTGGCTGGCAGCTGATTACATTGTGCCCTCCAGATTTAGGGTGGGTCTGTGCTCCCCAGCCAACTGACTCAAATGTTAATCTTTTGCAACATCCTCAGAGACACACCCAGGAACAATACTTTGCATCCTTCAATCCATTAAGTTGACACTCAGTATTAACAATCACACTTTCTATTCATTTCTATCTAGTTTATTTTTTTAAATAATTTTTAGGGGAAATCACACTGGTGGTAGTGACTGGTGGAAGTGATTTGTTTTTGCAGAAAGAAGAAGTTATAATGTTGTGAGAGGATAAGAATAGTGGATTGGGAATGATTGTGGAGAGTCAATACACTCAATTTTATGTTATGTTTTCTGTTGTGTCATAATTAAAATTTTCATAATCTGTGACTTCAGTAAAGCTTCTGCAGAACAAACCCTTATCTATTTACTGTATGGTGCACGATGAAATATGTGCTTATTAACTCTCTATTTAGTTTTAAAGAATCCAAGGAAAGTGAATGAGCTCCATATTGAAATAGAAGCAAGGAGCAATACATCAATCAAATTGGGCAGAAAAAAAGAACAGAGATTTGGGGATGATTTAAGTAGCTTAAAGCTATCCTCTGAACTATCTCCATGACTGCCTAGTGTTTCAGGGATTAGCAGGGACGTGGTGCTATAATCTGGAATAAAACAATACTAAGCATCAAATAATATTTGAGTCAGGTAAATTTCAAATGTTCTATTGTTGATGCAAAAACACCTGCTGCTGGTGGACATATTGTCGAAACTCAGAACTTGTGTGTGTGTGTGTGTGTGTGTGTGTGTGTGTGTGTGTGTGTGTGTGTGTAAAGACAACATTGAACTTTGGCAAATAGACTTGCTTAATCCAAAAAATGTATTTTAAGAAAATAATACACCACATTAACCTAACACATTTAAAATGGTTGCTTGCATCCCTTAATTTTTCCCAAGTAAACAATGTTTTTTGTAAATGCAACAAAAAACCCTAAATCATTTTTTCCAATTGAGAATGATGATGAAAGAATAATACAACATGTTTTATTATTCTAATATGTTCAAATCAGGTATTTTGTTTTGGTAGTGCCTGACATCATATGTGCACCAATTTAAATGAATTATTTGGTAAGATCTTAGTGCAGCAGATAAACTAGATACTTAAATGACCTATTCATCTGTTTATAGGTTTATCTATCTGAGGCACAGAACTGACTTGAGAAGAGTTTTAATAGTGAGTCTGAGATAATATTTGTACAATAAAAGTTATTATTCTTGAGCAAATATATTTTGTTTTTAGGGTAATGTTTTCTTTCTAAGACCTTGCTTATTTTACTTGAGACCATTTTTGCCAGTTGCAACTGGCAATTTAAGATTACTTTCTAACCCCAAATTGTTAGTTTGCACTAATAAGCTTCCATAGACAAGGCACACTGATAAAAAGTAAAAGCTGGTGATATTTGGCCTGTATAGTATTAAAATTATCAAGCTTATAAAAGATATGTCACTAGGTTAATTAATTAGAATAATATAAAGCAAATTACTATAAATACACTATCAGGTATTATTATAAACAGCTGCTCTAGAAAGTTACTTTTCTATATAGAATTACAGAAAAGAACTGTGGTGGAGGGCAGATTTAGATAGGCCATAGATAAGTTTTGTGGTGATTATAGGAGTGTGATGGAAATTCCAAATGAAAATAATGTTATGATAAATAACATAGTTAAGAGTGCTGCAGTACGAGAGAAATGAGATTTGGGTCCAGTTGTGGCCCAGCGACTAAGAAGATATATGTACTCTGCAAATTAATTAAAATTTTTGAACTTTAGTATCTTTAATACAATCTATTTGATCTTCTAATATCTGTATATAAGAAAAGTTACATTTCCTTATTTATTCAAATTAAATTACAAAGAAATTTGAGTCCCTCTTATCTACTGGGTTGGTCAAATCACTACTCCTAGGTGTTTTGTTTTGTTTTGTTTTGTTGAGACAGAGTTTAGCTCTTGTTGCCCAGGTTGGAGTGCAATGGCAGGATCTCAGCTCACCGCAACCTCCATCTCTAGGTTCAAGCGATGCTCCTGCCTCAGCCTCTTGAGTAGCTGGGATTACAGGCATGCGCTACCACACCCAGCTAATTTTGTATTTGTACTAGAAACAGGGTTTCTCCATGTTGGTCAGGCTCGTTTCAAACTACCAACCTCAGATGATTAGCCTGCCTTGGCCTCCCAAAGCCCTGGGATTACAGGCATGAGCCACCATGCCCAGCCAGATGGTCTTTTTGTTTGAGTGTTTGTTTCAATCTTCCCATTTTGGAGGATGGTATGATCGATTTAATTTCTTCTTCTATCCTTATTGATATACCATACCAGTTAAGTTATATGATCTGGAAAACGAAGATTATTATAGCCATCTCTTGGGTTTTTTGAGACTTCTAATATGAAAACTGAAAATGAACTGATTATTCTAGTATCTATTATATAGCAAATGTTCAACTTAGTTTAATTAAATTCTTTGAGACTAAGGTTTTTGTGATACCATTTCAATAGGAATAGAGAATACTTCTAATTTATTCTCAACCTGAAGTTTTGAAAAAAAATCACTTAAAGTTCTCTTTAAGATAATTATTCTCTTTGTTAAGAAGATTGGTTTTATTTTAATATAAAATACATTATTGGATGCTTCATATTCTTTTGAAAGCTAAAAAAAGTTGTGCTAACATTACCGCAAGCACATTTCTTTGTCTGTAGATTTTTCAAAGGTGGAACACCTTTGTCAATCAATAAAAGATATTAAATAAATTGTTCTGCCTTAAGTTTTATTGTTTTCAATATTGTTTTAGTTAAGTGGCTTTTGACTTGCACTCATAAAACTTTTTAAAGACAGACTTTTATATTTTGTTGATTTGCTATCATAAACCAAAAGTTTGACGAAGCTGGCAAAAGATTTATACAGCATGTAGTTAGAAGCATTCCAGAAAGACTCACAGAAACACAAAGATCTCCTCTGATGACAGAAGCAATAAAATTATTCCATTCCATATCCTATCACCCTTTCCTGGTCTTGTCCAATTTAGTGCTGGTCATTGACTCATGAATTAAGTGGTTTTAGATAAAGTAGTTCTTGGTCATAAACTGTTTCAAAATGTAATAAAGGGGATATTTCTCTTATAGGGCATTGTATATCCTATTTTAAGATGAAATGATGTGCAATGACCAATGACAATCATTTGAGTTGTGTTAAAAAAGAATGACAATAGGAAGCTGGTTGAGGAAAAGGATAAGAATTTAATGGAAGAGAGATCCAGAGGAAAGCAGAAAACTGCATACTTCATTACTGCAGAACACACAGAAAAGAATAGAAGCTGATGAAGAAGCAGAGAGCATAAGAAGGTGTGGATGTTTAAAAAAATGGCAGTAGAGTCTTTGACACTTCCCCACACTTAGAGGTAGGATATATGCTATCTCCCATCAATTCTGGGCAGACTTTTTACTGCTGTGACTGTAATAGAGTAGGGGAAAAGTGATGCTAAGGAATGTCTGGTGGTAAGTCATGAAACACAAAGCAGGTTTCTCTTTGACATTGGAATAGACAGCCTAAACTGGACAGCCTAAATCTGGACAACCTAAACTACCATGTAGCTATTCTGGGTATTCAACAACCACCATGCTGTGAGGAACCAGAATACATAGATTTGCCAAGTTGATGTGACAATCTCTGTCTTCAGGTCATTGCAGTTCCATTGGCAGACATATCAGTAAAGGAACCTCCAGTTGATGCCAGCCTTCAGTCATTGCATTATCCTAGTCTTCAAGCTTTCCAAGATTAGGTCCTGGACATTGTGGAGCAAAGAAAATCAGCTTCTGTTGTAACATGTCCAAATATCTTATCCACAGAATCCGGAAGCATTTTTTAAGGCAGTTATTTCAGAGCACTACATTTTAAGTATTTTGCATCTGGGGATAATGTTAGTTGTTTGGAGATATTTGATTAATAATTTCATTAGCAGACTAGTTTTGTTTTCTAATTTAGAATCATGAACTCTTCACAAGCTCACAAAATGTTACTTTCTAAAACTGATTTTCTACATAAGAAACTTCCTTTAATATGTCTGATATTGCAGGTTTACTGGTGGTGAATTATTTTTGCTAGAACTCCATGTGACATAACCCACTGATTCAATTAAAAAATGGGCAAAAGATTTGATAGACATTTCTAAAAAAAGAAAAAGACAAACAAATGGCCATCAAGTATATAAAACATGCACTACAGCACCAATCATTAGAGACACCAACTGGGGTGAGATATCATCTCACCCCAGTTAAAATGTTTTTTATACAAAAGACAGGCAATAATCAATGCTACCAAGGATGTGGAAAACGGGGAATGTTCACACATTGTTGATGAACTATAAATTAGCACAACCAATGTGGATAAGAGTATGGAGGTTTCTCAAAAACTAAAAATAGTAACTACCATATGATCTAGCAACCCCACTGTTGGGTATACATACAAAGAAAAAAAGTCAGTATATCGAAGAGATGTCTGCACTCCCATGATAATGCAGCACTATTCATGACAGCCGAGATATGGAATCAAGTGAAGTGTTCATCAATAGATGAATAAAGAAAACGTTATACATATACATATATAGCCATAAAAAAGCAAAAAGCCTGTCATTTTCAGCAACAGGGACGGAGCTGGAGAATATTAAGTGGAACACGCAGACGCAGAAAGAAAAATATCACATGTTCTCACTCATATATGGAAGCTTTAAAAAAAAGCCTTGAACTCATGCAGATAGAGAGTGGAATGATGGTTGCCAGAGCCTGAGGAGGGTAGAGAAGGGGGCAGGTGAATAAAGTGGGATGGTTAATGGGTACAAAATACAGTTAGATAGTTTGAATAAAATCTAGTATTTGATAGCACAATAGGGTGACTTCAGTTACTATAGTCAACTATACTTTATTGTACATTTCAAAGTAACTAAAGGAAAATAATTGTACTGTTCCTAAAATAAATAAAAGACAAATGATTAGGACAATGGATACACCCCTGACTATGAATTGATTACTAAACACGATAAGCCTGTATCAAAACGTCACTTGTACTCTATACTATATACAACTATTATGTGCCCATTATTTAAATATTTAAATTAAATTAAATATTCAAACATTTAAATTAAATTAAATATTTAAATAATTTAAAATATTTAATGTTGCTTTCATTAGTGAAAGACTATGTTATCTGATATAGAATTTTAGTTTTAGTGTTTGTCTTTAGACTCGCTTCATTGTCTTGTGGCATGTATACTCTAATAAGAAGTCAGATATGTTATTTTTTGAAATTTCCGTATGTAATGTGTCCATTCTTCTGAGGCTGCTTTTAGTGATTTTAAAATCACTGTTTCTCAGAAATCTAATTGCGAAGTTTCCTGTATTCTGTTTATAGTCTTTATGCTTTGGAATCATTAAGATTTTGGATATGTAGTCAGATTTAAGAATTTGTTTTTATCATTCTTTTCAGGAATATATTTATGTTATTCCTAAGTGTTTTTTCTTTATGTTCAATTTGTGTTTATTAAGAGGTTTATTAGTTTTTAAAGTACAATGCCTTATATTTTCCTTCAAAATTTGAAAGGAATTAGCTACTATTCTTCAAACATATTTTGTTCCTCCTCTTGCCTTTCTACTTCTCCCTTATACATTGGACTACTTGATGCTATTTTCATTTCTTTCGGTCTTTTCTCTGCATTTTATTTTTCACTATTTTGTATTGCCATGTCTTTAAGTTAACTCATATAATCTTTTATAGTGTCTACTTAGCTCTTATTTCAATTCGGTATCTTTTTCATTTTAGATATCATATTTTTCATCTCTAGAAATTGAATTTCAATCTTCATTGCTTATATCTCGTTCCCTTCTCATAATGATCATGATTTTCTCTACCTTCTTGAAAACATGGAGTTTATAGTAACTGTTTTAATTCCTTGATTGCTATTTCTAACACAAATGACAGTCTAGATCCTTTATTTTTATTCTCCTTTTACATGTGCAATTTATTATGATGCATTCTTGGTCATTTTTGATCAAATGTAAGATGTTTTGAATTTTATAATTTTAGATGTTAATTTTTATTATATTTATTTTTATCTTACTGGAACTGGTTCAGTGATACACTTGTTACTCAGAAGCCCTTTGGGTCATGAGTACAGAGCAGCCTTCAGCTTTGGCTCTACTGCATTTCCCTTCCTTCCTTCCTTCCTTCCTTCCTTCCTTCCTTCCTTCCTTCCTTCCTTCCTTCCTTCCTTCCATCCTTCTTGTTTTAGCTCTACTGAATTTCTTTATCTTTCTTTCTTTTTCTTTCTTTCTTTATTTCTTTCTGCTATAAAACCTAGAAGCAAGTTATCTGCTCTGTGATGTGTTCCTTCTTCTCAGAGAGCTGAACCTTTGTTTTCATTCAGCAATTTAAACACTCTATTTGTAGAATCTAGAAAAGGATATATCAGAGACCATAGTTGCCTATAGTAAAAAATAGAATATTGGGGTATAAAACCTAGAAGCAAGCTATCTGAGAAATTGCTTTGCAGTGTATGCATTCATCTCAGAGACTTGAACATGTTTTGATTCAGCAGTTTGGATACACTCTTTACTTAGAATGTTGAAAGAAACATTTCAGACTACATTGAGGTCTATAGTGAAAAACCAAGTATCCGGTGATAAAGTCTTAAAGAAAGCTGTCTTTGAAACTGCTTTCTAATGTGTGCATTCATCTCAGAGAGTTGACCCAAGTTTCGATTCAGCAGTTTAGAAAGATTCTTTGTGTAGAATCTAGAAAGTGATATTTCTTGTTCCACTGTGGCCTATAGTTAAAAACCGAATATCTGGCTGTAAAACCTAGAAGCAAAACCTATCTTATAAACTGCTTTCTGATGTGTACATTCATCTCAAAGAGTTAAATGTATGTTTTGATTCAGCAGAACCATATGAAAAGCCTAATTTAAAAATTGAGAATCCAGAAAAGTAAAAAGCAGTGGAAATAAAGCAATTATATTCCCAGAATTGACAATCAGTTGGAAATTAGGTCAAATGCTATTTATCAAAAAATACAGGTATATGACACTTAAATAATAATTCAAACAAGAAAAAAAGATCAGTAATCTGGATTTCATCAAAAGTAAAATTTTCCATCTTTTTGAAAGATGCTATTCAGAGAATGACAAAATTTGCAGCTGAAAGAACATTTGCAAAAATATATCAGTAAAGAACTTGTATCCAGAATATGTAAAGAAGTCTCAAAATGCAATAATAAAATAAACAGACCACCACAAACAACAACAAAAAAGAATTAGGAAAATGTTTAGTTACTAGATAAATGCAAATTAATACCACTGTAAGAGACTATCACACATCTATTAGAATGTTAAAAAAGGAAAAAAAGACAAAGTAATACCAAGCCCTGCTGAGGATGGAGAACAACCAGAGTTCTCCTATCCCAATGGTACAGAACAAGGGAGTGAAATAGTAAGCCACTATCCAAATCACTTACACAGCTTCTTAAAAAATGTAAATCTACTCTACAAAATGGCACAGCATTCATTCACAGCATTCATTAACCCAAAATAAAAATGATACTCACATAAAATAAGCATATGTGAAAGTTTACAGTGACTATTCTGCATAATTGATAAAAACTGGAAATAAATCAAATGTCCTTAACCTGTTGAATGGACACAGATGCTGGTACAGCGAATTTTCATGTAAGGAAATGCTAATCTGCTACTAAAAAGAGCAAACTACGTACTTACAGGAAAAAAAAAAAAAGCTACATGGATCTGGGCACAGTGGGCCTGTAATCCCAGTCCTTTGGGAAGCCAAGACAAGTGGATCACTTGAGGTAAGGAGTTCAAGACTAGTCTGGCCAATGTGGTGAAACTCCATCTCTACGAAACATAGAAAAATCAGCTGGGAGTAGTTATGCATACCTGTAATCCCAGCTACTTGGGATGCTGAGGCAGAAGAATTGCTTCAACCTGGGAGGCAGAGGTTGCAGAGAGCCGAGATCCCACCACTGCACTCTAGCCTGGGTGACAGAGTAAGACTCTGTCCAAAAATAAATAAATAAATTAATTAATTAAACAAATAAATGAATGGATGAACATAAAATACAATTTTGTAAGTGAAAGACGCCAACCCCAAAAGGCTATCTTATATATAATTCTATTTTTATGACATTCTGGAACAGCACAACAGAGAGACAAGGGAGCATGATCAGTAATTGCCAGGAGCCGAAGATGAAATGAGAGGTTACCTATAAACAGGTATAAAGGAACTGGAGAGGATAATAGAACTATTTTATATCTTGGTTATTTTGATGGTTAAATTATGCATTTTTCAAAATTCATAATATTGAACATACAAAAATTGTAAACTTTACTATACTTATACAATATATTCATTTCCTATGGGTGCTGTAACAAATTATTAAAAACTTAGTGGTTTAAAATGAAGTCAATGCATTTGCTCACATTCAGGAGGCCAAATGTCTAAATTCAGTATCACTGGGATAAAACCAATCTGAGAGCAGGGCTGCTCCTGAGGCTCCAGAAAATAATTCATTCATATTTCTTTCAGATTATGGTTGTTGTCTTCATTTTTTGACTTGTGGCTGCCTCACTCCAATCTATGCCTACATAGACACATTGCCTTGCTTCCTCTGTGTGTGTCAAATCTCCCTACGTCTGCCTCTTACAAAGACACCTGTGATTCCAGGTAGGACTCACCTAGATCTCTAAAGATCAAGATTCTTAATTTAATCACAATTGTAAAGTCCTCTTTTGTTATACAAGGCAATATTCACAGGTTCTGGAGTTTCAGACGTTAAGTCTCTTATTTGGGGGAGGGCATTATTCAAACTACCACATACCAAGTTATCACACAAAATTATTGTTAAATACTCAAATACATTCATTCACTAAAACTTATATTTAATGTTACAACATAAAATTATTGTTAAATGCTCAAATACATTCATTCATTAAATATATCTACTCTGCCTCCTACCAGAGTTGGGCAGGACTGGCTGCCATTACTGGCTGCCCCTACCAAGGGGCAGCTGGAACTTTGGACCATATTGAGGACTAGCTGAAACAAGTACCAGCGGAAGCAGCTTTTCATAAGACATGCCAACCAGTGTGCCATGTCAACCTATCATTGCCATGGCAATGCCCAAAGTTATCACCCTTTTCTATGGTAATGAACTCAGCACCTGGAAGTGACTACCCTTTTCCTAGAAATGTTTGCATAAACGACTGCTTAATTTACATGTGATTATAAGTAAGTATAAATATAACTGCAGCAGTGTTGTGCCCACCAAAATCTCATCCTGAATTGTACTCCCATAATTCCCTCACGTACTGGGGGGAATCTAGTGGAACATAATTGAATCAGGTGGGCGATTTCCCCCTTACTGTTCTTATGGTAGTTAATAAGTCTCATGTGATCTCATAGTTTGCTAAGGGGAAACTCGTTTCGCTCAGTTCTCATTCTCTCCTTGCCTGCTGCCATCCACGTAAGATGGGACTTGCTGCTCCTTGCCTGCTGCCATGATGGTGAGGCTTCCACAACCATGTGGAACTGTAAGTCCAATTAAACCTTTGTCTTTTGTGAATTGCCCAGTCTTGGGTATGTCTTTATCAGCTGCATGAAAATGGACTAATACAATAAACTGGTACTGGGAGTGGGGCACTGCTATAAAGACACCCGAAATTGTGCAATGTCTGGTCTGACCCACAGACCCTGACCCAGCGACAGATGAACAAATGCACTCAGACACAGATATCCAAGGAAAGAGTGGGCTGGGGGTCTGGGCAGCTTACAGACACTGACAAGGGTCCAATAAAGAGTTAGTAGCAGTGGCCCTCACCAGACAGTGAAGTTCGAATTTATTTAGTACAGATTACATAACAAGGGTCTTGAGTAAACACCACTAGTGGGTAATTAACTTTCCCAAATCCCTGAGTAGAGAGCAGATCCCCGCACATAAGATCAAAGGTTAGTCTAAGACCACCTGAATAAACAAGCTGTTTACATAAACTCTTCTGGATTCCTATGTATTTATGCCCTAAGCTTTTAAAAGAATTCAGCTGCCTTCAGCCAAACCTTTTTTTTTTTTAATGTGCTTTGGGCTCTGGGGTACATGTGCACATCCTGCATCCTGCAGGATTGTTGCATAGGTACTTACATACATACACGCCATGGTGGTTTGCTGTCTCCGTACCCTGCCCGGCCCCTACACCTACATCAGGTGTTTCTCTCCGTGTTATCACTCCCCATTCTCCCTGCCTCCCCTTCCCTCCTCTCCACCCCCTGACCTAGCCCACTAAGTGTTGTTCCCCTCCCTGTGTCCATGTGTTCTCATTGCTCATCACCTGCCTATGAGTGAAAACATGTAGTATTTGGTTTTCTGTTCTTGTGTTAGTTTGCTGAGAATGAGTTTCTAGACTCATTCATGTCTTTACAAAGGACACAGACTCACAGTTTTTTTTATGGCTGCATAGTATTCCAAGGTGTATATGTGCCACATTTTCCTTGTGCAGTCTATTATTGATGGGCATTTGGTTTGATCCTAGATCTTTGCTATGGCAAACAGTGCTGGAAAGGACATACATTTGCATGTGCCTTTGTAATAGAACTATTTATAATCCTTTGGGTTTATACCCAGTAATGGGGTTGCTGGGTCAAATGTAATTTCTATTTCTAGATCCTTGAGGAATCGTCACACTGTATTCCATAATAGTTGAACCAAGTTACACTCCCACCAACAGTGTTAAAGTGTTCCTTTATCTCCACATCCTCTCCAGCATCTCTTGTCTCCAGATTTTTTAGCGATTGCCATTCTAACTGGTGTGAGATGGCATCTCAATGTGGCTTTGATTTGCATTTCTCTAATGACCAACGATAATGAGCAATTTTTCATGTTAGCTGGCCGCATAAATATTTTCTTTTGAAAAGTGTCTGTTCATGTTCTTTGCCCGCTTTTGGATGGGTTTGTTTGTTTGTTTTCTTGTAAATCTGTTCTTTGTGATTCTGGATATTAGCCCTTTGTCAGATAGGTAGATTGCAAATTTTTTTTTTCATTCTGTTGGTTGCCAGTTCACTCTAATGATTGTTTCTTTTGCTGTACAGAAGCTCTGGAGTTTAATTAGATCCCATTTGTCTATTTTGTCTTTTGTTGCCATTGCTTTTGGTGTTTTAGGCATGAAGTCCTTGCTTGTGCCTATGACCTGAATGGTGTTGCCCAGGTTATCTTCTAGGGTTTTTATGGTGTTAGTGGTTTGTAGTTCTCCTTGATGTCAGCCAAGCCTTTTAGTGAAGCTATACAACACCCTCAGGCCTTCAAAGAACATTTGTGACAATTTCCTATAACTACCTTTATAATTTATCCTCTAAAACTTTTCCCACCACCCTGACTGAACTCCCACTTTGGAAGCGACTTTGGAATTGGGTAACAGGCAGAGGTTGGAACAGTTTGGAGGGCTCAGAAGAAGAGAGAGAAATGTGAGAAAGTTCGGAACTTCCTAGAGACTTGTTGAATGGCTTTGCCCAAAATGCTGATAGCGATGTGGATAATAAGGTCCAGGCTGAGGTGGTCTCAGATGGAGATGAGGAACTTGTTGGGAACTAGAGCAAAGTGACTTTTGTTATGTTTTAGCAAGGAGATGGGTAGAATTTGGCCCCTGCCCTAGAAATATATGGAAACTTGAACTTGAAAGAGATGATTTAGGGTATCTGATGGAAGAAATTTCTAAGCAGCAAAGCATTCAAGAGGTGACTTAGGTGCTGTTAAAATCATTCAGTTTTAAAAGAAAAACACAGCATAAAACTTTGAAAAATTTGCAGCCTGACAATGTGATAGAAAAGAAAATCCCATTTTTTGAGGAGAAATTCAAGCTGGCTACAGAAATTTGCATAAGTAACTTGAAGCCAAATGTTAATCCCCAAGACAATGGGGAAAATGTCTCCAGAGCATGTTAGTAGTCTTCACGGCAGTCCCTCCTATCACAGGCCTGGAAACTTCAAAGGAAAAAGTGGTTTATTGGGGTGAACCCAGGGTCCTGGAGCTGTGAGTAGCCTAGGGGTTTGCTGTCCTGTATCCCAGTTGCTCTAGCCATGGCTGAATGGGCCCATGTAGTGCTCAGGCCATGGCTTCAGAGGGTGCAAACCCCAAACCTTGTCAACTTTTATTGGTGTTGAGCCTTCCAGTGCACAGAAGTCAAGAACTGAGGTTTGGGAACCTCTGTCTAGATTTGAGAAGATCTATGGAAACACCTGGAGGTCCAGGCAGAAGTTGGTTGTAGGGGCAGGGCTCTCACAGAAGCTTTGCTGGGGCTATGTGGAAGGAAAATGTGGGCACTCATACAGAGTTCTTACTTGAGTACTGCCTAGTGGAGCTGTGAGAAGAGGGCCACTGTCCTTTAGACCCCAGAATGGGAGATCCACCCATAGCTTGTAGCACGCACCTGGAAAGGCTACAGTCTCTCAACACCAGCCTGAGAAAGCAGCCAGCTGTACCCTGCAGAGCCACAGGGGTGGAGCTGCCCAGGTCCGTGGAAACCCACCGCTAGCATCAGTGTGATCTAGATGTGAGGCATGGAGTCAAAGGAGATCACTTTGGAGCTTTAAGATTTAATTTCCCTGCTGGATTTTGGACTTTCCAGGAGCCTGTAGCCCCTTAGTTTTGGCCAGTTTCTCTCATTTGGAATGGCAATATTTACCCAATGCCTGTACCCCCATGGTATCTAGGAGGTAACTGACATGCTTTTGATTTTACAGGCTCACAGGTGGAAGAGAAATGCCTTGTCTTGGCTAAGATTTTGGACTGTGGACTCTTGAGTTAACATTGAAATCAGTTAATACTTTGGGGTACTGTTGAGAAGGAATGATTGATTTTGAAATGTGATCTTACGGGATTTGGGAGGGGCCAGGAGGCGGAATGGTATGGTTTGGCTCTACATCTCCACCGAAATCTCATCTTGAATTGTACTCTCATAATTCCCATATGTTGTGGGAGGGACCTAGTGGTAGATAATTGAATCATGCAGGCAGTTTCGCCCATAATGTTCTTGTAGTAGTGAATAAGTCTCATGAGATCCAATGGTTTGTTAAGGGGAACCTCTTAACAAACTGTTCTCATTCTCTTTTGGCCTGCTGCTCTCCAGTTAAGATGGTACTTGCTCCTCCTTGCTTTCTGCCATGTTTGTGAGGCTTCCCCAGCCATGTGGAACTGTAAGTCCATATAAACCTCTTTCTTTTGTAAATTGTCCAGTCTCAGGTATGCCTTTATTAGCAGTGTGAAAACTGACTAATACACACTGCCTCTGAGCTGCTCATATGGGCACAATGCCTATAAGGTTGCTCTGCTGCTGCTGTACACTGCCAATTTTGTATAAGCTGCAGTTTGACCACCAGCTGGTCCTTGAATCCTTTTGCTGGCAAAGCCAAGGACCCTCCCAGGCTAAGCTCCAGTTTTGGGGCTTGCCTGTCTTGTATCAAGAAGGTTAAAATATAGTTTACACTCCATTCTTCCAACTATACCCTTGGATATAATTACTTAACCAGGGGGAGGATAAGTTTTTCCCAATATGTTTGCCATAACAGTAACCTTTCCCTAATTTGTACACTCACAGGTATTTTTTTTTTTTCCAGTTCACAGGTAAGACCTTCTATTCTACCAGAAATTTTACTGCACTGACTTACATATTTCCATCAGGGCAAGAATCCTGCCAGGTTTAATTTACATTGTACTACATTTCGGGGTGCTTGACTTGTACTAAGTGGAATACATATAATTAGTAGCCCCCGATTTTCAATGAATTTTATATCTGAAAATTTGCTAAAGCAATGATAGTTTCTCAACCATTCATCTTGGCTAAACCAACTCACTTGCTTAGGCATGTTGAAGAAGGCAGAAGTGATAGTTTGTTAAGCTGTAATGTATTTTACTGCTTTATGTGTTTTCATTTACAATCTTGTACTTCTGCCATCACTGTGAGAAGAAAAAATAAAAACTTGCTGGGCAGAGCAATCATTCCAGAAAGTGGGGAGAAATACACTGATTAATGAGAATATATCCTTGTTGTTATAAACCACTGAGATTTTTGGGGAGAGATTTGTTTCACAATGAGAATTCTCCATTTGAAGGAGTATTTCTAGTTCAATAAATACTTATAAGAAGTTAAAGATACCTACAGAAATAAGAATAATGAGCAAAAACAATATATTTGGTCTTATGTGTGGAAAAATATGTGGTGCACAATATGAAGTGTCTATCTGGAATCTTAATATTTAAATCTTATTCAATAATTATGACAGTATGATATCTGAAATAGAGCATATTATGGTAACTTGTGTTTTGTTTTGCAATGAAAACTGAGAATTAGAATCCATGATTGTTTACATTAAATCAGAATAATAAAAATTTAAAAGTTCAAGTCTTAATAATCCAGGAAAAGATATATTTTATTTGAACTTTGAAACTACATCATTCAGTAGCATAATTCACTTTTTAAACCAATTTCCTTGACATATATACTCTCTAACAGTAAGAATTTTCTTTTTAAATATGCATTTTCTTCACTTTACATGTAGGACCTACAGCGATGCCTGGCACATAACTGATTCTAAAAAATATTTTTTGAATAAATACATATATTCCATTTTTTTAATTTTCAAAAATATTTTAATATAAAATAAATTTTGATTTACATTAAAGAATATGTGACAGATGTGAGGGAAGAAAATCTTATAATTAAATTTCAGATTTTTATTGGGACTATGTCTCTGGAGTGAGACCTTCACAACTCTTTTCCCAGTGGTATAGCTGTTTTCCTCATTCAGGTGAAACTGAAGAGTAGGAGGAGGCTATGGTTGAAGGAATGTACTTCCTTTTTGATAAGACTCTAGGAATGTCTTTTCCACTGAAAAGTAGGCCTTTGTAATACAGAAGTTTCTGAAGCACCCTCTCAGTGACTATTCTTCCCCTTCCTCTACCAGAGGAAAAAGGGAATCATTCTGGGATCTTCGTTTTCAAGGCCTTGTGGAGTTTCTGGAGTTAAAGCTCATGAAAGAGTAGGGGGCCTCCTGGCTGGGCGGGGTGGTTCATGCCTGTAATCCCAGAACTTTGGGAGATAGAGGCAAGTGAATCACCTGAGGTCAGGAGTTCTAGACCAGCCTGAGCAACATGGTGAAATTCTGTCTCGATTAAAAATAGAAAACTGGGCATGGTTGCGGGTGCCTGTAATCCAAGCTGCTCGGGAGGCTGAGGCAGGAGAATCACTTGAACCCAGGAGGCGGAGGTTGTGAGCAGAGATTGTGCCGTTACACTCCAGCTTGGGCAACAAGAGCAAAACTCAGTCTCAAAAAAAAAACAAAAACAAAAACAAATAGTAGGAGGTCTCCTGAGGCTGCGGCTACCAGAAAAGTCTCACTTTTAAGCTAGCCTGCAGTTCAAAAAATCTTCTAAATTCAAGTGTTGCTGTCACTTTATGGTTCTAGCAGCTTCTGCTCCAGATAGTCAGATCTTAGCAGTGTCTGCTTAATGCTCTAAATCTGGAAAGCCAGATTTGAGGGTGATTGTTTGCCTTGCAACTGCAATTGGATGAAAGGTTGAGGCAACATCATTTATTTACATCCAAAGCTCTTTACCTTTGGAGCTAAATCTGGAAATTCTATTATTTCTTTTTAATAAGTGTATTTATTGTAATTTAACACAATATCAAAATGTATACAGATAATGAATATATATCCAAACGAATAATTACAAAGTAATTACATCTGTGTACACATGACACACATAATGTTATAGAATACTAACGGTACGCTAGTAGGCCCAACTGCCCCTTCCGAATCACTGTTGCATTCTTTCTTTCCAAAAGTAACTATTATACTGACTATATTACAGGACTACAACTTTTATATAATGTTATTTTTAGGGTATATGTAAGTAGCATCATTAATTATTATTTTGTGTCTGGCTTTTTCATGTAATAATTTATTTTGATACTTATGATGCTGTTGCATGTAGCAACAATATTTTTATTGCTATATAGTATTTTCTTTCTGGAGATATCACAATTGGATAGTTGTAGTTATTCAATGGCAATTTGTTTTTTCTCTAGTTTTTAATCTGTTTCAACATGTATGATCATTTTAGAATATGTTACATGGAATAGACAGTAGACATTATTTAGGAGTATAATTCCTAGATCATGGTTACAAGAATAGTTTATTTTAGTAAATAATACCAATCAGCTTTCCAAAGTAATTGCACACATTTACAGATTTTTATACATTCTGTTGTATGCATATATGAATGTAAACCAATTAACCTCCTTTGATACAATGGCAAGAAAATCCAATTTAAGTTAATTATAACTTTATTTTTAAAGGTTTTACTTCTTAAAGTTTTATTTCTAGGAAGCTTCTCAGATACTATACCTCCAATATTGCATATATATATATATATATATGTTTAATAATTGTGCCATTATTTATTATTGCAAAATGAAAATAATTAAAAACTCTACTTGCTCATATATGCAATTAGTTAAGTAAACTATAGTTGAATAAACTAATAAGGAGTGACTTTGAGGATATATTATTAGTGAAAATTTGCCAAAAAGACCCCAAACAATATTTCTATTTTTATACTTTTGGTAATTTCTTTTTTAAAAAAAGAGGACAAATAATCAGAAACCTATGAAACCGATAGAGGTATGGAGGGGCAGAAATGGAATGAAAGGCATGTCAGAGGGAGTGACAATATTCTCTGTTTACCTTTTTTGTTACAAGTTTCACCATTACAACCACATTAAGTTCATATATTCAGAAATTATATTTAACTCAATAAAGATAGAAAAAACAATATATTATGAAGTTTCTTTAGAACAGTTAACGGTATTTTACAAACATGTTCCAAAAATTAAAATAATATGGTGGGTTAAGAGCTCCATTTTTGAACCAATTTATTAACTTAGAATTTTATAAATGAAAATCCTTTTCTTCTACATGGAAGGTATTTTTTTCTTCCACTGGGCTTTTGTTAGCTACAAAGTTAAATATTTGAACTGAAGGAAATATATTCTGAAATATAATAAAATTAGGCTATTGAGATTGACATGAAACTCTAATCCTCATTATACTGTTCTCAACTTTTTCATGGAGCTACAGAGATCAACTAGCTCCTTTTTGTTCGAACTGTTATATTATAGCAACAGTGTTTAAAAAAGGAACTTTTCATGCATGTATACGCTATTAAAAAAAATCTGTTACTTACTATTCTCAAGGTGATATGTAAACCAATGAAGAATTTTTGAAATACTGTATTTTGTTTTTTAGTAGTTCTCAAAGCTTTTAAATTAATAGCAAGAGAGGTGTTAGCCCAGTAAGCTGTAACAGCTTGTTTGAGGTTGTTATGATCCATTTTGCCAGTAAGGTTTTGGGGGATTTTAACCTGTGGTTATTTGGCTATTAGGTATACACATTATCATCATATGTTGAATTAATGTTTACAACAGATAGGTGAAATAAATAACTGAAACTCCTTTCTTCATGGTATTTTAAACAAATTTAACTTAACACGTTTGTTTGTGGTTTGTTTCTGGAGATGGGATTTTGCTCTGTTGCCCAGGCTGAAGTACAGTGGTTTCATCATATCTTTCTGTAAACTAAAGTTGCCAGCCTCAAGTGATTCACCCTCCTCAGCCTCTTGAGTATCGGGACTACAGGCATACATCAACGCACCATACTAATTTTTAGAAAAGATTTTTTTGTAGAAACAAAGTCTCACCATGTTGCCCAGGCTAGTCTCAAACTTCTGGCCTCAAGTGATCAACTCATCCCAGTAAATATATTTTATTCCCTAATATTAACACATTAAAAATTCACTACCATATGGACTGCTTAACATAGCATGATATTTCCAGATAATCTGTTTGTTAAAATGTCAGTCAGTTCTTTTCAATGCTTGAGGGTAATGTTGAAGGATAATTTAAAGGTTATTTGTAGATATCATACAGGTATAATGCAAGTTCATTTTAAAGCTGAAAGAAACTGGGACTCAGAGGACATAAGTGATAAAATCAGGATGCAAATCCATGCTTTCTGCCTCTTGTCCAAGTTTTTTCTACTTCTTCAAAAGTTGTTAATTTTTCTATTTCTTTTAAATATATTAGGGTTTTGTTGGATTATCTTCATGAAGATTTAAATTAATCTATTATATTTACATGTAGTTGATAGGTTTAATAATAACATCAATTTTTATTCATGCAACTATTAATTTCTTTATCAATAAAATAAATACTTTCTTGACACCCAGTACTTTCAAAATTCTGTAATAGACAGCTGGGAATAAAGACCAATAAAACATCTTTTTATTTTCATGTCAATGCAGCAAAATATTTTTTAGACATGGTATACACAGAGGTAAATTATTACAGTGGAGAAATTGCTCAGCTGAGGAAGTGATTGCCTCAGCCTAGATGAATAAATGTTAGAGTAGGGGCATTGACGGAAATATTCACAAAGCAACGCCTTATTTGGAAATTTGAACATGTTAGACTAACTTAAGAACCAGAAAACAAAGATATTGTATGCCAAAGACAAGAACGTTTCATTAATCTCTGGTGTGATTTTCACAGAGATGTTAACTCTACCTGAATTACTTGATCTTAGGAATAATTTGCCTCCTAATCTGCATGTATATGTAGGATGTACTTTTTTATTGGCCTTTCTAGAATTAACATCTGAGTTGCCTATAAGTTAACACATCACTTAGTAGAAGAAACTGTTGGACAGTAAAGTTGCTGCCCATCTTATCTCCTATGAGATTGCCCATTTCATTGAGTACCAGCAGTCTAGAAATCTAAGCACCCTATAGGAAAAGTCATTTTAGTTTGGCTGAGAGAACATTCTTCTAAACTATGCTTCCCCATTGAGTTTATTTATTTTTCTAGGGTTTTCTTCTTGAAACGGTGTAAAATAAGTCAATATTCTCTTCTACATGGCAATTTTGACATATTTTGTATGTCTTTAAAAGATGGCTTATGGATTTTAGAGGTCTTAGTATTCCAGTGATTTCATTCTGTCATTATTTACCCTGTTGGTGTGTTCTCTAAGACACATTCAACAGTGAAATTACATAATTTAGTTTACCTTATTAAACAACAGAGTATATTAAAATATGATGCCGGATTGCCTCTTCTGAAATTAGGATGGGCTGAAAAAATGATAAAGAGAAAAACAGAAAATATCATCAGGAAAACAAATTTCCAGCAACTGTTTTTACATGTTTAAATTTTAGTTTCCATGTATCAAGAATAGAAATAAAAACATCTACTTTGCAAACATTTTATTTATATTAAATAAATTTGAATTTAAAGATAAAGTATGATAACTTTGTTTTTGTTTTATTTTAAGATAAAGTAATTATACTTTATCCTAATAAATAACAGCCATATAAAAACAATAAGTTTTGTCAAGGCAATTCTCTAAAAAAGAAGCTGCTTGCCTGGAAGTGTTTTTATGTGTAACAGTTTTGGTGTATCTTCATAATCTGAGATTTTGATGATCCAGCCATTTGTCTCTACATTCTGCCAGTGCTCTGAAGAAAATGTGCTCTGAAGCGTAAGTAGTTGATGAGGACATGATTTGATACTGAGGTAGTAGACTGGAGAGACTTGTTTTCTCCTTATCCTGCAGAACACAACTGGGTCTGTTCTGGACAAGATAAAGTGAAGAAAAACAGAGGAACTAGCAGACAGCAACAAAAGCAATTCCTAGCTGCCCTCATTGCTCATTAGGATAAGACACTTTCACTAGCACTACAACAGTTTATAAATACCATGGCAATGACCTGGAAGTTACCAACCCTTTTCATGGCAACAACCCAGATGTTACAGCATTTTTCCTAGAGAGTTTTAAGTAACATGCCCTTCAATTCGCATTGACTCATCCTTTAATTTGCATGTAATTGAAGGTGGGTTTACATAAATACATTTGCCAAGGGCCCACTGCCTGTAAGTTATCCCTGCTGTGCATGAAGCAGTGCCTTTCCATAAAAGATTGCTGTCTCACACCACCAGCTAGCCCTTGAATTCTTCACTGGGCAAAAGCAAGAAATCTTCCAAGCTATGCCTCAGTTTTAGGTTACACCTGTCCTGCAACAAAACCATTTCTTCCCTTGGGTGAACAAGTTGAAAAAAAAAAATCAATGATTTAACCATGTATTTCCAATGCTTTCTGACTACTTTGACATGATAAAGATAATTATGTCACTTGTTAAATTGACTAATATTTCAGAATGTGATGTTCATGAGATCCTATACAATAACTTGGAAAATTATCTGATGTAAGTTTGTAAAAAAAACTTGCCACACATGTTTTAAAAAACTTTGACTCCTTTTGGCTGAAAATTCTGGAAGAAATAAATTATGAGCATGATTGACTGTCCAGAAAACGTTGCTGATTCAACGGCTAATGTTATTTTGAATATTTTCTAGTGGTCCCCATTGATTAACTTTATCTTACTTAGTAATTCAATACCACGTGAACATATTGTAGTGGTGGAGAAATCAGTTGCAGCAGTGTGAAACTAGTAAGAACCCCACACTTGAACAATACTACTTTTCCTACAGGAATCCCTTGAACTTTAGAAAATTGACTAATCCCTTTGAACTTAATTTTTCTTATCAATAATAAAATGCATATCCTAATAGTTTCTCTTCATGCATTGTTGGGAAGATTAAAGGAAAAATGAGATCTCACGGAAAGCACTCAGCTCAGTATTGAGCACACAGGGAGCTACCGATAAGTATGAGACATTATTGCTTCTCAAGTGTTGGTGGAAATGAATATTTTTCATCTTTGGGGTGTTAAAGAGCAGTTGGAATAATGAAGACTTATGAGGAATAATTTTTAAAATAGAAACAAACTTTAAAATTACATTAGTTTCAAAGATGTACCAATTATTCAATTAATTGGCCTGTTAGTTAAATACATGTGGCCGGCAATAATTAGGTAGAATTTTTCCCTCGATTTCACTAAACCCTATCCACATCAGAATTCATTTTACCAAAAGCAGTTAAGTATAAATGATATTTACATTTCTAGACCACTGAATCTTTATATTTTGGGGAGATGGGTAGAAGAAAAGATACTTTATTCTGTCAGAAAACTGCTCATGACGACGTAGACACTCTCTTTTCTTTAGAATTTCACAACTTACAGGATTCCAGAAGGGTCAGCAAAACTGAGATAATGAAGCACTGATCTGGACAATATGTTTCATCCATAAATCCCAAATGTTTTTTTCTGTGTCTCATTCTCTCAATCTCAGTCGTTTCTCTCCTTTATATTCTCTCTCCCTACCCCTGACCCATCTCTCTCTATCACACACACACACACACACACACACACACACACACACACACATGCATCCACAAGTCTTTTTCTTAATAGTAATTTAACATCTAGAGTCCATTCTGCAACAGAAAGCTTTTTGTTTCAATCTTGAGTATTGCTAATGGATTCCATGTGAGATCTCCTTTAACATAAGAAAATAGATTTGTTGAGAGATATTTAGGAAACAGTTTAACTCTTGCTAATGGCATTAATCAATACAATTGCATCAATCAGACTATATAGTTGCATTTTCTTCTTAAATGACAATTTGATTTTAAATCAGTGACAATATAATAGTATTCCATGAATTGTTACAAAAATAGATATTTAAAAAGACATATTAATATTTTAGTTAAATACAATCCTAGGTTATACTGAAAGACAAATCAGAAGAATCTAAAACTATATATTTATCAAATGTTTCTATTTACTCTCACTAATACAAAGTTATATTAGTTATTTAATTAAACAGCAAAAATATTTGAATTCATACAAAATTTAAAATGATATTTTATTCACTGTTTCTAGAAACAGTAAAACAACTTAGAAACCTGGACTTAAATTGACATTGATTTTTCAGTGATCTCTAAAGCAAATAATTTACCTTTTTTATTTTGTCATAGTTTACATTTTTATCTCATGCCATCTATTCCATTTTTAAATGACTGAACCAATTTTTAAAAAGAAATAAAAAATACTACAAACCTTAAAACGATTTAAATCCAAGAGTTCTTATGCTTAGGAAGGTATCTTTATCAACAACTTTTTGAATAGTGTTTCTATATACATTATTGTTTTATAAATCTTTTGATATTAAATTCTCTAAGAGGGGAAAGTAATCTTCTTACATTGTTACTGAATGAATTCATAGCATTGTACAAATAGGTTCAATGATTTACACTTCTTCATCAAATTTTCAATTTGTGGAAGAAAGAGTTTATTATCTGGCACAAAAGACCTAATATATTAGATTTAACTTTATCAGTGTAGAAGTATCCACTTGTAGATCCAATGCTTTTCTCTTGACTGCATCTAACATATAATGGTGTATATAGCCTGAATCCATAGTTCCCAATCATTCTAACATTTTCTGTGTAATCAGTACTAGTTTGTTAAATGGAGTTTATTTGAAACTGTCCATTATTTACAAGTTAGTAAGTTTGTCACTTCCTTGTTAGCCAAAGGAGTCAACTTCTAATATATATTTGTTAATTAAAATTTGTAAATATGCATGAATTTTAAAAACATCTACATATAGTATTCTGTATTATAACAAAGGTAAATATTATACCTTCTCTGATGCTTCTTTAAGTTGCTATACAGGTCACATGTGACTGGAGCTTATAAAATTTGAGAAGACAGGAGAATCTGTGATTCTTAAATGTGGCTGAGTCTCAGTCCCCTGGTGGGGAATTTTGGAAATATTTGTACATTTTTAAGTTTCTCCTCAAACATAATCTAGTGGGTACAGGCTGAGTGCTGATAAATAGCCTGCAATGCACAAGACACCTCCTAACACTCACCCCAAGTACTGACTCTCTAAAAGTGCCAAGATGCCACTGTTGAGAAATACTACTACTTCAAATAAAAGAATACAATTTGCTACAATTAAAATTAGATAGGAAAGTAAGTGATGAACTCTGTAGAACAAACTTCTTCAATTTTGTAGGTAAAACTGCCTCAGCAAATACTCCAAAACCAAATTCCAAATCAAATACATTTATTTTTGAATAATGAATTAACCCTTATAAATTTCTACCTCTGGCAAAAGGTTTTTGAAAAGTGAAGAAATTAATGTGCTTTAAATTGAAGTTTTCTGTCTAATGAATTTAAAAGGCAACTAATATCTCATGATAATGATGTTGGCAAGCATAAGGTACAGTAATTTGATTAAGTTAATGGGGTCTACAGGGGGAGTCAGATAGAAACTGTACATACTGCAAGGAGCGTTTTCCTAGAAGTTGGTGCCTGTGGCACCAACTGATGTATCACGACCCAACTCCTTTGAAACACATTAAGTAAGAAATATTTTTCAATTACTTTATAACTTATTTTATAACTTCTGTACTTCTTTGCCATTCAAGATAGAATAGTTTCACACAACTCAACTCTATTAAAGTATGTGGCAAGTCTTACATTCAAACTCTTGTTAGTAAAACAGAGCTACATAAAAGCATATCTATGCGGCCTTTTTGCCTGTGGCACCAACTGATGTATCACGACCTAACTCCTTTGAAACACACACACACACACACACACACACACACACACACACACACACACACACACACACTTATTCCAGGATTTCTGAAAACAGCCTGACTTCTTATACCACCAGAATTTTAAAAACAAACAAGGCTGGCACAGTGACTCATGCCTGTAATCCCATCCCTTTGGGAGGCCAAAGCGGGCAGATCACAAAGTCAAAAGATCGAGACCATCCTGGCAAATATGGTGAAACCCCGTCTCTACTAAAAATACAAAAATTAGCCGGGCATGGTGCGGCAAGCCCGTACTCCCAGCTACTTGGGGGGCTGAGGCAGGAGAATTGCTTGAACTCAGGAGGCAGAGGTTGCAGTGAGCTGAGATCGCGCCACTCCACTCCAGTCTGGCAACAGAGCAAGACTCCATCTCAGGAAAAAAACAAACGAATGAACAAAAAACACACATTTTAAACATTTAATTTTCCTCTATGCTTACTGCCAATATATTACCTTTTACATGTAGTGACTACTCTAGCTAAGCTTGGGCTCAGTATCCTATACTATTTGCCATATATATATATATATATATATATATATATATATATATGTGTGTGTGTGTGTGTGTGTGTGTGTGTCTGTGTGTGTGTGTATGTGTCTGTGTGTGTGTGTGTGTGTGTGTGTGTTGTGTGTGTGTGTCTGTGTGTGTGTGTCCTACATAATATTTGAACACTGATTAGTCACCACTTGGTCCTTTATTGAATTATCCGTTATTTAATGTGTGAATTTGTGTGACATCATACTGTCCACTGACACCTTCAGAAATATTTATATTACTTTAAACAGAATTTCTGCAAAGTGTGCTGTTTTGTTAAATAGAGTAGATTTCGACATTTTAGAAAGTTAAAAGTGGATCTTGCTTTGGTTATTTCAGAGTTTACTTTTCAAAGGGAAGGTAAGTGTCTCAGTCAGTTTTCTGCTGTTTTAACAGACTGCCATTATACAACCTGGCCAATTTATAAAGAAAATAATTATTACACACAATTCTGGAACTAGGAAGATCAAGAACATGGCACTGGCATCTGGAGTTGGTAGAAGGCATCACATGGGAAGTGAGCACATGAGACAGAGAGAGGTGCTGGGGGCCTGACGGGCTTTCTAATGACCATTCTCCTCGTAACTAACCCACCGTCACAAGAATGACATTATATCCGTCCATGATATCTCTGTCTTTTTGACCCAGCCACTTCTTATTAGGCCTCACTTCCCAACATTGTTGCAATGGGGATTAAATTTCCAACCCCTAAACTTTTGGGGGACTCATTCAAACCATGGAATAGAAACTGGCAATGCAGGCTTTCATATATATTTTAGAAATATATTAAATATCCAAAACAATGTTTAGTTGCACCTAAAAATGTAAAATTTCTTAGTTTCAATTCTCTTGATTATTTATACCTTTATTTTTCCCCCTCTTCTCAAATGTGGCTGAATCTCAGTCCCCTGCTAGGGAATTTAGAAAATATCTGTACATGTTTAAATTTCTCATCAAAGGGAATCTAGTGGATGGAGGCTGAGTGCCGATAATAACATCAGAGCTGATGATAATAACAAGCTTTTCAGAAGAATACCCTGTGCTTGATGTCTCCATGTCCCCGCTATCCACACAGTGTTTAGTATTTCCTGCATTCTACCCTCCCTCCTCCAGCGCCAAATTGTAAATTATTTCTTGATGAACATCATTGAGTTCCTAGGCTCATATATAGTTGTGTGTTGTTAGCTACTCATTTTATTAGCATCTGTGTCAATTGACACAATCTTCTTAGGTTTACTCTTGAAACTTGCATAGCCTTGATCATGTCTTTTTTGTTTTAATGAAGATATCATCTCTTCAAATCAACAAGTTTCATCACTCTGACTCTATTTCTGGGTGAAAGTGTCACCCATGGCACCATATGTTTCCAGGGGCACACATGGCACCATATGTTTGCAGTTATAGATTGCATCTCCGTATATTTTAATCGTCCATTTAACAGTTTTACCTACTAAGTATAATTTGCTCAAGGACAGAAACTGTGTTTTATTTTGTGGCATGTATAACCCCTAGCATGATGCTAGCAACTATGTGATACATATTTATAACTGCAAAAATTATCTAGATTCCCTGTTTCTGTTTCTTCTTTTTTCTTCTTCTCTGCTTTTCTTGAGACTACAAACTAAAATGTCAAGTATTATTTTTCCTAAGTACTTACATTTTTCTTTTTTATATTCTTTCCATTGGTGAACTTACCAATTGCCACACTTTTTTCAATTATCTATGGTTCACTAACTGATGGTTAAGCCTGTGTTTTTACTAAAAAGATCCAGTTTTACAATGTAAGATGACTGTCTGTAAACTGTGATATTCTCATGAGCTATGTTTTTCATCTTTCACTGTCACCATTTCCCATAAAGCTTTTCCTTCTCATCTTTCTCACTCTTACATATGTATTTTATGTTTTAGTTGACAAATGTTTTGAAATGCATATACATTGTGTAATGACTCAATCCAGCTAATCACCATAAGCAATATCTCACATGCTTGTCCTTTTTTTCTTTTTTTCAACATTTATAAAGAAAAAAAATTTTAAGGAAATCCTTAAAATTTACTCTCAGCAAATTACCAAATAAAATACATTGTTATAAACTAGTCACCATGCTGGAAAACAGATCACCAGTACTTATTTCTCTTAACAAAACAAAATTTTATGAAAACACTCCTCCAAAAGCAATGTTTTGAAATATATACACCCTGTGTAAAGGCTCAATCAGTCTAATCACCTTATGCATTGATTCACATACTTGTTCTTTTATTTTCATCATGAGAACCCTTAAAATTTACTCTCAGCATATTTCAAAATAAAATATATTGTTATTAACCATATTCACCATGTAGGGAAGCAGATCACCAGTACTTATGCCTTCCATCTAAATGAGATTTTATATTCCTTGACTTGCATCTCCTTAAGCTCTCGGGGGCTCCAGCCCTTGTAACCACCATTCTACTTTCCACATTTTTTTTTAAGACATGGGATCTTGCTCTGTTGCCCAGGTTGGAGTAGATTGGCATGATCCTGGCTCATTGCACCCTTGAACTCCTGAGCTTAAGCAATCCTCCTTACCTCAGCCTCCTGAAAAGAGAGGGCCACAGGTGTGCACCATTACGACCAGCTAATTTCTTTTTATAGAGAAATTTTGTGTAGAGGTGAGGTCCTGATATGTTGCCCAGACTGATCGTGAACTCCTGGCCTCAAGCCATCTCCCTGACTCAGCCCTCCAAATTGCTGGGATTACAGGAATGAGCTGTCACTCCTGGTCTCTTATACTTCTATAAGTTCAATTTTTTAGATTTCATATATAAGTGAGATTATTCAATATTTCCATTTCTGTACTGGTTTGTTTCACTTAACATAATTTCCTAGAGGTTGATCCATGTTGTCACAAATGACAGGATTTTCTTCCTCTTTTAAGACTGAATCATTTTTCAGAGTGTATATAAATTACATTATTTTAATTCATTCATCTGCTGATGGGCACTTAGGTCATTTACACATCTTGGCTATTGTAAGTCATACTGTATTGAACATGAAAGTGCAGATTTCTCTAACATATTGATTTGATTTCCTTTAGTTATGTATTCAGTGTTGATATTACTGAATTACATAGCAGTTCTATTTTTAATTTTTTAAGGAGCCTCTATACTATTGTCCAGAATTGTTTAATACTGAATAAGTAAGACTCCAACTTAATAAATCTCAAAGTTTGGAGGTATGTTTTAACATTTACTCTTCTTCTTCTCCCACATTTTAAAAATTATTAGCCACTGTTAAATTTACTTCCACAACATCACTTCTTTACTTTAGCTTTCATTTCTATGGACATTTTTAAAGCAAGTCATCATTTCTTTTAAAAGAAAACAAAAAACAAGCAGGCACCCTGATATCTGATTAATATTTCTCACTTAAATTTCTAGATTGGATTTTCACTTCCTTAATATTTTCTTGAGTCCCCCAACAATCACTGCTAATTGACAACACAAGCTTCATCTCACACAAAAACCTTTAACTGAAAACAGGCCACGAATTATATTTGAGGTGATTATGTACCTTAATAAATATTCATTTGGGAGCAACCATTGCAGCATCAATAGGTCTATGACAGAGCTATTGGTTAAAGATATGTAATTATAAATCTGCTAGGGTTATGCAGAAAAGTTTTGAATTTTATGAGACAATAGGAGTGATGTAGCTGATGTTACTATTCCCTAGTTCTGTTTGATTTGAAGTAACATGATATGTAGAAGTACAGCAGTCATCCTTATTATTATTATCATTTTATTATTATTATTTAGAGACAGGGTCTTGCTCTGTTACCCAGGATAGGGTGCAGTGGTGCAACGAGAGATCACTGCAGCCTAGAACTCCTGGGCTCAAGTGATCCTCTCGTCTCAGCCTTCTCAGTAGCTGAGACCACAGGCTCTCACCACCATGCCGAGCTAATTTTAAAAATATATACTAAAAAAATAAAACTGTACATGGCCAGGCACAGTGGCTTGCACCTGTAATCACAGCACTTTTGCAGGACTATTCAGGCAGATCACCTGAACCCAGGAGTATGACATTGCAGTTAGCTCTGACAGTACCACTGCAGCCCAGCGTAGGCAATATAGTGAGACTTTGTCTTTTAAAACAATACATAAGCATATATGTACAAACAGTTATCTATGTTTTGCTTTTCTTTTGAAAAGATGACTGTATCCTCAGTGTATGCATTTAAAGCCCCTGAGATTCAAAATCAACCTCTGCTCCAAACCTCAATTTTGTATATTTTCTTCAAATCATTATGCCAACATCTGATGCTTCAAAAAGTTTAGATTCTCAATGCTCTTGAAAATCCCACTTGAACTGAATTGCACAGGAATTTTAACAAGTTGGTTATAGAAAAACAAAAACAAAACAAATAAATGTTCTTTTTATTGCTATATAGAATCTAGTAGTAAAAATGTTCACAGTAATAAAGTAGATTATTCTGTGTTAAATAAAAATGACAGAGTATAATGATTTTGAGCACTAGGATACGTAGAGACACTGAAGGATATGTGTTGTCTTGCTAATAAACCAGGATAAAAATTATAAGAATCTTTATGAAGATTCATTTTACATATTTGAGTCCTCCAATCTTTATAGGTACTCTTTGATTCTCATTAAATATTTTGAAATTCAAGATTAAATGATAAACGCCTTCTTTGTAATTAAGACAGCTGCTAGGTAACTGGAGGTGCCTTTTATATGTTTAAAACCAAAATAGAGAAGTAAAGCTTTAAAAGTCCTCCAAGAGAAAATTGGTATTGTCAGCTCACTTTATCTATATCTGGTATGTGAAGTGTGCAAAATTAATTCAGGCTTTGCCACACAGAGCTGTTAAAGAGGTAAGTACAGTTAATTTCAACTATACTGTAATCAATGACATGAGAATTAAATTGTTCATATATGAATATCTACATCTCACTGAAGATGTGGAGCAAGCATAGTTGATAACATAAAAGTGCAAAGTTTAAAGCCATCCATTATCCTTCTCTATTAACATATATCATTTTCCTATTGACTAGTCTACTTTTAAGCAGCAATTCTCTTTTATTTAAATTAATTAAGAGTTCATTTAGAAATGATATTTCTCCTTATAAGCATTCATTTTGTCAGCTTAAGTAAGATCTAAATAATCTCAGATCAGATTTAGTAGGAAAACTGCTGAAGGGAAAATAAGAGAACCATGAATGTGAATAGAAAATCAATAAATAGCAATTCCCTAGAAATTAAATGACTTCAGGGTGGAGGGTTCCCATGGGCATAGAGAGAGGTAGCTAGATCTAAGGATTTGTCAGATCTAAACCATTAGCATTTGCATTACCAACTCTTTTCTGAAGGAGTATTAGATGAATTAGAACCTCTCTGAGCACTTAGGTGGATGAGACCATTATTTTCAACAAACCAGTAATCTTGTGAGCACCAAGAACCTTCTCTCCTGAGAGAGAAGAAGCAAATGGGGTATTTTCCCTCTACTAAGCAGAAAAAAAGATGGAAATCTTAAAGACTCGATAATATGAAGCATTTGCACACGTTTTGGAGGACATGAACCCTTTAGATACATAATTCAGTATTTTGAATAGAAAATCCAATGAACAAAGCCTTTTTTTATTAGATTTTAAGTTCTGGGGTACATGTGCAGCTTATATAGGATTGTTACATAGGTATATACATGCCATGATGGTTTGCTGCATCCATCCCCCCATCATCTACATTAGGTATTTCTCCTAATGTTATCCCTCCCCAATCCATCCACCCCTTACTATGCCTTCCCTAGCAGCCCACAACCCCCAACACAGACCCCAGTGTGTGAGTTCCCCTCCTTGTGTCCATATGTTCCTATTGTTCAACACCCACTTATGTGTGAGAACATGCGGTGTTTTGTTTTCTGTTCTTGTGTCGCTTTGCTGAGAATGATGGTTTCTGGATTCACCCATGTCCCTGCAAAGGACATGAACTCATCCTTTTTTATGGATGCGTAGTATTCCACGGTGTATATGTGCCACATTTTCTTTATCCAGTGTGTCACTGATGGGCATTTGGGTTGGTTCCAAGTCTTTGCTATTGTAAACAGTGACACAATGGACATATGTGTGCATATGTCTTTATAGTAGAATGATTTATAACCCTTTGGTATATTCACAGTAATGGGATTGCTAGGTCAAATGGTATTTCTTTGTCTAGATCCATTAGGACTTGCTACACTGTCTTCTGCAATGGTGAAACTAATTTACACTCCCACCAACAGTGTAAAAGTGTTTCTACTTCTCCACATCCTCTCCAGCATCTGTTGTCTCCAGATTTTTAAATGATCACCATTCTAACTGGCGTGAGATGATATCTCAATGTGGTTTTGATTTACACTTCTCTAATGACCAGTGATGATAAGGTTTTTTACATATGTTTGTTGGCTGCATAAATGTCTTCTTTTGAAAAGTATCTGTTCATATCCTTCACCCACTTTTTGATGGGGCTGGTTTTTTTCTAATAAATTTGTTTAAGTTCTTTGTGGATTCTGGTTATTAGCCCTTTGTCAGATGGGCAGGTTGCAAAAACTTTTTTGCTATCCTGTTGGTTGCCAGTACACTCTAATGATAATTTCTTTTGTTGTGCAGAAGCTCTTAAGTCTAATTAGAACTCATTTGTCTAGTCTGGCTTTGTTGCCATTGCTTTTGGTGTTTTAGTCATGAAGTCCTCGACTATGCTTATGTCCTGAATGGTATTGCCCAGGTTTTCTTCTAGGGTTTTTATGGTGTCAGATCTTATGTTTAAATCTTTAATCCATCTGGAGTTAATTTTTGTATAAGGTGCAAGGAAGGGGTCCAGGTTTAGCTTTCTGCATATGGCTAGCCAGTTTTCCCAATACCATTTATTTAATAGGGAATTATTTCCCCATTGCTTGTTTTTGTCGGGTTTCTCAAAGAGCAGATGATTGTAGACGTATGGCATTACTTCCAAGGCCTCTATTCTGTTCCATTGGTCTATATCTCTGTTTTGGTACCAGTACCATGATGTTTTGATTACTATAGCCATGTAGTATGCTTTGAAGACAGGTAAGGTGATGCCTCTAGCTTGTTCTTTGTGCTTAGGATTGTCTTGGCTATATGGCCTCTTTTTGGTTCCATATGAAGTTGAAGGTGGTTTTTTCCAGTTCTGTGAAGAAGGTTGATGGCAGCTTGATGGGGATAGCACTGAATCTATAAATTACTTTGGCCAGTATGGCTATTTTCACAATATTGATTCTTCTTAAATACACTTTTGACAAAATATTTGAAACATGCAAGAAAATATGTTCAACATACACCTAAGTTATGAAGCGTAAGATACAACTGAATACCTATGGAGCATAAAACAAATAACAAGCTATTATTAACATAATTGAAATAATGTCTGTGTTTCTTCCATGACTCATGCTGTCATCTTTCCTGCATCCTCATTCACAGAAACCATCCATATAGATAATTTGTCTTGTTATTCTTTTTAATAATTTTATTACTAAAGTAAATATCTTTTAAATTTTTATTTTGCTTATACTTCATGATTATAAATATAGTTTCATACTATATAGAAAGTTCTAGGACTAGTTTTTTTCTAGTTAGAATATATTTGTAAGATTCATAAAACCATGGTTCATTTTCTTTTAAGTGTATATGTCTCCTACTGGGCATACACAATTATTTTTAGGGTATTGATATAGTTTGGCTTGGTGTCCCTACCCAAATCTCATCTCCAATCATAATCCCCAATGTATAGGAAGAAAATTGGATCATGGAGGTGGTTTCCTCATACCGCTCTCATGATCTGTTCTCATGAAATCTGATGAGTTTAAAAGTGGCAGACATTTTCCCTGCACACATTTTCTCTTTTGCTTCCTTGTGAAGAGGTTACTTCCTTCTCCTTCTCCTTCTACCACATTTACAAGTTTCCTGAGGCCTCTCCAACCATGTGGAATTGTGAGTTAATTTAATCTGCTTTTTTATAAACTACCCAGCCTGAGGTAGTATTGTTGTAGCAGGGTGAAAAGGAACTGATACAGGTTTGTAGATATAAAGAAATTTGTTGGGTCATTAAGTTACTTTCACAATAAAATATTTCATTTGTACATTTCTACACCAAAGTGCCACCTGAAGCTTTCCAAATGTAAAACATACATTTTAATTAATTAAGAAAAATGTCAAATGACATTTTAGGAAGTATAAAAGTTCCCCTGAAATTAACTGAAATATCTAATTCTAAGGTTCATCTTGACCTGAACAGCAGGAATATCCTCCCTGTCTATTTAGAAATCCATAGGAAGAGTCATTAATTGCTGTGCTTTTATCCACCTAAATTGAAATAATTAGTTTAAATACTAATTATTTAATGCTTTGCTGGAACTTGGAACTTTAATCAAAATAAGTAGCAATCCACTAAAATGATCTTTTTTCTGATTATTTCTTCAGAAAATTTCTTTCTAAATTATCAAAATATGTCTTAAAATTACATCTCTTTAAATCTCAAAGAATAATCAGAGAAAAATGTTTATGTATATTCTGTTCTGCTTTAGAGAAAAGATATGTATGTAGATAATAATTGCTAAGAAAAAACTCTGGAAAAGTCATTATTCATTAGGAACCTCTAGAATCCTTAGCTTTGTTATTGATACTTAACCAATCAAGCAACATAACTCATACTTATTGATGAGAGCTGTTTATTAAGTATGCCGCTCCGATGGAAAGCACAACAAGCATCCATCTAGAAACACTTTATCATCAGAAAAGATAGATGGCAATGGGAATTTCTTCTTATAAAGGTAGAGCAACCATGCTTGATAAAACTAAATGAAGTGAAGTTTTAAATCATCATACAAATTCCATCTGCGACTCCATGGACTTCAGAGAACATGTGAATGTTGATTTGTCTGATTATGAGTATTAAAGTGAATTAAAGTAACTTTCAAACTAACATCTGTAGAATGCATAAAAAGCATAATTTTCCAAAAAGCTGCATTTTTCTGCTAGTTGCTGACTAGATCTTTATGAGCTAACGAAGCAAACGAATTCTGATTGAACAGATAAAGGAACAAGGCTGGCAACACTGTCACTGTATTTTCTCTATCTCTGTGAAAAAAAAGTCTTGTGGGGCTACTATTAATCTGAATTTTTTTGTGTTCTGCGTCTGCAGACACTCATTTTATTCTTAGACCATCTTTTATTTCACTGGAGCATTGCACAGGATTTTTTTCCTCAACTATTTAGTAGCTAAAGACTCTATGTGTTCTGTGATTACTTCCCAATATTAATGTCTCATTTGTCTGAGGTCAATAAATACACACAAGAATGTCCTTTATGGTGGGGATGTTTTCAGTGTAGAGTGAGTAATTAGCATTTTCCCTTTTGGGCAAGGTGGAGTAGTTTTGAAGACTAAGGACTGGATGTCTAGAGATAATTTCCATTTTAAAAATTCAGAGAAAGGAGAAACACTTACATATACACCAGAAAAACCATGTGCAGAATTTTGGAACTTCAGTAGAATGAGTTAAGGACTTACCAATGCCAGGCAGTACATTGTAACTCAAAGAGAACAAGGAAGTGTGTGTCCTGAAAGGCACATGTTTGTGTATTTTTAATATATTTCACTTTTTGAAACAGCTTTACAAAGTTACAGAAAAATTGAAAATTGAAGAGATGGTACAGAAAGTTCCCATTACTCCACATCCGGTTTCCCCTATTCTTCACGTTTTATATTAATATGACATTTTCTTTTTTGAGATGAAGTTTCACTTTTATTGCCCAGAATGGAGTGCAATGGCCCAATCTGGGCTCACTGCAACCTCTGCCTCCCAGGTTCAAGCAATTATCTTGCCTCAGCCTCCCGAGTAGCTGAGAATACAGGCAGGCGCCACCACACCCAGCTAATTTTGTATTGTTAGTACAGACTGGGTTACTCCATGTTTGTCAGGTTGGTCTTGAACTCCCAACCTCAGGTGATCCTCCCGCCTCGGCCTCCCAAAGTGCTGGGATTATAGGTGTGAGCTGCTGCACCCCCACATATTTGTTGTAATTAATGAACCATTATTATTAAGCTCAAAGTTTATTTATATTTTCTTTGTTTTTACTGACTGTCCCTTTTTTATTCCAGAATCCCATCTAGGATGTCGTATCATATTGAGATGTCAAGTTTCCTTGGGCTGTTCTTGGCTGTGGCAGTTTCTCAGACTCCTATAGTTTTCGGCAATTAACTGTTTTTTCAATTAATTTTTCAAAGGTTATTTAAGTAAATACTTCAAATAAAAACTCATTGTGAAAAAAATTATCTTTATATTTCATAATTCTAATGATGTTAAAAATATTTATGTAAAAATTCAACCCATTTCCATGGAAAGAGGCTTCAGAGAGACAATAAGACATAAACCTGTGGCAATAACATGATTCCATAGAGCAATACCATTTTATACCTTCTTCTATGTGGCCTTAGGCAATATGAAGCAATGTAATAATTTGGGCCTACTAAGCTCTTTTTTATTGCACATTTCTGTTGTAATTTTTTAATTTTTTCTTTCAATATTATGTATGTATTTTTAATTTCTTTTTATAGAAATCATGGAATATTTTGAGATATGAAATGTCTTGGAGCTCTAAATTCTATTTGCCTTTTCTTCACACCATTTTCTCATAAGGGACAGTTTAACATTTTTGATGTTTTGTTTTTTAAAAGCTGTAGGATATAGCAGTTAGGAGAAAATATATGATGTTGTGGAATTATTTCTTTCTACCATGAAAATCACTGTCAGGATGACACATAGAACTCATTTGTCCATCAGCAAGCACAAATACATTAACTTCCTAGTATGTGCCTGCAGAGTAAATACATGAAATGAAAATATAAACAGATATGGCTTCCTTCCAGGGAGGACTGCTGTTCTATGATTCAGTCCTATGCCTTCCAGCAACAAATAATTATTTAGCACCTACTCTATGCTAAAGTCTGTGACAGGCCTTAAATATTTAAAGACTTACTGTCCTCAGGGAGCTTGCAACTGGTAGGAAGGAGGGAAACTATTTCGAATTTTACATGTCTTATGCAGAAACATGTATTGCTTGCTATAGGTGTATGGTAGGGGTAGAGTGACTAAATCTACTCAATAAGACATGTTTACTCTGCATTCACACCTGGAACTCTGACAATACTAAAGAAAGACCTTTTCCTTCAAATGCTCTCATACGTTATATCTACCTGCCCTTTATGGTTTTGTGCCAGAATTTTTCTGGGAATAAAAAATAAAAGTTGTGTGCTTGAATTTTGGCCAAGGTGTGATTTTGTGATGCAGATGGCACACTGGTGCAGTAGCGTGGTGTTCATCCTTGGCCATCCAGAAAAAAGAGCACAGAAAGAGTACATGAAATTTGATTAGCAAGTCTTCTTTTTTTAAGCAGATGTTGTGCCTAATATAAATTATTCTTTTAGATTTTGTAACACATGTCAAAGTATTTATCACAGATTGACTGCATGAACTTGCATGCTATTCTCAAACTCTCTGAGTGTGAAAATGACTGGATGAGTCTTTCACAGTTCTGATTAAAGATATATGAGAATGAACAATTGTAAGTCGGACAAGAAAAGTACATTTAAAAAGCTAGTAAAATATTATATGTGAAAAAATGAAGCATTTCTTATTCTGTTATTCTTCTTGTTATTGAAAAGCAATTGACGCTGAAAAGTGCTATTTAGAATAATTACATTTCATATTACAAATGCACCTTAACACTAAAAGATTTAAAAGAATTGCTCAAAATATGTCTATACATTCTTCTCTTGCTTCTGATTGTCTCACGTCTTTCACAAATGAGGTCCTTATTTCCAGACACTTCCTAAAACACTGAATTTAAATGATTATCTTGTATTGTTGCTTTGTTGAAAGTTCTCCAATACATGTTTCCAAATCCAAGATGGGATTTACTCATCAAAAGATAATTTGAAATACAATAATTAAAAAATGATTTTAAAAATAAATTTCTATAATTTCAGTGTTGTTTATGTCTCATTTTAAGACATATGGGATTGTGAAAAAAAAATTCCCTATGTCTTAATTAATACTTTCCCTTGGTGTTATTAATATTAAATTCTTATCTTAAATTTAGTACTTACAGAATATAAGCGCTAAAAGGTCCATACAGTTAACAGGAAGAGGTGGCTATTAATACAAATATTACTTGTTTTGTTGATGTGACTTTTTTTTTTTTTTTTTTTTTTGAGACGGAGTTCTGCTCTTGTTACCCAGGCTGGAGTGCAATGGCGCGATCTCGGCTCACCGCAACCTCAGCCTCCTGGGTTCAGGTAATTCTCCTGCCTCAGCCTCCTGAGTAGCTGGGACTACAGGCACGCGCCACCATGCCCAGATGATTTTTTGTATTTTTAGTAGAGACGGGGTTTCACCATGTTGACCAGGATGGTCTTGATCTCTTGACCTTGTGATCCACCCACCTCGGCCTCCCAAAGTGCTGGGATTACAGGCGTGAGCCACCCTGCCCTGCCCGATGTGACTTTTAAGATAACTTCTAATATTTTGGCTCTATCAGAACAGACTAATACAAGGAGGAAAACTATTTTATATTTTCTCATTAATTTATTCTGTAGAGATTCTCTTTACTTTTAAAGAAAATCAAATGCAAAAAATCGATGTCAGAATTATATTGCTTTCATAGAAACCCTGGATTGAGCCTGGTGAGGTTATAGTTACCATGGCAACAGAAGTCAGCTCTTTAAACAGTTTCTATCCTAACTGCTCTTCTACTTATACTGAGCAATTCCTTCAAATATAGGAGTCGGGGGGTGTAGTCATGAGAAATTTTATTCCCTATGTGGATACATATCCATGTAATTTGTAAGGAGTAACTGGCACACTGAGGTTAATTAGATATAAATGTTATCAGCATAACTTTTAAAAGCACTGTATTCCCTCAGTACGTAGGCAAGTGTGAAGAAATGTAAAATAAAGTATCCTAAAAAGGGAACTCAGATGACACTGGAACTAATATAAGCATATTTCGTATTTATGAATAAATATGGAAATATCTTTCAGAAAGTGTGAGGATGATAAGAAAATTTATTTTATATGTTGGACTTTTGCAGGTCGAAACGAGTGCATTACTTTTAGCAAATTGCTTCAAAGAGAAATAGCAGTGATTTTTCTTTTACAATGTTTAGACACATTGAACTAAATAAGGTTTAAATCTGTATATAAAGAGACACACGCACACGTATATAATTAAAGTGATAATTTTCACACAACATGTTGATTGTCCTCCCCCCAAATTTTTAAAATATTGACAGACTAGCTATATTCCAACTTTACATTTTGATATTTTAATTTTATTTTTTCTAGAATTTCAAGAAAACCTTAGTTTCAGCTATCTGTTTCCATTTATATGTAGCAATGCTGCTGCTGAGCCACCTTGATATGGTTGTTTTTCATTCCTAGTGTTTTACTTAGCCAGTTGGTTAAACATAAAGCTGTCCTATAGAAAAGACAATGGATCTTGAATCATAAATCTCTTACTACATATGTGGGTTGAAATACTCAAACTTTCTGATGCTTAATTTGCTAAGCTCCAGTATCGTGGCTACAATCATCGCTAACCCCTTTGCTTTATTTTTAATGTATGTCAACTAAAAATAAATATGTCAGATGTATTATTGATCAGCTTGGGCTGTCATAGCAAAATACCATAGACTGAATGGCTTAAACAACAGAAATGCATTCCTTCACAGTGTTGAAGGCTGGAAGTCTAATATCAGTCAAGGTGCTAGCTGAGTTGGGGTGTGATGAGGCTTCTCTTTCTGGTTTATAGATGACTGCCTTCTTTCTCTGTGCTCATATGCCTGCTTTTCTGTGCATGTTTGTAGTGGGGAGAGAGAAAGAGAGAGAGGGAGAGAGAAAGAGACAGAGAGAGAGAGAGACAGAGAGGGGGGAGAGAGAGAGAGAGAGATCTGGTATGTCTTCCTCTTCTTCTAAGGATACTTGTTTTATAAGATTAAGACCTTACTCTATGACCCTATGTAAATTTTATTATCTCCTTATAGGTTTATTTCAAAATATTGTCATATTACAAGCTAGGGATGGAACACACAAAATTGGATGGGACAAAATTCAGTTCATACCAGCAGAGTTTTGCAAACCATAAATTACAGAGTATATATAGATGATATTATTTCTGTTTGATTTTACTTATTATAGGAATATCCTCCTTAGGAAATTACTGTAACTGGCTTACAAATATAATACGCTACATCTTGTTTTTAATATATTTTCTGATAAACTAAATCAACTGGATCTCTTTCAACAAAGAGAAATAGAAAAGTCTCACAGATTTCTTTAAATGTCTCTGAAAATAATGCTGCTTTACCATTTTAGAAGGATGGTATTTTCTAGTAAATTTTCCCTCAATTATTAATTGAGTTACATTCAGTAATTACAACTAGTTATAACATCAATAGTTCCTATCTCTTCTGGCTTAAATGAGACTCATGTTTCACACTCAACACAGTGTGGATTTAAAATCATCCTTTTTTTTTTTCCTTTACTAAGTTCTGTTACACAGTGGCTCATGAAACAGAAAGTAATTTGCTTTTCAGTATAACTAGGGAAGATATGTGTCACAGGGTATAAGAGAGCAAAAATAAATTGCTACTAGGTCTTTGCTGTAGGGCTAACACTCTGGATCATTGAAGTAAAAAGAATTGTTGCCAAGACTTCAAAGTCTTGAAGGTTTGCATGATAATCCTTCCCCACAGAGGTAAACTCATCATTTGGAGACACATTTAAAATGGGACATAGAATTCTACACTAGATAAAAAAACAATTTTCGGTATAAGACTTCTATTTTTTGTCACCCTTTTCTATAAATATTTTCAAAAAAAAAAAAAAAAAGAAAGACAGAAAAGAAAACCCAACCATGTATTTGTATAGAAATATCAACTCAGTGGAGTGGCACTGTTTTAAATATCTGTGACCTTGAGAAAATGCCTTTCTTGTTCTTGAGAAGTCAATCTAAGGAGGATGCAGCAATAGGCATGGCATGAGTAACCTGCCACATGTTAGAAACTTGATGACAATAAATGACTATGGAAAAAATTAATTTGAGGAGTAATGAGTCATCATAAGCTTTACATCAAAAGGTAAAGACCATATCCTTGTAAGTCCTTTGGAAAGTTATGAGTACAGATTACAAGTTCAAGTACAAATGAACCTTTTGGTTTTAAATGAATAAAAAGGCATAAGTGAATGAACAAATAAAAGCAGGCAAGATAGAGTCTATTGTGTAGTACTTTGTCATATCCCTAGTGTTTTCCAAGTCAATGTTTTAATTAAGAAGAAAGAAATTATTATAGAGTAAACCACATCATTATTCTTTTCCAACTTGCTTCCATTTCGTTATGTTTTTTAAAAAAATTTATGTGCAAGCTTTAGTATGTATGAACTTGATTTCACATACAAAGTAAGAATGGCAATTTCACTTAAAATTAACTCATTACAAATTATAACTCCTGTTTCAGCATGGTGGCTCATGCCTGTAATACCAGCACTTTTGAGGGCAGAGGTAGGCAGAACACCTGAGTTCAGGAGTTCAAGATCAACCTGGCCGCCGTGGTGAAACCCCGTCTCTACTAAAATTAGCCGGGCGTGGTGGCAGGTGCATGTAACCCAGCTACTCGGTAGGCTGAGACTGGAGAAACACTTGAACTCTGGAGGTAGAGGTTGCAGTGAGCCAAGATCCCACCACTGCACTCCAGCCTGGGCAACAAAGAGCAAAACTCTGTCTCAAAAATAAAAAATTATAATTATCACAGTGTAAATATATGTTTTCCAAAACTCCAAAAGATAGTGAAAGTGTTAACGAATATTACTATTCAACTTTGGATGGATTACAACAACAGCATTTATGAAACTCTTTCCCAGACAAGTATATACCACTTGCTGATGTGCCTTAGGGAGGACAGATGTCATAACACAGGCATTATTGATGCAGCAATTCATGGATAGTTTTTCTTATTAACACTGCTAAAATTAAGTTCATGTTTTTTGTTTTTTGTTTTTTTCACTTTGTGTGGGAGCTAATGACTCCTGTCCTTTTGTTTTTTGGGGGCTTCTTTCAAGGTAGTGGACATGAAACTCCCTCATTCCAAAATGCATCATTATGGTTTATTGAGGAGCATATTAAGACATGATAGAAAGAGGCAACAAGATACATATGTTTTGTGGTCCTGAAAGCATCATATGAAATTAAACCTGAAATGGAAAAAGAAAGTTATCTTTCACATTGTACCATGTTAACAAATCCTGTATTTAAATTGTCCAGCTTTTTGGTTGCTTGTATCATTCTCCGCATGCAATAGTCCAAACTCTTGGGAGGGATAACCTGCTCTGTATTTGTCTACAAACCAGGACTTTCACTCAGACCATAGTTGTTTTATAACATTTGGTTTATTCATTTTAAATGTTTTTGGATGTTTAATTGTTTAGTCATCAGGTTGTGAGAGAAAAAAATTAAAAAGAACTATATGCTCCCTGAACTAAGAGCATTTTGGAAGAAGTCAAAACAGGGCAATAATATGTTTTAAACTGATTTCAAATTATAATGTCTTTGGAAAATAATATAAAACCTTCCCAAAGTGACAAATTTTATGGCAAATACATATTTTCAAATGAAACGTGACTATAATCATACCCTTAAAAAAACTATTTTTTGTACCAAATATTGTATCGGCACAGACTTTGTTTTCATAGAATAATAATCATATCAATCTATATGATAAAACACATTACAGAGTCATTTATATGATAATAAACGTTTTTAGGAGCAAAAATATGGTTTATATGCAAAACTGTTTTGACCTTGAAAAAAATAGCATCTTTTGACATATTTTGTCTAAAACTTTAAAATAATATTAATAAATCACTGTGATTATTTTTTGTGCTAAACTTAAATACTTAATATCCAAACTTGAGCAGCATATTTAAATATTGCATGAATTATTTATATATATAAACAATTTTTAAAATATAAATCTAAATACATGTGTGAAATAATGGCACATAATAGATATTTTACAGCTTGGCACTTTAACCATAAATTTTTTCTAGAACAACTTAGCCCATGCATACTCTAATACAGGCATGACATCCTTTTCTTACTTCTTCACTATACAAAGAAATTCTTCAAAATACAAAGAAATTTTCTCTTTTGATTAAATTTTGGTCATATATTTGAAATTTTGTATCTATTAGAGAGTTCTACTAAAAACCAACTATAATATTTGGCAGGTGGATGTCCAGCAATAACTTTTATGCACTAAAACTTTGATTTCACCTTGATATAGTTCTGTGGATCTAGTACAAACAAGAATATCATTTGAACCTACTAGTGAATATTTCAGTTCCCCAGTGAAACTGGAAATATTCTCAGAAATCCATCTCCATTGGAGCCATGAAATAATTTTAGAATCTCCTCCCAGAATATGCCATCTTCCTTAAAATCAAATTCCTGTTAGTCACTGGGTACATAATTGCTCTACACTGTTTGAACATCCTGAAGTCAGTCCTAGTTAGATTACTCCTAAGAGACTGATCCTTTTCATCCTAAGGGCACGATCTCTTTCATTCCAGTATCCACCACCAGGCACCAGTATTATGGGTGGATTATGAATACTCAGCATTCACACTGGACATAGATATCTGAAAAAGGTCTAAACAACAATTTAATCATTTAGTTATTCATTCTTAAATTAATATGTAACTATGTGACTATTTTACATCAGAGTTATTATCTCAGTTTCAATAGCCCCAGCATCTTAGGTAGTGGCTAACATATAGTAATCAATCCATATGAAAGACTTTCAAGGAAGATAATTAACAAGGTTCAGAAAATGAAACACCACTTGAAGCAAAATATAAAGAAAGAAATAATGTGATAGTTAATTTTATGTGTCAACTTCACTGGGCCAGGGGATGCTCAAATGTTTTGTTAAACATCATTTCTGGGTGTGTCTGTGAGGGGGATTGCTGAAGAAATTAGCATTTAATTTGTGGACTCAATAAATGGTTCTTCCCAATGTAGGTAGACATAATTCAATTTATTGATAGTCTGAAATAGAAGAAGAAGAAGGAAGGTTGAATTTTCTCTCTCTGCATGACTTTATGAGCTGAAAAATCGATCTTGCCCTTCTCTTGGATCTCCTGGTTCTCAGACCTTCAGGCTGAAACTGTCACAGGATGCTTGGAGTGTTGCTTTGCCAACTGGAAATCTCTGTGGCCAGTGGTGCTTTTGCTCAATTTTTGCTTGGCCCACTGGGCTTGTTCCACTCACTTAGACTGGGCAGGCTACACTCAACTTGCACTACCAGCCTGGATACCATACCTGCCAAGGGGGAGCAAGCATGGGGTCTGGCCACAGTGCACAGCCAGGCACTCCGGCTACAGTGGCACAGGTGTCTTCAGCTGCCAGCATGGGTGCTGCCTCACTGTGAGGCTGCAGCTGGGCCAGTAATACCATAAGCAGTTTCCTCAACTGGCACCAAGGAATGCAGTGGTGCCCAGAAGTGAGATGCCAGAAACCACAGAGCCCCGGAGAGGGCGTAACAGCCTGGCCTGGGTAGCTTCTAAGTCTGGGTTTTCCATAAGACCCAAATGTCTATTTTTTTTTTTTTTTTTTTTTTTGAGAAAGTGTTTCACTCTTGTCATCCAGGCTGGAGTGCAATGGCACAAACTCCACTTACTGCAAACTCTGATTCCCGAGTTCAAGTGATTCTCCTGCCTCAGCCTCCCAAGTATCTGTGATTACAAGTATGTGCCACCAAATCCAGCTGAGGAGAAATTCAGGCTGGCTTCAGAAATTTGTGTAAGTTACAAAGAGCTGAATGTTTATCACCAAGACAATAAGGAAAATGTCTCCAGGGCATGTCAGAGGTCTTCACAGCAGCCATTCCATCGCAGGCCCAGAGTCCTGAAAGAAAATAGTTTAGTGGGACAGACCAGAGGTCCCCAGGCTGTGTGCAGTCTAGGGAATTGATACCCTGTGTCCCAGCCACTCCAGCTGTGACTAAAAGGGTCCAAGGTGCAGTTTAAGCTGTCGGTTCAGAGCGTAGAAGATGCAAGCCTTGGCAGCTTCTACATGGTGTTGAGTCTGCAGGTACACAGAAGTCAGGAAAAAAGGTTTGGAAATCTCTGCCTAGATTTCAGCAGATGCATGAAAATGTCTGGATGCCCAGGCTAAAATTTACTGCAGGGACAGGGTCCTTATGGAGAACCTCTGCTAGGGCAGGGTGAAAGGGAAATGTGGGTTCAGAGCCCCCACACAGAGTTCCTACTGGGGCACTGCCTAGTGGAGCTGTGAGAAGAGGGTGCACCATCCTCCAGACCCCAGAATGTAGATAAACAGACAACTTGCACCATGCTCCTGGAAAAGCCACAGACACTCAATGCCAGCCCCTGAAAGCATCCAGGAGGGAGGCTATATCCTGCAAAGCCACAGGGACAGGGCTGTCCAAGGCCATAGGAACCCACCTCCTACATCATCACGACCTGGTTGTGGGGCATGGAGTCAAAGATCATTTCGGAGCTTTAAGATTTGACTGCCCTGCTGGATTTCCAACTTACATGGGGCCTGTAGCCCCTTCATTTTGGCCAATTTTTTTTTTTTCCATTTGCAATGACTGTATTTACCCAATGCCTCTACCCCCATTATATCTAGGAAGTAACTAACTTACTTTTGATTTTACAGGCTTATAGGTGGAAGGGACTTGTCTTGTCTCCAATGAGACTTTGGATTGTGGACTTTTGAGTTAATACTGAAGTGAGTTAAAACTTTGGGGAACTGTTGGGAAGACATGATTGGTTTTGAAATGCGAGGACATGAGATTTGGGAGGGGTAAGGGGTGAAATAATATGATATGGCTGGGTCCCCACCCAAATCTTATCTTGAATTGTAACTCCCACAATGCCTATGGAGAAAACCAGTGGGAAGTGATTGAATCATGGGTGCGGGACGGCCTTTCTTGCGCCATTCTCGTGATAGTAAGTCTCATGAGATCTGATAGCTTTAAAACAGGAGTTTTCCTGCACAAGCTCTTTCTGCTGCCATTCACATAAGAGGTGACTTGCCTTCTGCAGTGGTTATGAGGCTTCCACAGCCACGTGGAACCGTAAGTGCAGTTAAACCTCTTTCTTTTGTAAATTACCCAGACTCAGTTATGTCTTCATCAGCAGCATGAAAACTGACTAATACACCCACTTAAATGTGCTGGTTAGTATTTACTGGAATTATGGATAGTATAAGTTTTCAGTTTGAACTAAAAAAAGTATAAAAACAAACTTCTTAGTTTTTTAAAATTTTGGCAAATTTTATATTAACTTTTAAAACTATTGTTAATACTAATCGTGTTTTTATCTGTAATAAGTAAGCTGAATTCAAGAGTATCACAAAGTTAGCTTGTGTAACTTTAAAATTTTTTCATTTAAAAAGTGCTACCATCTTTGTATCTTTCTCCCTCTTGGCAATGTTTTAGCCGTTAAATTATTTCTTCCTTTATTAAGTAATGATGGTTTTCTTAAAACACCTTAATCCTTGATCTATTCCAACATCAAGAGCTTAAGAATGCCTTGGTGGATATGAGTGGGTTTAAGTGTTCCATCTGTAGCTCAGTTATGTGTGTATACATTTAATGTATTTAGTGCAAAAATACATTTTTCTTTTTTTAATTTTTTTAGCTTTTATTTTAAGTTCAGGAGTACATGTGCAGGTTTGTTACACAGGTAAACTTGTGTCATGAGGGTTTGTTGTACAGATTATTTCATCACCCAGGTATTAATCCTGGTATTCATTAGTTATTTCTCCTGATTGTCTCTCTTCCCCCACCCTCCACCCTCTGATAGTCCCCAGTGTGTGCTGTTCCCCTCCATGTGTCTATGTGTTCTCATCATTTAGCTCATAATTACAAAGACATGAAATCAACCCAAATGCCCATGTATAAAGAAAATGTGGTACACATACACGTTGGAATGCTGTGTAGTCATAAAAAAGAACAAGATCATGATCTTTGCAGGGACATGGGTGGAGCTGGAAGCTATTATCCTTAGCAAACTAATGCCGTAGACATCTGTGGAGCACTGAACTTGAGAGAGATGATTCAGGGTATCTGGCAAAATAATTTTCTAAGCAGTGAAGCATTCTAGAGGTGACCAAGTGTAAAAATTTGAAAAACATGCAGCCTAACAGTGCAGTTTGAAAAGAAAAACCTATTATCTGGGGATAAATTTAAGACCTGTGCAGAAATTTGCATAAGTAACAAGGAACCAAATGCTAATCACCAACACAATGGAGAAAATATCTTCGGGATTTGTCAGAAACCTTCACAGCAGCCCCTTCCCCTCACCATTTGGAGGCTTTGAAAAGAAAAATGGTTTCCTGGGCCTGGTCCAGGGCCCTTTTGCTGTGTGCCTCAGGATTCGTGGCCTGTGTTCCCAGCCAGGTACAATGTCTGGAGTGGTCTTTTAACAATGGTGAAAGCCCCAAGCGTTGGCAGCTTCCAAGTGGTGTTGGTCCTGTGAGTGCGCAGAAGACAAGAATTGAGATTTGGTAACCTCGGCCTAGATTTCAGAGGACGTATGGTAATGCCTGAATCTCCAGGCAAAGTTTGCTGCACAGGCAGAGCCCTCATGGAGAACCTCTGCTGTGGCAGTGCAGAAAGGAAATGTGAAGTTGGAGTCTCCACACAGAACTACCACTGAGACACTGCCTAGTGAGAAGAGCTCACTAGGAGCTGTGAGAAGAGGGCCACTATTGTCCAAACCTCAGAATGGTAGACCCCCTGAGACCTCACTCTGTGCATCTGGAAAAGCCCCAGATGCTGGATTCCAGCCCATGAAAGCATCCAGGAGAGGGTTTGTACCCTGCAAAACCACCAGAAGCAGAGCTGTTCAAGGTCGTGGGAGGCCACCTCTTGCATCAGCATGATCTGGATGTGAGACATAACATCAAAGGAAATCATTTTGGAACTGTAAGGTTTAATGACTACCCTATTGGATTTCAGACTTGCATGGGGCCTACAGACTCTGTTTTGGTCAATTTCTCCCATTTGGATCAGTTATATTGACCCAATACCTGTACACCCGCTATATCTTGAAGGAACTAACTTGTGTTTGATTTTATAGGCTCATAGGCATAAGGGACTTGCCTTGTTTCAGATGAGACTTTGAACTTAGACATTTTGGCTAATGCTGGAGTAAATTATGATTTTGGGTACTGTTGGAAAGATATGATTTGTTCTGAAACGTGAAAAGGACATGAGATTTGGGAAGGTCCAGAGGCAGAATGATATGATTAGGCTTTGTATCCCCACCCAAATCTCACCTTGCATTGTAACCCCCAAATCCCCGCCTGTGTAGGAGACCTGGTGGGAGGTAATTGAATCATGGGGGCAGTTTCCTCCATACTGCTCTTGTTATAGTGAATGAGTTCTCATGAGATCTGATGGTTTTATAAGTGTCTGTCCTTTCCCCTGCTGGCATTCGTTCTCTCTCTTGCTGCCCTGAGAAGAGATGTCTTCCACCATGATTGTAAGTTTCCTGAGGCATCCCCAACCATGTGAAACTGTGAGTCAATTAAACCACTTTTCTTTCTAAATTACCTAGTCTTAGTATTTCTTCGTACCAATGTGAGGACAGACTAATACAACAAAAATCCATCAGAGACTATTATGAACACTTCTATGCACATAAGCTAGAAAATCAAGAAGAAATTGATAAATTATTGGACCTACACAGCTTCCGAAGACTGAACAAGCAAGAAATTGAATCCTGAGCCAGACCAATAAAGAGTTCCAAAATTGAATCGGTAATAAATAGCCTACCAACCAAAAAGAGACCTGGAACAGACAATGGTAATGCCATTCTGGACATAGGAACTGACAAATCTTTCATGATGAAGATTCCAAAGCAGTTGCAACAAAAGCAAAAATTGACAAGTGAGATCAAATTAAACTAAAGAGCTTCTTCACAGCAAAAAAAGCTATCAGCAAAATAAACAGACAACCTGCAGAATGGGAGAACATTTTTGCAACTATGCATCTGACAAAGTTCTAATATCTAGCATCTATAAGGAACTTATACAAATTTACAAGAGAAAAACAAACAATCCCATTAAAAGTGGGCAAAGGACATGAACAAACACTTCTCAAAAGAAGACATACATGCAGCCAACCAGCATATGAAAAAAAGCTTAATATCACTGATCATTAGAGAAATGCAAATCAAAACCACAATGAGATACCATCTCACACTAATCAGAATGGCTACTATTTAAGAGTCAAGCCAGACATGGTGGCTCATACCTGTAATCTCAGCACTACAGGAGGCTGAGGTGGTGGGTCACTTGAGGAAGTTCAAGACCAGCCTGGCCAACATGGGGAAACCCTGTCTTTACTAAAAATACAGACATTAGTTGGATGTGTTAGTGCCTGCCTGTAATCCCAGCTACTCTGGAGGCTGAGGCAGGAGAATCATTTGAACCCAGGAGGTGGAGGTTTCAGTGAGACAAAATTGTGCCACTGCACTCCAGCCTGGGTGACAGAGTGAGACTCATTTCAAAAAAGTCAAAAAAGAGCAGATAGTGATGTGGTTGCAAAGAAAATAAAATATTTATACACTGCTGGAGGAAGTGTAAATTAGTTCACCCATCGTGGAAAGCAATGTGACAATTCCTCAAAAAGCTAAAAACTGAACTGCCATTTTACTCAGCAATCCCATTACTTCATTACTTGGTGTATACCCAGAGGAATATAAAGCATTCTACCATGAAGACATGCACCTGAATGTTCATAGCAGCACTGTTTATAATAGCAAATACATCAAATCAACCTAAATGCCTACCAGTGGAAGATTGGATAAAGAAAATGTGGTACATATATACCATGGAATGCTAAATAGACACCAAAAAAAGAAGATCATGCCCTTTGAAGGAATATGGATGGAGCTAAAAGCCATCATCCTTAGCAAACTAACAGCAGGAACAGATAACCTAATACTGCATGTTTTCCCTTACAAGTCAGAACTAAATGATGAGAACTCATGAAAACAAAGAGGGGAACAGCAGACACTGAGGCCTCACAGAGGGTGGAATGTGGAAGGAGAGAGGAGCAGAAAAAATAACTATTAGGTGCCAACCTTAGTGTCTGAGTCATGTAATAATTTTTAAGTAAAACCTCCATGACATGAACTTACCCCTAACCTGCACATGTACCCCTAACCTAAAATAAAAGTTTAAAAACATCAAAATAAATAAACAAATAAATAAAAGCTTTGTTGTTCCTGTTGTGTTTTGTGTTCTATAAATTTCAGTTTGGTCAAGGCAGTCGTTAGTGTGTTTATTTCAAATTACATATAAATTTTCTAATGTGTGTGTCTAGTTCTAACAAATCCTTAATGGTATCTGTTAACATCTCCAGCCAACATGGTGTCTATGTATATTTACATTTTCTTTAGTTTAATAAATTTTGCTTTAAGTTCTACTAGTGGGCAAATATGGTTTATTATTGCTGTCTTCATGATGTCTTGATCCTTCTAATAATGTTTATCTTTATTTCTGATACTATACTTTGCCTGAAAATCTTCTGTAACTGATAACGTATCCATTTCCTTATTCTTATGTTTAGCCTTTGTATCATGTAAATATTTTTGTCCTTCTACTTTCACCTTATCTATGTTTTACATTAAACATGTGTCGCTTGCAGGTAGCATCTATCTATGTTTTACAAATTTATTCATTTATTTCTATTATTTAATGTAATAATAATCCACATGGATGCATAATGTCTAGCATTTTAATTTTCTTGGTCCCCTCTGCTTTTTGTTTCTTTTTCCCCTTGTTTTGCCTTAATTTAAATAACTGGATATTTATTTAGAATTATATTTTAACTGATCTCTTGGCAATGTAACACTTAGGTATTTGCATTATTTTAGCTCTTGCTCAAGAGATTATAATATACATTTGTAACTTTTCACAGTCTATTAAGAGTTACATTGTACAAATTTATGTAAAACGTGCATATTGCACAATGATTTAAGACAATTTATCATCTCTGAAATACTTTATGACTGGTTTTATGTGTATTAGGCTTCTATTTATCATAAGCTCCTGGAGATACTGCTATAATTTGTACACAGTTATATACATATTAAAGAAACATATAGGACAAAGATAGTCTGCAGTTTTATCAAATCGTTTCCTTTCCAGCGCTCTTCAGTCTTTCTTGAAAATCCAAATATCTATTCTGCATAATTTCTCTTTTGTTGAATTATTTACTTGTTTTATTATGCAAACGTTGTTTTCATTTTTGTAATTTTTTTAAATCTCACTTACACTTTTTTAAAATTGTACTTTAGGTTCTGGGGTACCTGTGCAGATCATGCAGGATTGTTTCATAGGTACATACATGGCAAGGTGGTTTGCTGCCTTCATCCCCCCGTCACCTATATCTGGCATTTCTCCCCATGTTATCTCTCCCCAGCCTCCCCACCCCCTGCTGTCCCTCTTCTAACCGCCCTCAACTGACCGCAGTATGTGATGCTCCCCTCCCTGCGTCCATGTGTTCTCATTGTTCACCACCTACCTATGAGTGAGAACATGCGGTGTTTGGTTTTCTGTTCTTGGGCCAGTTTGCTGAGAATGATGGTTTCCAGGTTCATCCTTGTCCCTATGAAGGACACAAATTCATTTTTTGTTATAGCTGCATAGTATTCCATGGTGTATGTGTACCACATTTTCTTTATCCAGTCTATCGTTGATGGACATTTGGGTTGGTTCCAAGTCTTTGCTATTGTAAACAGTGCCTCAATGAACATATCTGTACATGTGTCTTTATAATGGAACAATTTACAATTCTTTGGGTATATATCCCGAAATGGGATTGCTGGGTGGAATGGCATTTCTATTTCTAGATCCTTGTGGAATTGCCGCAGTTTTCCACAATGGTTGCACTAATTTACACTCCCACCAACAGTGTAAAAGTTTTCCTATTTCTGCACATCCTCTCCAGCATCTGATGTCTCCAGATTTTTTAATGCTCGCACCTGCATTTTTAAGGGCATGTCCGTTTAATATAAAATGCTATTTTATTTTGATTTGTGTTTGTTTGTCTCAAGGGTTTGATTTTGTTTCCTTTTATTAGAGGTTTATAGCATAATTACACTCTTTTCTACTATCTCCTATTTCTGATAAATTTGATTAGTTATTGAAATTTCTCCTGCCTTGTTTGCACTGTGTTATTTCTCTGTCCCCTTATAAGACATTGTCGGCATCTGGGGGTTCAGAAATTTACATATAATGTGCTTGGTATAAATTTATTTCTTACTGATTATGCTTCTATGAATTTTTCACTATCCGAATTTATGTCTTTCAATAATTTGAGGTGTATGGGTCATCACCTTTTAAAATATTTTCTTTAAATGTTTTATTTCTTCTTCTCTTTTGGGTTTCTATTTACATCTATGCCAAATATTTTTGTATTGTCTCACAAGCTCCTGATGCTTTGTTTATTGTTATGCCCAATGTTATTTCTTTTCATACCTCAAATTAGATAACTCTTTTATTGATCTGTATTCATTCTCACATATTGTTCTGTCCTCTCCAATCTTCTGCTAGGGTCACTTGATTTTTTTGTTATAATGTCCTCTGTTGTGTCTTTAAGTTGCTTCATTTCTGCTTTTCTTTTGTAACAATAATTATTTATTTTTCTCTTTGAGCATACTTTCTGGTGTACTAATTTCAACACCAAATTTGCCACTAGGTTGGTTTCCATTTTCATTTTCCTGAGTATATATAGGTCAAATTTGCTGTTACTTTATATACATAGAAATTAGGATTCTATCTTAGATATTACAAATAGTAAAATTTGAAATCTTTGGATTCTGTTTTCCAAAGTTATTTACATTAAATTTAATAATCAGACAGTTAATAAAAGCTACACTCAGACTCTAAAGTAAAATCTTATATCATCTGTTTTCACCTGACTTGGACTGCTAGGAATGCAACTCTCTGACCTTAGAGATCAGAGATTTGAGCAGAGACTAGGCAAAGGGTTGTTTTTTCTTTCCTTTTATTTCTTTTTTTTTTTTTTTTTCCTGCAGTTTTCTCTTTTGCATACATCTCCAACTCAGTTCTTTGGTTCTTCAAAGAAGACTACAGTTTTTCCACTTGGAAATAATCAGCCCGTAGTTTGGGGGTGCCCTACAGCAGAAATGTGCACATTGGTAACTCTCCCAGTATGTTTTCCCTTCAATTGGTTTTCCCATAATTTATAGTTATTTGCAGAAGGGGCTGTTGATTTAATACGAGTTACTATACAAGCACCCAGAAAATGAATTTTTAATTGTAGGGCAAGAATTTTTTTTCTGAAACATTCAAAATAGTTGATATACTTGTGTTCTTCCCTATTCTTAATTTATAATTCTGTGACACACTTGGAAAGTTATCCTCTTTCTCCAAGTATTCTGTTTTGGGGTTGACAGTATTTATTGAAAACCTTAGTAATAATTGGCCAAAATATCCTGAATGTGCAGTGTTTTAATCTCATTTTGTTTGAAACTTATAGGCATAACACAGTACAGATATGACAGTATTTTTTTATTTCCCCATTAACTTATGTTGTTAAGTCCAAATGCTTCAAGGTAAAGCAGTTGCTGTAATATTTATGAAAGTTATACTATTTCAGAGTCCATTACAAGAAAGGAAGCAGCTGGATCACAGGTTTTAGATATAACTTTTACTGCCCAAGGCTGTTATTTAAAATCCAGGATTGTCTAAAGTGGTATGATCACCATTTTTCAAAACATACTTACCATTTTCACTTGATTTTAGCCAAAAGGCTGAGAAGCAATGACTTATCATTTTCTATTAGTACTTTCTATGAAGTCAGAACCAAAACATATGAGGACAACTGCATTTATACATGTATCCATATTATATTTAGCATTCTATTTTTTTGGTCATGAACATCATTGAGAGGTTTTAACAGTGTAGTGTTCATTTTGTGATTTGATAAGAAGCATATTCAAAATTCTTATGAGCAGATGTTTTCCTAGTTTTTTTTTTGTTGTTGTTAGTTATCATCAACAATGGAGCTCCTTTAAGAGAATATCATGAAAATCATTTAGCTCTCATGTGTAGTATAAAATGTGATAGTTTAGAGAGCATTGCAAATGAATGCTGACTATAGGGGAAATGTTGGTGGAAAAATGACAGAGTAGGCAAAGAGAATTTTTAAAGATTTCTTGCTAGTCAAAATTTTGAAACAAGACTTTTCTGTGGCTACCTAATACTGCAGACTTTTTGTGTGATTCCATCACTCTCATAACTGAAATCTCAAATTTTTACTTCTAGCCAAGATTTTTCTCTTGAATATACACACCATATATATTATATTATAAATATATTATACATATTATATATAATATATAAATTATACATGTGTATATCGTATTATATGTATGCACACATATATATACACATAAGTATAGTTGGTATATAGTAGCATTTTATTTTTTTACATCATAGTTTGAGGATGGGGTTTGAGAAGGAAATGTCAGAGTGATGAGTTTCATGGACCCATATGCCAATGAAGCAACACTGTCTGTTAAAAATTTTAAAAGTGGGCCAGGAGCAGTGACTCATGCATGTAATTCCAGCACTTTGGGAGGATAACGCTGGTGGATCATGAGGTCATGAGTTCGAGATCAGCCTGGCCAACACAGTAAAACCTCCTCTCTACTGAAAAAAAAAAAAAATTACCCAGGCGTGGTGGCAGGTGCCTGTTAATCCCAGCTACTCGAGATGCTGAGCCAAGAGCATTGCTTGAACCTGGGAGATAGAGGTTGCAGTAAACCAAGATTGCACCATTGCACTCCAGCTTGGCAGTTTGGGTGACAGTGTGCGACTCCATCTCAAAAAAAAAAAAAAAAAATTAAACAATAAAGTCTCTGAAAATTATCCTGAGCAGAGAAAACCAACTAATGGATATTGTTAAAGAAAATACACTAAAATAAAATATATCAATTTTAATTATTGGAAAGAACAAGGAAAATCTGTGCACTGAGCCATAACATACCACCTCTTTTCTCCGATCTCCCATTTTGGAATAATCAAAACACTATTCTGGGTACTGTGGCCATGAAAATGAGATTCTGTCTTTCCTCAGCTACTTATTAGCAGAAGCAAAAATCGAAAGACTAAATTCAAGGCAAGTGTGGCTAAGAAGTCATTTGCTCCTTTCCTCTGCTTGGCCCCTTGGATTAAAGAGCAGCCTATACCTCAAGTATGGGAGACTGAGAATACTGGGGCCCAGTTTGTCATCACAACAGACTAGCCAAAAAGAGGAAACTGCATATGAGGAAGAGGAGAGGCGGCTACCCTTGCCTAGCACCATACTTAGAAAACAGAGTTGTCCTATTCAGAGTAACATGCTTTCCCAACCCCACCCCTGAATCAGTAGTAATTCAGAAACAGTGCCCAGGAGAAGAAGCTGGCCTTAAGAACAGAGCTCCAACCTTCTCTGCAAATGAGCTGACTTTAGTTGGAAAACAGTGTAAGTAAGTTCAAGACTGAAGGTACTCATGGAGACTTCATTAGCAAGAAATTAGGAAGGCTATGACAAAGCAGTGGCAGAAACCAGAAAAACCTTTGGCCAGCCAGGGTATCAGAGAGAATTAGAGAAAGAAATAGAGAAAAAAAAAGTCTCCTGTGGTGTAAGAATAAACCTCAAAGCCTGGCCCCAGTTTTTTACTGGCCTAATCGGTCACAACAAAGGTGGCAGCAATTATTCGTTTTAGGTTTTGGAACAATTAATACATTAGAACAGTTTTTAAAACAATAGGTGAAATAATCTGCACTTAATGGAGCCTAGCAGCTGGGTATGATACGGTGGTCTGTGATGCAGATAGCCTAACAGTGATACCAGGAAAGAGACAGTCAAAGTCCCGGTAAAACCACCGTCATCTAAGATGACAGGGAAACAAATGAAGAAAACCGGAAATTTCAAACATGAAGGCACTATGAAAAACTCAAAAAACAAATATGTATTTGTTCTCCTTTTTAATTTGCTTTTTAAAAGCAAAATTGTATCAACTAATAATTATAGCAATATATTGTTGGATTTCTAACATAGGTAGATGAAATATGCATATCAACGACAGTACAAAAAGGAGGATGAAGTAAAAGAACTCTATTTGGGTAAGGCGTCTACATTTTGATTTCTCACTAGAGTTAATATAAATATGAAGTATACTCTCTAACAAGTTACAAGGAATGTAATAAACTCTAGATCAGCCACTACTGGGGCTCAGAATATGATACCCTAAAACATGGCACCTTGGAATAACCAAAAAGGTCATTCTGAGCCTTTATTCTGCTTTGCTCCCCTGAGATCACACAAAAAATAATTGTCCCTCCTATCTCCTGTGAAGACCCTCATGTGAGAGGCGTTCTGCCTTATGGTCAGAGGAAAAGAATAAAGACACAGAGACACCTAGAAGAAACTGAGCAAACAGGCCATGCTAAGTTGCCTCTGGTTTATTACTATTAGATTATGCTCCTTTTATCCAATCACAGTAAACTGTCCCTTTCATCAGTAAACCTAGCTATTAAAATACACAAGTTTTTCTGGGTCTTGGGTCATTTTCCAAGGCGTTTCTGATACATAAAACTTTTGTTTGTTTGTTTCTTTCTTTCTTTTTTTTTAAACAGGGTCTTGCTCTGTCATCCATGCTGCAGTGCAGTGGTGTGATCTCAGCTCATTACAACCTCCGCTTCCCAGGTTTAAGTGATTCTCATGCCTAAGCCTCCCAAGTAACTGGAATTATAGGCGGTACCATTATGCCCATCTAATTTTTGTATGTTTAGTAGAGATGGGGTTTTGCCATATTGGCCATGCTGGTCTCAAACTCCTGGCCTCAAGTGATCTGCCGACCTCAGCCTCCCAAAATGCTGGGATTACAGACAAGAGCCACAACATAAACTTTTTGTCACATAAAACTTTGGTATAATAAATTTACTATAGTTTTCTCTTGTGAATCTGTCTTTTGTTATAGAGATACTAGCCATGATCTTGTAGTGGGTGAGAAAAAGATTACTTTTTCCTCTGCTGCTCCATTAAGAAAAATTTCAAAAATTATAAAGTATAAAAACATTAAAGAAGTAAGATGTTACAGTAGAAAATAATCACAATTCAAATGAAAGCAGTAAAAAACAACTGAGTAACATAAAAGGTAAAAAAATGTAGAAAAAATTAATTGGTAGATGGAAATCTAATATATGAATGATAACATTAATGGTTATGGATCAAAATAAGTTCTATGTAAGGCAAAGATTGCCAGGATCGCTAAGTAAAAATAGCGCCTAACTCTATGCTGCCTATAGGATACATACTTTAGCCACAAGATACAAATAGCTTGAAAGCAGAGATAGAAGAAACTCTGTACTTCATACAAACAGCAGACATAAGAAACTTAAAATGGATATACTAACATCAAACAAAAATATAATTCAAATGAAAGATGTTTAAGACATAAAAAACACTATTGCATATTGATTAAAGAGTGAATTAATTATATGATAAAAATATTATCAATATACATGCATCTAACAACGGAGTCATAAATTACAGGAAGCAGAAATTAACAGGGAGATATAGACAATTTAAAAATAGCAGTTGAAGACTTCAATAAGTATAATGGTTAATTTTGTGTTAAACTTGACTGAGTCATAGACTTTCCAGATAGCTGGTTGAACATTATTTCAGGGTAAGCCTATGAGGGTGTTTCCACACTCAGAATCCAGAAGGCTGGCCTTCAAGCCTTCATTGAATTCTGTGCAGGGGGAAGTGTCAGAGCCCTGGCATCAAGAACTGGTCAATACATAGGTTGGTTAAAAGAATTTACCAACAACAGTATAGGTTTGAAAAAAGAAAGTTTATCAGAAAGCACATTGCAAAAGGCTGCAGTGGAGAACCTCTGCATGAGAAGGCTGAGTGCGGCAGGGTGGGTTTTCCTTAGGAGCATTTATGGATCTTAAGGCAGAAACTTGGGGATAATTTGGACCACAATAGCCAGGTTTTTCATTACATTTGTGGTAATTTTGGTGCCTTAATGTAAGCAAGGGTTGCAAAATGAGTTGTGACATGGCATTCTGGAGGTGAATAGAAATACCAGTTATTTTTAAATTTTACATTGAAAAGAGGCCTGAAACCAGATTCTGACTTTAGATGCTAGAGAAGTTTAATCACTTTTAAATTCCTCTAGATAAGGAGTTTTGCCTCCAAATAGCCGTTCCATGGTTACCGTCCAAATAGCCGTTCCAAGGTGGTCTTTGCTCTCTTCTAAATTCCTCAGATAAGGAGTTCTTGTCTCAGGTCCTGTCAAAAGGTCACCAGGTGATTTTCGCCCTCCTCATTCTGCACCATTGGCTCTCTGGCTTTCAGATATAGTAACTACACCACCAGCATTTCTGGGTCCCCAGTTTGTAGACAGCAGCTTGTGTAATGTCTCAGCCTTCAAAATCACATGAGACAATAGATTAGAATAAGAGATAGAGAGGAGATGATAGATAGATGATAGATGGATAGACAGTTAATCTATTGATCATTTCTCTAGAGAACTCTGACTAATACAAATATCAAATATTCAATAAGGGATGGAAAAATTTTGCAGAACAAGGAAAAAGAAAACTTGAATAAAGCAATTCACTAACTCGATCTAATAGCTAGATCTAATAGTCATATATAGAAAAAACACCAAACAACAACACAATACACATTCTCTCAAGTGCACATAGAACATTCTCCATGATAGACCATAGCCACCCCACAAATAAGACTCAATAAAATTTAAAAGATTTAAATCATACAGTGTATGTTCCTTTTCCATAACATAAGGAAATTGGAAATTAATAATAAATATATTTGGAAAATTTCCAAATATACACAAGTTAAGCATAATACTAATAAATAACCAATGGGTCAAAGGCAAAATCACAATGGGAATGAGAAAACACTGAGATAAATAAAAATGAAGACAGCATAACAAAAGTCATGGGCTGCACCTAAATCAGTGAATAGAGGGAAATTCATAGCTCTAAATGCCTGTAAAAGAGAAAAATTCTTATGAGCTGAATTTTGTATTCCTCAATATTCATATGTTGAAGTGTTAGCTCCCATTACCACAGAAACTGATTGTATTTATGTAGTCTTTGAAGAGGTAATTAAGATGAAATGAAGTCGTTAAGTTGCACCATAATCCAATATGACTGGAAACAGACAGGTAAACAGGGAAGACCATGTAGGCTCAGAAAAAAAGTCATCTATAAGCCAAAGAAGGAGACCTTAGAAGAAAGCAATGCTGTCAACACCTTGATCTTGTAATTCAAGCCTCTGGAAATGTTAATCTGTGATACTTTGTTTTGTGATACTAGCTTTGATATCAGTTTGTGAAACTTTGTTTTGTTTTGTGATATATAGCAAATTAATAATTAAATCTTCTACCTTAAGACACTGGAAAAAGAGAGAAAACTAAATTTGAAGTAAGCAGAAGAAAGGAAACAACAAACACTAGTGTGGAAATCAATAAAATAGCAAAAAAAATAAAAGTGATAAAATAACTGTCCTTTGCAAAGACAAGTGCTGATCAATATTTAGCTAGACTGACCAAGAAATGAGAGAAAGCTCAAATTGTTACTATTAAGAATCAAACACTAAAAACAATGGCAACAAAAGCCAAAATAGACAAATGGTATCTAATTGAACCGAAGAGCTTCTGCACAGCAAAATAAACTATCATTAGAGTGAACTGGCAACCAACAGGATGGGAAAAAAAATTTTGCAACCTACCCATCTGAACAAAGGGCTAATATCCAGAATCTACAAAGAACTTAAACAAATTTACAAGAAAAAAACAACCCCATTAAAAAGTAGACAAAGGATATGAACAGACACTTGTCAAAAGAAGACATTTATGAGGGCAACGAGCATATCAACTGCTCATCATCACTGGTCATTACAGAAATGCAAATCAAAACCACATTGAGTTACCATCTCACACCAGTTAGAATGATGATCATTAAAAAAACCTGGAGACAGCAGACGCTGGAAAGGATGTAGGGAAACAGAAAAAGGTATATAAATATAAAATATATCCTGAATTGGAAAGTCCACATCTTGATGGATAAAAACACAGAGAAACAGTAGTCCCAAAAGAGTACTGAAAAAGAGTGTATGCCCACTCTCCTCACTGTTATTTAAAATTGTTATTAGTTGATGCAATTAGATAAAACAATTGACACACAAACTTGAGCAGCAGAAATAAAAAGTGTCTCTATTTGCAGATGACAATAATATGTATGGAATGCCCAGAAAAATAAATAATAGTTAAATGATGAATATAAAATTATGCAAGGTTGTTCGTTTAATTCTTATTTTTTTTTTTTTTTTTTTTTTTGAAATGGAATTTTGCTCTGTCGTCCAGGCTGGAGTGCAATGGTGCGATCTCAGCTGACTGTAACTTCTGACTCCAGGGTTCAAGTGATTCTCCTGCCTCAGCCTCCCTGGTAGCTGGGACTAGAGGCATGCATCAACACGTCCAGCTAATTTTTGTATTTTTAGTAGAGACCTGGTTTCACCATTTGGCCAGGATGGTCTTGATCTCTTGACCTTGTGATCCTGTTGCCTAGGCTGGAGTGCAATTGGGTGATCTCCTCTCACTGTAACTTCCGCCTCCTGGGTTCAAAGGATTTTCCTGCCTCAGCCTCCTGAGTATCTGGGATTGCAGGGATGCGCCACTATGCCCGACTATTTTGCATTTTTAGTAGAAACGGGGTTTCACCATCTTGGTCAGGCTGGTCTCGAACTCCTGACCTCCAATGACCCACCCACCTTGGCTTCCCAAAGTGTTGGGATTATGGGCATAAGCCACTGCTCCTGGCCTGCATTTATTTTTTAAATCATTGTTGTATCTATCTATATTCACCTACTTATCTGTTTATTATCTACCTATCTGCAGTCCAACTTTCTGTGTATGCCAATTAGATAATCTGGAAAGACATCCTTTTCATTTAGAACCACTCAACATCATCATGAAGTCAGTTCTACATATTTGATTTATAAATTTGATGTTATCCCAAGATAAATACTAATGAGATTTATTATTTATGAAGCTAAATAAATGAATACTAAAATACTTATAAAAATAAATACAGAGTATAGAGAAATGTTTAAATGTATAGCTGTGAGGGAGGACTAGCCCTACTGAATATATAATTCACTAAGGTTTTATCATTGAAATGATAATTGTGTTTGAATACCCAAGAGAAGGGTATAGAAAGTTGAAAATAGACCCAACTGCATATATTAATCTAATTAAGGATGAAGGTGTTATTTCAAATTACTGAAGGAAGTTGAACTTCTTGATACATGAATATTTATTTGAAATATGGTAAAATCAGATTTAACCCTCAGAGTTTACGTAGGAGAAAAACCCAAATTGTTCAGAGATCTAAATATGAAGCGTAGAATGTTGAGAAGCAAGAAAGAACCCCATGGTTTGAATTGGAATGAGAGATTTCAATGTGAACTTATGATGTCTAAAATATGCATAGACATGCAAATATGCATATGTATATATATTTCACTTACGTATAAGTAAATATGCATTTTATAATAAATTGCATTTGTAATTTGTGCATTTCTACATTTATTATCTCTATTTGTTGAAATTACCTAAATGCAAAATCATTCCAATAGCAATGTGTACATACAACTATCTAACATCCAGATCTTGTTTTCTAATACCATTTTTTACTAAACAAATCAGAACTCTTTCACAGAATTGCTGATTCTCAGGGTAGGCCAGAGGAGGTAAAAGATGAGTCTGGCAAGTTTTATTTGCCATAAAGGAGGAATATGATCAAACAGCAGAATATTATAGGGATAAATAATGTTGAATATATATCACAAATACACAGGAATCAGTTTAAAGGGGTTCCCCATAGCCAAATCTTGAACCATTTGAGCACCTAAGTATTTAAACTCAGTGATAAATAATACACCTCTATAATATAAGAATCTATGGGTCCATACCCACAAGAAGAAATATGTGGGGACTTTTTACAGACCATGATTAGTAAATGAAAAAAATGGCAATAATACCATGGACAAAATCAGAAAATATCATTCACCAGGTGGTCTAAATTAACATCGCTAATACTGGGCAGATGGACATCAGGAGTTTCCAGATGTTACTTTCTATGAAGGACCTGTTATACTTATGTAATAGGCAGTCTGAGGGATGTGTAAGCTTCATTTATTCACAAGGAAATATAACACAGTTTTAAAAATTAATTTTATTAAGTGAAAAAGACTGGAAAACTTCTGTGTCAATTTAAGAAAAATATAGATTTTTTCCAGATTAAAGGAGACTAAATAGAAATGATCTGCAAATGTAACGTGTGATTCCTTGGAGAGAGGAAAACATGATGTAAATCATAATATTATTTGCTCAATTGCCAAAAATGAATATGGATATGGATATGGAAGGCACTGTTTCAGAGTTAATTTTGTTAAAGTTGATAATGCCATTTTTTAAAGAATTTTTCTTGTTCCTGGAAAATGTATCTTAATATATTTAATGTAAAGATCCATGATATATGCATTTCACTGTCAGATAGTTTAGCAAAATTATATATATAAACATCTAGATATGTTTGTATATATATATATATATGTACATACATATCTAATGCATAACATATATATATATATATGCATACATACACACAGAGAGAGTACAATGGGGCAAAATATTAATAAAAGGTGAATCTGAGTGGTAAAGAATATTCTTTCTACTATGCTTGAAATGATTTAAAGGTTCAAAATTATATGTGAAGTAAAAAAAAAAAAATTCAAACTGAAGGTATTTTGATTATGTAAGCCTAATGTTTTACAGTACCAAGAAGCAGGCCCTGAGATAAAAATGGGCATGCCAATGATTTTTATAAAAATCAAGACAAACAGGTAAATCAATGGCAAATTTAAGATTAGGAAGTGGACAAGCTCAACAAGAATATGATTTCATCCGTAAAGATAGTTTTCAGCTTGATCCCATAGGGAACTTAGAAATGAAGTCGTCACTCAGTGTTGTTCTGCTCCATCAATGGCAAGGGAAATAAACTTCTGGCTTTCCTGGAGGACAGAAAAAAGAGGCTCCCATTGGGAGGAGTGCAATTCTCAGAAGAGTTTGGAGTTTGGGTGGCTGACCTGTGGAAAACAGATGCAGTAGGAAGCGAGGATGAGGGTTTACAGAAAAGGTAGAAAGGAATCTCAGGAGATCCAGATAAAACACTACCTCATGATTTTGTAATTTAAAATTTCCCTGAATATATTTTTTAAATAACATGCAAATTTAGAAGAGATGAAAACTTTGAATTATTTAAATAGAGATGTCTAGGTTGTTCTATTCTAGACAACATTTTTTAAGCTTGTCTAAAATGTGTCAGGTGGCTTACAGAAAATAGGTATTTTTCAGAAATACAGGTATTTACAGAAAATAGGTATGTTGTTATTATTATTTATCTTAAAAATAGGTATTACAGAAAATAGGTATGTTGTTGTTATTATTTATCTTAAATTCTCTGGACATATAAACCTGTTTTTCTTTAGTAATTAAAGGCAACTTTTATTTTTCTAAAATTTAATACTAAGTGCTCAATACCTGAGGAGAGAATTAGATCAACAATGTGGTTTTAATGTACTTTTTTCTCTTAAGTAATATAAGGAGATAACCTATTGAGGATTTAATATTTTCTCCATAACATTCATTAGCTGTGCTATTGGCATTTCAGCAATATAGCCTCCTTGTGGGCTATAGCATTTCAAGCATTACAGGAAATTTCACTTCCCTGGACCCCATCTGCAAAACATCAGTAGTGCTCTTCCTCCTCACATTGATTTAGACCAAAAAAAATAATAATAATAAATAAAATGCTTTAATGTGTTTACAAGGTGATTCTAAACATCCCTTAGGTTTAAGTAGCTACAGTATGTTAGCCTAACATTGAAGTTTAAGGAAACTAAGACTACTTTTTCAATGTAGACATTGCTAAATATTTTCTTCCACCTTTAAAGGAGTACAGCTAAATATTTTAAACATTCAGTGTAGACACTGCTAAATATTCTCTTCCACTTTTGAAGGGTTACAGTTACATTTTTTCTTGAGTGTTATCAAACTCAAAAGATTTACAAAACATTAATTTTACTGGGAAAAAACACATTTAATGCTGTCAAAGGTATCATGGATATATTCTAGATAATTTTAACTTTGCATGGGTTAAATTTAAACATTAAAGATAGTATTTCTTAAAAATTAGTATTTCAAAGTGTTTTTTAAAATGTTGTAAATAGTTTCTCTTGACAAACATGTATGTGTCTCAATAATGACTTTATCATCTCATAGGTTTGCCAATGTGAGGAATATGTCCTCCAACATTAGAGCCCTGGAAATTTTATAAGCATAAAATATTAAGTATGATTTTATACTAGATTATACAAGGAAATAATACAATTCAATTATAAATAAAATTTCAAGAAAAAAATAACTGTAATTCAGAGACTCCTAAAGAAGTAATTTCTGATTATATGTAACATGAGTACCAAGAAATAGATAGGCTCTGTAGTGTTCAAATTACACCATCTTAATTAACTTTACAATGTATAACAAATTCACATAAGATTTTATTTGCTACTTTGCATAGCGCTATGTACAGTTACATGAAGCGTTAGGTTGGTACAAACGTAATTGCCGTTTTCGCATTGTTGAAATTTGCCACTTGATATTGGAATACGCTTTTAAACGTAGTTATTTTATATATCATTTTAATGTGAATTTCTCACTTCATGTTCTTTTGCTAATGGCTTACCTCTTGATCTTTATTTTATATTTATTTTAGACTATGGAAACGATGTCAGACCAAAAGCAAATTCAAGCTATTTTATTATTCTAGTTCAAAATGGGTCATAAAACAGTGGAGAAAACTCAGAACATCAACAACACATTTGGCCCAGGAACTGCTAACAGATGTACAGTGCAGTGGTGGCTTAAGAAGTTTTGCCAATAGACAAGAGCCTTGAAGATGAGGAGCATGGTGGCCAGTCATTGGAAGTTGACAAAGACCAAATGACAGCAATCATCTAAGCTGATCCTTTTACAATGACATGAGAAGTTGTCGAAGAAATCAACATTGACCATTTTAAGGTTGTTCAGCATTTGAAGCAAATTGGAAAAGTAGAAAAGCTTGGTAAGTGGGTGCCTCACAATATAAGTAAAAATAAAAATAAATTATAGTTTTGAAGTGTCATCTTCTCTTTTTCTGTACAGCAACACCAAACCATTCCTTGATAGGGCTGTGACATGAGAAAAATAGTGGATTTTGTAAGAGAACCGCTGACACCAGCTCAGTGGGTGGACCAAGAAGAAGCTCCAAAGCCCTTCCCAAAGCCAAATTTGCACCAAAAAGTTCATGGTCACTGATTGGTGGTCTGTTGTCAGTTTGATCCACTACAGCTTTGTGAATCCTAGAGAAATCATCACATCTCAGAAGTATGCTCTTCAAATTGATGAGATACATCAAAACCTGCAAGGCCTGTAGCTGGCATTCATCAACAGAAAAAGCCTAATTCTTCTTCACAACAAGGCCCAATGGCACGCCACACAACCAACGCTTCAAAAGTTGAATGAATTGGGCTGTGAAGTTTTGCCTCATCCACCATATCCACCTGACCTCTTGCCAACGGATGGCCACTTCTTCAAGCAACTTGACAACTTTTTGCAGGGAAAATGCTTCACAGTTGGATGCGGAAAATGCTTTCCAAGAGTTCATCAAATCCCAAAGCACAGATTTTTATTCTTCAGGAATAAACAAGCGTATTTGTCATTGGCAAAAATGTGTTGATTGTAATCATTCCTATTTCAATTAATAACTATGTGGTTGAGCCTAGTTATAATGATTTAAAACTATGGTCCAAAACCACAATTACTTTGCACCAACCTAATATTTTAGGAGATACACAAAATAAAAATAGACGAAACGTTCTCATTCTTATTTTGACAAATTACTAAATAAAAGAGGTAAAAAGAGAGAAAATATTTGTACTTGTGTGTTCATGTGTGTGGATTTAAATCAGTGTGTGAATTGCTTACATAAGTCAGAATTAATTATAATCCCAGAGGTTGTATCAAAAAAGGTAACAATAGCAAACCAATTATAGTGTCTCATAGTCTTTGACAACTATAATAACTTATATCCAAAAAAAAAAGTCTTTTAGAGAGATAGCTATGTCCAAGAAAATAATTTTCTGTGGTTTCTTTATCAAATAACTATCAGGTAAACTTTGCTCATTGTGATTAAAATGAAATGCCTTATATTAAGTTTGTGTATGGACAATTTTAAAGGGAAATTTAATGGAATGTCTGGAATTGGGGAGAGTGTATACATATTTCAGAATGCTTATAAAATAAAAATTGAAAGTATAAGAAACATGGGATAGGGTTTTTATGGTTTTATGTCTTATGTTTAAATCTTTAAACCATTTTGAGTTAATTTTTCCATAAGGTGTAAGGAAGGGATGCAGTTTTAGCTCTCTGCATGTGGCTATCCCTCTTCCCAATACAATTTATTAAATAGGTAATCCTCTTCCCATTGCTTATTTTTGTCAGGTTTACCAAAAATCAAATGTTTGTAAATGTGTGACATTATTTCTGAGGCATCTGTCTGTCTCATTGATCTATATATCTGTTTTGGTACCAGCACGATGCTGTTTTTGTTCAAACTTAGCCTTGTAGTATAGTTTGAAGTCAGGTAGTGTGATGCCCTTAACTTTGCTCTTTTTGCTTAGGATTGTCTTTGCTATGTGGACTTTTTTTCTGGTTCCATATAAAATTTAAAGCAGTTTTTTTTTTTTTTCCTAATTCTGTTAAGAAAGCCAATAGTTGCTTGATGGGGTTAGCATTAAGTTTATAAGTTGCTTTGGGCAGTATGGCCATTTTCATGATATTGATTCTTCTTATCCATGAGCATGGAATGTTTTTCCATTTGTTTATGTCCTCTCTTATTTTCTTGAGCAGTGGTTTGTAGTTCTGCTTGAAGAAGTCCTTCACAAACCTTGTAAGTTGTACTTCTAGGTACTTTATTTTCTTTGTAGCAATTGTGAATGGGACTCCTCTTATGATTTGGCTCTCTGTCTGCTATTGGTGTGTAGGAATGCTTGTGATTTTTACACATTGATTTTTTTTTACCTTGAGACTTTGCTGAAGTTGCTTATCAGCTTAAAGAGATTTGGGGTTGGGACAATGCAGATTTCTAAATATATAATCATGTCATCTCCAAACACAGACAATTTAATTTCCTCTTTTCTTAATTGAATAACTTTTATTTCTTTCCCTTGCTTTATTGCCCTGGCCAGATACTGTTTCATGCCAGTTGTAATGGCGATTATGAAAAAGTCAGGAAACAACAGATGCTGAAGAGGATATGGAGAAATAGGAACGCTTTTACACTGTTGGTGGAAGTGTAAATTAGTTCAACCATTTTGGAAGACTTTGTGATGATTCTTCAAGGATTTAGAAATAGAAATACCATCTGAGCCAGCAATCTTATTACTGGGTATATACCCAAAGGATTATAAATAATTCTACTATAAAGATGTGTGCACCATGTGTCAATGGCAGCACAATAACAAAGACTTGGAACCAACCCAAATGCCTATCAGTGATAGACTGGATAAAGAAATTGTGGCACATATACACCATGGAATATTATGCAGCCATAAAAAAGGATGATTTCATGTCTTTGCAGGGACATGAATGAAGTTGGAAGCCATCATTCTCAGCAAACTAACACAAGAACAGAAAACCAAACACTGTATGTTCTCACTCATAAGTGGGAATTGAACAATGAGAACACATGGACACAGGGAGGGGAATATCACACACTGGGGCCTGTCTGTGGATGGGGGGCTAGGGGAGGGATAGCATTAGAAGAAATATGTAATGTAGATGACAGGTTAGTGGGTGCAGCAAATCACTATGGCACATGTATACCTATGTAACAAACCTGCAGGTTCTGCACATGTACCCCAGAACCTAAAATATAATTTAAAAAAAAGAGAAAAGAAAACAAAAAAAAGAAACATGACGTAAAATATTTTATAAATACATGTCAATTATTTTTTAATCAATTGATTGTAAGTCTACCAATTATTTGGTATATTTGTTAGATATATAATCAGATCACTTTCAGTCTAACATTTTGGGATTGAGAGATTAGTTTTCGAAAACATAATAATCTTAAAGTCCATGATCTATCATAAAATGTAAAAGTCAGCTAAAGCCACTGAAAGTCCATGCAGTGTAGAATATTTGATGACATATTTGAGTTAATATAAGTCAAATTCTATGAATTTAATGGAAAGATGAGAATGGAGATAAAACTTGAACTTACACTTTTAAAGAAGTAATGAATTATAACAGGCTATCTTATTCCTTCAAATTAATATGAATTCATGTAGATTAAAATCTTATTTCCAAAATAGTTATCTTAACTCTCAGAGACATTACATTTCCAAGAGTTAGACATAGGCTGATCTTAAGGTTTTCTAGTGGTACAAAAATATGGTGACTGAAAAAAGACCCATAACTTTGTAGTTCCCACATGTCTTATATATTTTATACATAGCTTTACCTGAAGGTTAAAAATGTATATCAGTTTCCTAGAAGTAATGACTATCGTCAGCATTGAAAAAATTAAAATTTATATTTTTAAGTAAAATTAGGTAAAAAGATTATTTCAATGCCTAGAGACTTTCAATATATATAAATAATACAATACATTTATTTTTACTTTCTTACATGTATGTGGCAGTTTATTATTTTTAAAATACACAGTTCTAAATTTTAGGAAAATCATTTATTTTGCCTAGACAAAGTATAAAAATATTCTTATCAATACCAGATTCAATGCTGATTTTGACTTTAAGGGAAGTGAAATAATCATACTATCTATAAAAGGATTATAAATTGATGAAAGTATACTAGAACTCTCTTTCATAGTATATTTTATAAAGCATTAAAACATTTAAAGTTTCATCATTTCTACTTCTAGAAATCTAGCCAAAAGAAATCATCCCACGTATGCAAAGTTCTATACAGAAAAATGTTCACTGTAGTGTTACTAATAATTATGTAATCTAGATATAAAATATATTTAACCATTTAAGGATTATATGAAATCAATTAACATAACAATCAGAGAGTAATTGAAATTGTACTTACAATAACATTTAATCACTTGCAAAATTTCTAATTTTCTTTTGCTAAGCTCAAAAGCAAGATATACGTTTGCATACAATATAACATTAATTTTAATAATGAAAATGACCTAGACTTAGGACAGAAATTGTCAAGAAATGTTTTAATTTGCAGCATCACCAGTGATTTATCTGCATAACCATTCCACCATATTCTTTCAAACACTTCTCATTTTAACATTCTTAAATTTTGCTAATGTGAGGGTTATAAAACGTTCTATCATTAAACTCTATCTCTGTGTCTACCTACCAATTAGAAAATTTGTAAATAATTGTATTTCTTATAAGCTATTTGTATTAGCTTCCTGGGATTGTCAAAACAAAATGCCACAAACTGGGTGGCTTGAAAAATGGGAATTTATATTCTCACACTGCTGGAGGCTTGAATTCCAAGATCAAGGTGTCAGCAGGTTTGGTTTCTTCTCAGGGGCCTCTCCTTGACTTTCAGATGTCCACTTTCTCACTGTGTCCTCACATGGTTTTCACTCTGTGTACACATGACCTAGTGTCTCTAACCCACTGTGTCTTAATCTTCCCTTCTTATAAAGACACCACACATCTTGTATCAAGGCCTATGTTAAATTAATTATCTTTTAAAGTCCTTATTTCCAAATGTAGTCACATTCTGAGGTACTGGGAGTGCTTCAACAGATGAATTTTGGAGATCTACAATTCATCCTGTGACATCATTCATTGTTTCTCATCAGAAAATCGTTTATTATTTTCTATATGTGTTTCTCCTTACTTCTTGTTTTCTTAATGATTTTGCATAAGACTTTTTAAAAATATTTCATGGTTTTTGACATAAAAAGTTTCCTGGGGTTTATAAATACATAATTTTTTTTTGGTCTCTTGATTCTTTTCAGCTCTTATTTCCAGTGATTTTGTATTGTTTGTGATAAAGGCAGAATAGTAAACAAAAGCTTCATTTCTGGAATTAGGTTGCCTGAATTTTGTTGTAGTTTTCCCACTTACTATCTAAGTAACTTTGAGCTAATCCCTTCCATCAGTTTCTTTATTGCTTATAAGGGAAAATAGAAGCAACCTTACAGAGTCATCGTCAGAATTAAATAATACAGGCCAAGCACACAGAACAGTTTCTAAACCACATTAAACACCAAGTGATGAGCATTTAGAAATGACACCTTTAGATAGCTCCATGATTGGTACATAAGAATTATATCAAAATAGCGTGTGTTACCTTTAAAACAGAAAATATGAAGACAAAACAAGAGAAACAGCATAGTTTTTGTAACAAATCAGTGGTTTTGTAAGAAAGCAGCATATAGGAGGAAGTACATCAGTCTTGACATCAAAATTGATATTAAACATTTTAACTGTGCAAACTTAGAAAAACAAGCTTCCCTTTCTCAGGTCCACTTCTACTCTATCAGGTCAAAAGAATGTTATCTGCATATCAAGAAGAATGCTTGTTACATGGATTAAGAAAACAAGTGTCAGTTTTCTAGTTTCTACTTCTTCAGGATGTCTGTAAATTCAAAATGGCTGTCCAGCTCTATGAAATTAAAATGTTTTCACAATTCCATGAACAGATTTGTTTCCTTGCCATGTGTTTCTGCCCAAGACTTTTTAATTCCTCAGAATGAATCCTGACCTGCTACTGCAGCCACTTTCTATGGTGATGTGGGCAGCAAACATGTCCACCAAAACCTTCCTCTTGCAGTTAGTTCAGTGGGGCACAGGCTACCTACACCTATGGCACAAGGCTACAAAAAAATCTAGTACATCATCTTCTTTTCACTGTAGCAGGACATCTCTTTAACTGTATGTGCAAAACTGCGTAAAGGGAAAGATTAAAAAAAATATGCTCTCCATCCACTCTAAACAGCCTAAAAAATGGTTATCTGCAACAACATGTGCTAATCTGAGAGAACATTTTAAATGTAGAACTTTGTCCTTTCCACTTGGGATGGAATTTGACAACTGATAACTCAATAATCTGATTTCCATGAAGAGTCCAGAATAAAATTCATGGTTTGGCAAAAATAATATTTATGTTTGACACTAGCAAAATAACAACTGCATATTGGCGAAACAATGGTAAACTAGTGAGAAAGCCCCCGCCCTCCTGAAGAATTAAGAATTGAATACTGTAAATCAATTCGAGTCAAAATAAGCATGTTTGTGTGTGTGTGTGTACAAAAGAGGTAATATCCCAAGTCAAATTTTGTAAGAATGGAAAGCGAATACAGATTGAGAACAGGTGAACTTCACAATCATAAATTTACAGGAGAACAGAGGAAAATTATAGTACTGTAGTTTGTGAGTAATGGTGATATTAGTATCTTTGATATAAAAAAGCATATTTTTACTAATTTGATGAAATATTTAGTTGATAATATTTTTTATTTTTGGTGATAAATATGAATGTATTGTTTTATATTTTGCTCGAACACATGTGGAAAATACTACCCAGGCGTGCTGAATGTTTCCCATTCCTCCATCCTCAATCCCTGTTGACCTGCAGGAGGCTATTCAGGAAGCTGATCTCAATAAACTGCATGTGGAATTTTCATGACATTTGGCCTCTAGCTGGCTTTGACTACAGGTGATACTCATGAATTAGACGGTGTTATAAATGGAATTGTGTCCTCATAAATGTATATGTTGAAGACCTAGCTCTCAGTTCCTCAGAATGGGACTATATTTGGAGATGGAGCTTTTAAAGACTGTAGTAAATTCATTAAAATATGGCCTTTGAAGTGGACCCTAATCCTATATAACTCGTAGCCTTTGTTTAAAAAATATGTTAGGACATGCAGGGAAAAAAAACAAGAATGTTCCTGCACAGAGAAAAGACAAGATAAAGAAAAAGTGAGAAGGTGACATCTGCAAGCCAAGGAGAGAGGACTCAGAAAAAGTCAAACCTGCCAACATCTTGATCCCAGAACAAGCTTCTAGCACTGTGAGAAAATGAGCTCTTGTTTAAGCCCCTGAGCTGTAGTAATTTGTATCGAAACACTAGGAAACTAACATGGAGGTCAAAATCTTTTTCTCTTTTTCCTAATCCCCCAACTCTCCCTCCATGTAGGCTGCATTTTGGCAGTGGCTGAAGTCCAAAGCCAAGGCTTCTGTTGGGCAGCCTTCTCCCACAGACACGGTTCTCCATGAGACCCTTCCCTTTATGAAAGCCAAAAGTGCCTGCTGTCTTCTGTTGGCTTTTCTATCTAATAACTCTGTCTAAGTGTCTTTCTTTTCTGTGTAAGCCTTTATATTGTCCCTTCCTTAAATTATCTGCAGTTGTCTATTTGGAACACGTAATTTGCTGTTGTGGTGGTGGTTTTTTAGACAGAATCTTGCTCTCTGGCCCAGGCTGGAATGCAGTGGTGCAATCTCGGCTCACTGCAACCTCCACCTCCCAGGTTCAAGCTATTCCCCTGCCTCAGCCTCCCGAGTAGCTGGGACTAAAGGCGCGTGCCACCACATGCGGCTATTTTTTTTTTTTGTATTTTTGTGGAAACTGGGATTCTCCACATTGGCCAGAGTGGTCTCTATCTCCTGTCCCCATGATCCACCTGTCTCAGCCTCCCAAAGTGATGGGATTACAGGCGTGAGCCACTGCACCCGGCCCATGTGATTTGTTTTCTGACATAACCTTGATAAATCCACCAGGAAACATAGATACCTATTAATGAGGGAAATCAAGTATGTGTTTTCAAGGCTTTTTCACTATTTCATTGCATTTTAAGCATACGGCTCGTCCCAGGAGATATGTGTCAGGGTGATAGAAGGGAAGATGCAATAATGACGTGCCTGAAATAGGGAAGTATGAGCGGTTTAACCACTTACGGCTTTAAGCCTCACATTGACTGGGAACTGAGAGGGGCCTGAGCTTCACAGATAAAGAAGCCAGTGCACACATGTGGAGTAAAGAAGACCGAGGCTGGACAGACGCTGGGCACTTGTAGGTGATGAGATGATGTGGAACAAAAGTCCTCCTCTCAAGGTCATTTTCAGACACCAACTATCATCATTCATCCAAGAATCGTCCTTTATTTCAGGTATTCATAGAATTGATAGCAAAGGCCTTCAGTCTCCAAGGAATGTTTAAATTTGGTAGCAATATGTTTTTTGAGTATGCTTACACTGATTTAGTTTGACCAATTGTGTTGTGTAGTGTAAACAATCCAACAAATGACATGGTGTGGTTTCTGAGCAGCACTGTCTGGTATCTTGCTGATGGTATCTTTAATAATAGATAGCATTTGATTTTAGATATAAATACACGAAAGTAGTTTGAACGTCAACATTGTTTTCTTTGACTTTATATTGCTTCAGGTTTACAAATCCAAGGAAACAAACATTTATGGAAAACATAGGAACTGCATTTTGTTTTCTGTTGCTACATGATACTGAATAAAGAATGACAGCGGTGCTTGTGGGGGGCAGCTTCCAGCAGAGCAAATCATCATCCTATCGACTGTCCAGGAACAATTATTGGATATTTTCCTAGGGATGTCTTAGTAATTTTGAGTGATTCATAAACCATATGAATTAATTAAACTTATATTGTACGAAGTTTGCCTTCCTGCTGACAGATACCTCATTCTAAATTGTAACAAATCAAATAGTCACAAACATACAAATCTACCTATAAATAATATATGAAAAAGTCATAAATAATAAATACCTTCTTATCATATCTCAAGTTAACACCAAACTCAGTTTCTCCTGTGAAATTTGTAATTTATATTTCAGTAAAAATCACTGTTTCCTCGGTGTTCTATAAAAATCGATCTGTCAAATCCTGTGTGTGTTAGACCTCAGCCAGGCTCCATAAAATGAAAACAAAGTTAAATAACTTCACAAGAGACAGAAATGGTCTTTTAAGATTCATAGGAGTGTGCCTTCTTGTCTAATCTGAGAAGCTATCATGGCAAGATTGATGTACATTGGCTGAGAAGCATTTCGTGAGGCGGCTGTCTGCTCAGTGGTAGCAGAATGCAGCTATCTGTCTTTATTGTACCCCATTAACATGCCCCTCAGATCTATCAGGAAAATGTCTACATACCTACTTTATAAATTATTACCAGAGACAGTTAAATACTTCAGAACTTGTTTGGGAATATCACTCACCTTATAGTTTTAATTTATACACACTCATGATGTTAAAAAATTTAAGTTCAAGGATTACTTAGAACTATTGTTATATTCTCACTTTATATGAGCTTCTGCTGCTGATAGTAACCCATCTGGTTTTGAAAAGTGCAGTATAATGAAGTAAGTTTTAAATTCAAATTATTTACTAACTAAGAGCACATTTTCTTTAACAACTAAGAAATCAGGATTTCATAACAATATAAGCAAAAAATAAAATTTTATTTGTTGTTCTTTTAAAGAAAAATAATTCTGAACTAAAAAAATGAAATCAAATAATGATTATTTGATCCTTTTACTTTTTAATTACTTTTATTTACTCACATTTTATTAGCATACTGACACACAGTACTTCAATTTGTAGTAATAATGCTTTAAAAGCCAAATAATAATTTTAGTGTGTTAATTTTTAAGGACTCAGATTGTTAAGCATTATTCATAGAACAATTATTCCAATATTCTCCTGAACATTAAAGCTACTGTACATGAGACTGAATTGGTTATAGAAATGGAGGCAGGGAACAGTTTTTTCAATGTAATAAAAAGAAATTTGAACTGAATGAAGTTAAATACATTTGAGATTTAATAGGCATTGTATTTACTAATCAAAAAAATTGCCTTCCTAAACTTACATATTCTTGGAGAGTAGAGGTAGCTTTTCATTAATCTCCTTTTTTAAAGTTGGATGAGGTTATGTAACTGAAATAGACATATTAATTGGTGAGACATTCTTCATGGATTATAGAACAGTGTTTGGAAAGAAATCAAATCATTAAAATATCACCAACAAATAATTAAATTTGCTTATTACATTGAAAGGACACAGCTAGAATAAAATTCATTGAGGCTAAAGTGAACCAAAGGCTTTACATAAATTATTCTGTTATATCTTTATAATATTCTCTTGTGGTAGACATTTTCTCATACATTAAAGTTGGAAAAACAGGTTTAGGGAGGTTAAGTCAATTAAAAAAAAAAAAAACAAATGAGTGCGAAGTATGAATCAGGATCTTATCTTGTTCTGTCTGACTCCAGTGGCAGTGCTGTGTGTATTACATATTGTGTGTGTGTGTGTATGTGTGTGTGTGTGTGTGTGTCAAAAGAAGAGAAAAGAGAGACTTTAGAAGAGATGCTGATTAAAGATCAGAAATGTCTTTTTCACTTTTTCTCTTCCCATTTTGTAGAATTTTACTGAAAAATAATTGAAATACCATAAACTATAAATATCGATATTTTTTATATGTGTATATCTAGTGCAAACAATGAAGATAATAAAAATATTGCATATCTGTCAACCAAAAAAAAATGTTATTTGTACCCTTATTTTCTCTATCCTACCTCTTTTAACCACTTCCTCCCACTCCTAACAACAGCTGATCTGCTTTCTGCCTCTATAAGATTAGTTAGTATTTTGTATAAATGGACTGATCATAGGAGCCGCCTTTTTTCCTGAATTTTTTTACTTAGGCTTATTATTTTGAGATTAATCCATGTAGTTGCAGATATCAAAAATCTATTCCTTTGTATTGTTGAGTAGTATTCCATTGTAAGGTTATACTATAATTTGTTTGCATAAACACTTAATGGACATTTGGATTTTACTAGTTCCTGGTTATTGCAAATAGAGCTTCATCTTTTTCCGGTCTTCATATGAACCCACACATTTTCTCCTGCGCATGCAACTCATAACACCTGTCATATGGTATATGAATGTTTAAGTGTGTATACATATAATTAAACTCCTTTTGGAGTAGCTGTACCATTTTACACTCCTATCAGGAGTATATGAAAGTTCTAGATCAACCACGTCATCATCAACACTTGATATTTTTTCTTAGTTTTCTTTTTTTTTTTAAGTCTAGCCTTCTAATAAATGTGCACTGACATACTATTATAGATTTGATTTGTAGTTCCCTAAGAACTAATGATTTTCAACCCCCTTTAATAAATTTGTCATTTATATATCCTTTTTTATGAAGAGCCTCTTCGTATCTTGAGCACAGTTTTAAAATTTGAGTTTTTCTTCTTATTATTGTATTCTACAAGTGCTTCATATATTTTATGTTTTAAAAACTTTTATGTTTTTTTATTGAATACTTTATTCCATTTACAATCAAGGTAATTATTGATAGTTGAGGACTTGCTACTGCCATTTTGTTAATTATTTTCTGATTTTTTGTAGACTTTGTTTCTTCATCCTTTGCTGTCATTATTTGTGGTTTGATAGTTTCCTGCAGTTATAGCTTTTGAGTCTTTTTTGTTTTGCATTTTGTGTCTCCTAGAAATGTTTGCTTTTTGTTTATCATGAGTCTTATGTAGAACGTCTTATACTTAACATTGCATTGCAAGCTGACTTAACTATGATTGCATACATTAACTCTGCACTTTTACTACCCCCTCAACATTTTATGTTTTTGATGTCTGAATTTACATTATTTTATAATATTTATCCCTTTACCGTTTATCTTAGCTAACATTATTAATAATTTTGTTACTTAAACCTTACACTAGAGATAAGATTACTTTACACACCACTATGATAATTTTAGAGTATTCTGGATTTTTCTCTATACTACTTATACCATTAAGCTTTGTACTTTCATAAGTTTTATGTTATTAATTAGCGGACTTTTGTTTCCATTAAAAAAATTAGCAGTACCTATTAGGAAGGCCTAGTGGTGATGTAATCTCTTAGCTTTTGTTTGCGTGGGAAAGTTTTTATTTCTTTCTCATTTCTGAAAGACATTTTTGCTGGGGAAAGCACTGTTGATTGGCAGTTTTTATTTTTCTTTCAACATTTTGGATCTATCATCCCACTCTCTCCTGGCCTATATGGCTTCTGCTGAAAAGTATACTGGTAATTATATTGGGATGCCTTTGTATGTGGTACATTTATTATCTCTTGCTTTTCTCAGAATTTTTGCTTTGTTTTTGATTCTTGATATTTTGATTATTATGTGTCTTGGTGAACTCTTCGTTGGGTTGAATTTGATAGGAGATTTCTGCACTTTCTCTACTTGGGTTTTGGCTTCTTTCCTCAGATTAAGAAGGTTTGCATCTATTATTTCTTTAAATATGCTTTCTGACCCTATTTCTTTTGTTTTTCCTTCTTGAATTCCTATTATGCATAGGTTACATCTCTTGATGGTGTCCCATAATTACCATAGGATTTCTTTGTGTTATTTTCTTTGCTCCTTTTATTGAATAATTTCTGTTATTTTTTCTTCACACTCATTAATTTATTCTTCATTTGATTGAGCCAGTTATTAAACTTCCTATTGCATTTTTATTTCAGTCATTGAGATTCTTAATGTCTGGAATTTCTACTTTTTATCAACTCTATTACCTTAACTTCTTATTGTGTTCATGTATTGTTTTCCAAATTTTATTTAATTTTTAATCTCTGTATTGAAGTTCACTGAACCTTTTAAATAAAATTATTCTGAATTATTTTTGTCACCTCCATAGATCTCCCTTTCTTTTTTTTTTTTTTTTTTAGTTGTACTTTAGGTTCTGGGGTACACGTTCAGATCATTCAGGATTGTTGCATAGATACATACATGGCAATGTGGTTTGCTGCCTCCATCCTCCAGTCACCTACATCTGGCATTTCTCCTCATGTTATCCCTCCCTGACCTCCCCATCCCCTGCTGCCCCTCCCTTCGTCCCCCCAACATACCTAGTGTGTGATGCTCCCCTCCCTGTGTCTATGTGTTTTCATTGTTCAACACCCGCCTATGAGTGAGAATATGTGGTGTTTCATTTTCTGTTCTAAATAAAATCCTTTACCATATATAAGATTTACAAATATTTTTTCTGATATCTGGCTTAAGTTTTTATTTTATTTCTAATGTCTTCGAAAAATCAGCAGTTCTTCAATTTGATAAAGCGTATTTTATCAATTCATTTATTTTTAAAATAAATTATGATTTTACTGTCTTATTTGGGAAAATGTTGCCTAATTCATGGTCACACAGATGTTCTCCTAAGGTTTCTTCTAGAAGTCTGTTTTAGGTTTTAATTTTAGGTCTATGGTGCATGGTATGGATAAAAATATATGCTTATTTCCTTTTTAAAAAAAATACAGACATTAATTGTTTCGTTTTGTTTGTTTGTTTCTTGAGACAGAGTCTCACTTTGTTGCCCAGGCTGGAGTGCAGTGGGACAAACACAGCTCACTGCAACCCTGACCTTCTGGGCTTAAGCCATCCTCTCCGAGTAGCTGGAACTACAGTACAGGTGTGCACCATCATACCTGTCTAATTTTTGTGTTTTTTGTAGAGACTAGGTTTGCTATGTTGCCTAGGTTGGTCTCAAACTCTCAGGCTCAAGTGATCAGCCCACCTAGGTCTCCCAAAGTGTTGGAATTACAGGGTAAGCCACTGTGCCTGGCCATTAATTGTTTTACCACTGCGATAATCAGTTTTATGTGTAAAGCTGACTGAGCTATAGTCCCTACTTATTCAATCTAACATTAATCTAAGTTTTGTTCCAGGATGTTTCTGTAGATATTTTTAAGTGAAGAGGATTATTCCAGATAATCATGGTGGGCCTGAATCAGTCAGTCAAAAAGCTGTAAGAGAAGACCTGAGTTTTCCCTGAGGAAGAAGCCATTCTGCCCATGGACTGCAACTTCAGCTCATGCCCAGAATATGTGAAGTGTTTCAGCTTGCCCTTCCTCACAGCTTTCCCTATGCTAATGCCTTGCAATAAATTGCCTTCTCCTTTCTCTCTCTCTCTTCTTACTCCCACCTTCTCTCTCTCACTTACTTACCCTAATCATTCTGTTCTTTGGTAGAACACTGACTGATTCTGCCACTATTTCCTGAAAAAGATTATTTCATTTCTCCTTAAATTGCCTTCACATTTTTGTCAAATATCGATTGTTGTAATAGATGTAAGTCCATTACTAGACTTTCTTATCTGTCCTATTAATCTGTTTTACTATTCACTGCTAATTACCATGCTGCATTGACTACTGCGTTTTTATCATATATATTGGAATCAGGAAGCATAACAGAAGGAAAAGAAGATTTCTCCCCTGAATCTTCTTTTCATGAGGGAGAAGTTGAGATCATTGGTTTGAATCTTTTTGTTCTTTCCTAACATTGGTTTTCATTGTTACACAAATACCTAAAAATGTTGACTTAACTGCATCTCACAAATATATACATTTCAGAAATACATATTGCATATTTAAAAATTAGATAATTTGAGTTGATAATAATGTTCATTTTTACCACGTTGCTACTAGTTTTCTATATGTGTAATCTGCTTATTATTCTCCATTTCTGTTTTCCTGGGAAATAAAACATCAATTTAGAATTCTTTATCCAACACAATTTTTTTTTAAATGAATGTGTTGTAAAGCCTATGTAATGATTTAAGATTTAAGTCTTTATAAAGACTTTCGAACATATATAGATTGGAAAGATTCATCACATGCAGACCAACACTATGAGAAATGGTAATAAAAAAGCTTTAGGCAGGAAAATAATACCAGATGAAATGCTTAAAAATGGCAAACAGATAAGCATATGAAATATTTTTTAGTTTTCATTTATTCAAAAGAAAATTGGATGCTATGTATGTACCTATGCAACAATCCTGCATGATCTGCCCATGGACCCCAGAACCTAAAGTATAATAAAAAAAAAAAGGATCATACTTTGTGAACCAGAGGATTGCAATATACATTTGTTGTGTCCTTTGTCAAGAAAGTATCAAAGACAGCAATCAAGCTGTACATATCTAAGCATGTAATTGTCTGTCAGCATATACAGGGAGTTCATTCCAGGACTCCCATCTATATCCAAATCCACACATACTCAAGTGCCACAGTTGGCCAGGCAGAACTCACATATAGGAAAATTTAGCCCTCTACACATGCAGGTTTGGCTTCTTGTCAATACTATATTTTCAATTGACGTTTGGTTGAAAAAGAAAATCCATATATAAGTAGATCCACACAGTTTAAACCCATGTTGTACAAGAGTCAACTATATCTCAATGTTCTTATTGTACAAATGTTAACAGAATTTCTCTGAGAAGGAATTTGGAGGTACAAGACTTTATTCTACCGAATAGTTTGTAAACCTGGGAGATGCATCTATTGGTGGAAAATCAAAGTAACATTCTAAAGAACAAAGACAGGGTTTGGTTTTATATTAAAAATTTTCAGGCAGGTTCCTAATCTGGTTCATTTATGCAAATGAAGAATTCACACTTGCTTAGTTCTGATTTTGATACAGCTGAGTCCTAATTGGTTGATACAGATCATCTCTGAGTGGGCCTGCCTAGGCAGATGTGTTCTGATTGATTGGCTCAGGTAAGCTCTGATTGGCTGGTTTCCAAGTGCAAAAATAGATTTCTCTGCCAGATGTTTCCTTCAAATGACAGGTGATATGGGATTCCAGATGCAGTTTATCTTGGCACTAACAACAGAAACTTGTTTGGCTTAATTGTAGAAAATGAGGCCCTGTGATACTTTGCATCTTTTTGATCTTTCTGAGAACACAGACTATGTGACTGCTCCCTCAGTCAGCCATGGGGATTTTGTCTGTTGGCAAGGGTACTTGGGGCTGATTTTAACACAGTAAAATAATTTGCCTTAGCATATTAATGTTGAGTAAAATCTCTTGTCAGTATTCTCTTAACATATCTCTTTTTAAAGATTGCCATTGTTTGAACTAGTCTACATTTTTTAAAACTTTCTCTGGTAGATGTTTCTGGTTTTCCTTGAGTAAACATCCCTTGACAGTTTTCATTCCAGGTTCTATGGACAGGTCTGATTCCACCCCCATGAATGAGAAAGTGTTTCACAGTCTAAGCCAATCCAGTAGTGTGCCATCAAGCCAAGTGCATTTGGTTCATGGACTGAAAAATTATCCACTCCAGATCCATTAAGACACAATAAACAAATCCAGAACTTCCTAAGCTTTCTGCTTGTGATATCAAAAATTCAAGATGAATTCCAAATAGCCCTGACAGCCTTGTTTCATCACATAGAGATTACTGAGAATGAAACCACCATAAAGAAAGGCAGAAAGGAAAAAGACAAAGGAGTGTGTGTGTGTGTGTGTGTGTGTGTTTGTGTGTGTGGGTGTATGTGTGTGTGTGTGTGTGGTGTGTCGTATGCTTCAGATGCAGCAATCATTAAAATACTCCAGTTTTTACCCAGAAATTTAAATTTATGACTAACTAGAGTGTCTCTCTCCTTCTCCCCAGACCCCGTATTGATATTTATTTTATTTTGTATGTAGTTAGTTAAATCAGGATTTTTGTCGCTTTCAGTGATAAGAATCCTAGCTAATATGGATTGATTCCAATTTGTAACATTTGAAATATGAAGTTGTTTCTTATTGAAATCTTTTAGAAATTTGCATTTTTGGAAGGATATTTTAATAAATATGAGTATTATGTTTACTTAAGAAATATTTTTATGCTGCATTATTTTACAACTCAGGAGATAATTTTCCTTATTTTACTAATTTTATATTTTCAGAATATTTTTTATGTAATTTATGTGGCATTTATGTACTATTTATTTTCTTATTTTTATATATTTCACATTCACATTGTTTCAAGTATTACCATATTGTTTTCTTTGAGCAGTTTCTCATGCCTATTTCCTTTAGTTGATATGGTTTTCATATTATCATTTCTGATTCTAAGAATAATCTTAATCCTGGTTTTTAATTTTAATCTTCTTATATTATTTTATTTCATTTATTTCATTTAAAAAGCAAGCAGTTACTTTCTAAAATTTTTTGATTTCTAAGAAAAGTACTTTTTGACATAAGTTTACACATATCTCCTTTTATGCTGTGAAATATTTTTCTCCCATGTCAATTCTTAAAAATATTTGAATCACATTTTTTCACCTCAGGGAGATTCACAAAGGTAAAATGCTTGTATTTTGAGAAATTTAGCTTCTCTCAAGTTGCCTTTAGGGTACTCCATTCAAATTTGGGTTGGTACTTTGTAAATGGACACTTAATTGACAAGTTTATCATTCTGCTTATTTGTAATGTATGATTTTAATTAAAAACTAGTATCAAAAGTGAACTGTTCCCCTATTTCACATATTTCACTTCATATATACCTAAAATAGGGGAAAGAAGGAATATCTATCTCCTATGTCTTTTTAAGTGGATTGTAAATAAAATTAAACATAATTTAATGCATTTTCCTTTGCAAGTTAAGGGTCTAGTTTATTTTCTTTCTCCACTTCTATTCTTACAATATAGCAAATGATAAAAAGAAACATCTATATTATCTTTGACAAATATTTGTACCTGTTTTAATATTAAAATAGTATAAACGAATCGTAGAATTTTATGTATATCATTCAATATACTATGCTTTAGAATGCTTTGGCTGATGTGTCACATTGCCTTTGAACTCTGATAATTTCTCTCAAAACAATTTATTTCCATTACAGAATAAACTCCTTGCATGTATATATTACCATATAAATGGAATTCTTCATACTCTTTACTGAATAAGTCATCTTATTCACCTATCAGTCATCTTATTCATCTTATTCTATAGCTTATATGGAAATGTTCCGATGATATTGTTTTGAGGAGTTTGGTTTAATGTTTTACTATAAATATATTTATGTATTGCAATTTCATTATTTAGATCAAGTTTATTGGGGGGATAAAACAGTATCAATAATTTCCTTTATAAAAATGCTTCTCCAAATCGAAATATTTATAAACAGTTTCCATAAGGTAATTCATAATTCTTTAGGTAAACATGAATAATAAAAACTGTAAGCAAATCCTTCCATTTTACTCTTCTATAAAATCACAATGGAAATAGATCTGATTAGTGATTTGGAAAAATGTGACTCAAGTAAAAATGCTGGTCTTTCCTATCACATCTGCTTCCACATAGAAAGGATTTTATCAAAAACAGAGCAAAATAGCACATCAAAGTTCATTAAGTGGTAGTGGATCATCACAAAAGTCTTCATCCTTGCCGTCTTCACATTGAGTAGGCTGAAGCAGAGGAAGAAGAGGAGGGTCGGTCTTACTATCTCAAAGGTGGCAGAGGTAGAAAAGTTTGTGTATAAGTGGACCCACACAGTTCAAACCTGTTTTTTTCAAGGGTCAACAGTATGCTAAGAAAAGTTACTTTAAATATTTTGATGTGGTCTCAGGAGAGGATTATATTAACTTAAGACTGTAGGCCAGGCTCCATGGCTCACGCCTGTAATTCCAACACTTTGGAAGGCCGAGGCGGGCGGATCACAAGGTCAGGAGTTCGAGACCAAGCTGGCCAACATAGTGAAAACCCATCTCTACTAAAAATACACAAATTAGCTGGGCATGGTGCCACATGCCTGCAGTCCCAGCTACTTGGGAGGATGAGGCAGGACCTGGGAGGCAGATGTTGCAGTGAGCTGAGATCACGCCTCTGCACTCCAGCTTGGAGACAGAGTGAGACTCCGTCTCAGAAAAAATAAATAAATAAAAATAAAAATAACTTTATTGTACAAAATATTTGATGTAAATATATGACTGAAGGTGTCGAATATCAAAATTTAACATTTGCGTGTTAGTTATTGCTACATATGAACATATGGAGATGCCAAACTAATGATATAAAATCTATTTCGAATTACATAGATGCACAAATAGTGGAATGCTGACACCAAGTGCAACACAAATATCCTGAGCATCACCTCTTATCTTTAAAATGTGGATCATAGGCTGGGCGCGATGGCTCATGCCTGTAATCCCAGCATTTTGGGAGACCGAGGCAGGCAGATCACAAACCAGGGAGGCAGAGGTTGTGGTGAGCCAAGATTGTGCCACTGTACCCAGCCTGTGCAACAGAGCGAGACTCCATCTCAAAAAAAAAAAAAAAAAAAAAGACTTTAGTATTGAAAATATAAAATAATTCTCAGAAATAATTAAAATACCCTATAGGTAGAAAACCACTATATTCTTTTACTCATTTATTTTGCAAATGTTTTCAACATGCTCATTACATTCCTGCAAGGTTAATGTGGCACTTTACATATAGTATCCCTTTAATATAATTTTTTTAGCTTTTATTAGGAAACCTGAGGGCAAGCATAATTTTATGTGTATAAAATTTCAAAGCAGTGAGGTGTAATAATTATCTTCATATGTTTTGTCTTTGCTCTTTGTCAATTTACAGGAAATACTATTACCAGAATAACATTTTTAGTAGAGATCTCCCAGTATTTTTATTCAAAATAGTATGGTCTTTTCAACATTTTGGAATACTTAGAATAAAACATGAAAACTTAGCTTCCAATCAATTATTATCTTGCTGAATATTTCTGATATATTTGACACTGGTGATCACATTCTTTTTCGCTAATTCCTTTCACTTCCATCTCAACACACATTCTTGGTCTTCTCCTAACTCTCTGAATACATCTTAAATGTAGATATAGCTTAAAATTTTAGCCTTGCTTTACCATTCTCACTCTAAAGTCATTCCCGGGCCTTAAGTTATATGGCTTATATTGATAAATTCAAATTCGAAATCTCTATCTTCAGTCGTATCCTTTTCCATAATTTTTGATCCCTGAATCCAGCTTACAATTTATCAACCTATATTTTCAACTGTATACATATATATATATATATATGTATACAGTTGAACTATATATATAAACAGTTGAACCATATATATTATATATACTGTTGTGTGTGCATATATATATATATATACTGCTGTGTGTGTATATATATATATATATATATATACATACACACAGCAGTTGAACTATACATATACACAACAGTTGAACTATATATATACACAACAGTGTGTGTATATGTATACATATATATTTATATTTCAACCTATATTTTCAACCTATATTTTCAATTTGAGGTACAGGTGTCTTCAAAGTTAATTTCGTCTAAATTGAAATCACATTTACCCAAAGACTTGTTTTGCTGCCACTTCCCTGTCTTAGTTATAGCTATCATTCTTTTATTTTTCCAAATTGTAAACCTAAGAAGTGTCCTTCACAATCCCTCTTTTTCTTTTCTTTTTTTCTTTTTTTGAAATGGAGTCTCCCTCTGTCACCCAGGCTGCTGGAGTGTAGTGGTGTGATCTTGGCTCACTGCAACCTCTGCCTCCTGGGTTCAAGTGATTCTCCTCCCTCAGTCTCCTGAGTAGCTGTGATTACAGGCGCCTATCACCATGCCCAGCTGATTTTTGTATTTTTAGTATAGATGGGGTTTCACCATGTTAGCCAGGCTGGTCTCAAACTCCTGATCTCAGGTGATCAACTCACTTTGGCCTCACAAACAGCCCGGACCCTTTCTTATTTTATACATAATTAATGCATCAAGTTTTTATTTTACTTCCAAGTAATTCTCACATCTGTCACCTTGTCTCACATTATACTCATTTGGTCCCAGCCTAATTTCACATAACCTCAGACATAAAATATATTTATTGTCTCATAACCATTCTTCCAACATTTACATCTCAGCATTATCTTCCAGATCACAGCTAGGTTGACCTATATGAAACACAAATTTGATAACATTTTTCCTCAGTTACCAAGTACACCATAGCTCCACCTCCTCTACTTCAGGGTTAATCAGGGGCCTCTTAGCTTAAAAAAATGGATCTTCATGACATTTCTGAGAATTGCTATTTTTGCCTTATTTTCTTTCTCTGAACACACTTTACATTCCAGCAACACTAACATGCATTACACTCTGAAAAAATAATGCAATGTCTTCTTTTAGCAACTTTACTAATATTGTTAATTCAGCTTGGAACAGGCTTTCTTCCAGTTCTTTGCTTAATTCCTAATTATCCATTTCCCTCCTTCCTTGTAAAACTGGAGTTGTGATAATGGCTATGAAAACGTGTCCTACAGTGCTAGGAAGGTCTCTAATGATGCTTTGACTTCATCTGTGTCAAGAAGGTAAGGTTGCTATATTTAGGGGAAGAAAAATAGGATTCTGAATTAAATTTGAAATTCAGATTAGCTATGGGTTTTAGTATAACTATGTCTCATATGATATTTGGGACATATATATACTAAAATTTTATTTGTTTAAGACATGAAATTCACTTTTTAATATGCTGACTTTATATCAGCATTTAAGTATTGTTTACGTTATGTAACAGTGTTTGGGTTGGGGATTGGTGCATTTTCAGTTTCATGAAGGATGGTTGTATTATATTAGGTATATTTATGACCTTATTATTGTCTTTATTTGAAGATTATGTGTGATCTCAGGAGATATGTATGGGTTCAAGTTGTTAAGGGGTTGACTCTTGATGGTTAATACTAAGTGTCCACCTGATTTGATTGAAGGGTGTGTCTGTGAGGGTGTTGCCAAAGGAGATTGGTGGGCTGTAGAAAGTAGACCCACTCTTGATCTGGTGGCACAATCTAATCAGCCGCCAACAAATACAAAACAGTCAGAAAAATGTCAGTAGGCGAGACTGGTGTGGTCTCCGAGCCTGCATCTTTTTCCCCTGCTGGCTGCCTGCTGTCCTCAAACATCCAAACTGCAGGTTCTTCAGTTTTGAGACTCATACTGGCTTCCCCTGCTCCTCAAGTTTGCAGACAGCCTACGGTGGGAGATTGTGATCATGTAAGTTAACAAACTCCTCTTCATGTGTCTATATATCCTATCAGTTCTATCCCTCTAAGGAACACTGACTAATACAGAAGTTAATCTCAAACGCCAAAAAATGTGATCAAAAGGGAGGGAAATAGGGGACCATCAAAATGTCACTTGGAGCAATTAAATAGGGAATGCATTTAACCTCATGCTCTATGTATACCACAGAAGGCAGAAGGAAAGAAACAAGAGAAAGATGACAAAGGCAGGGCACAGAACACTATCAGGCCTCAATATAACATAAGAGAGTGAACAAAGTCATATAACTTTACCCCAACCAAGTAAAGACTCATCTGTAAGCAAATAGCTTCAAAGAAAATGGCCTAAAAGTAGAAGCCCATGTATATGGACAGAGACGCTCTCATTTTACCAAAACTTTAATCAGAATCCTGTGAGTCTTCAGTTTTACTGGATCTTACCTTGGAATTCCCTGTTTTTGCAGAATCCAATCTGAGCAAGAATCCTTTAGTGACAATCCCTCCCTCTTGGTATCTGACCACTCTCAATATTTTAGGAATTCATGTCTGCCTCACCAAGAGTTCTAATGAGTCAGTTAAGTAATTCAAGCCCTTAACCCTGATGTTCCTTCTTAGTAACTTTTCTTTCACTGAAATTTTCCATACTTCCTGATTATACTCCCCACATGGCCATGTTGAAGTCAGACCCTGAAAGACCCTATTGAAGTAGTCTTCATATTTATTATCTCAGCCCCTTACAATAAAGTCTACCTTATATATTTAACAAGTGTCATATATATTTTTTTCTTTAACAATGCCCAGTAGGACTGGATAAAACATGGGAGAGAGGTCACTGGTTACCATCTTTTAGAGTGTTTTAGAGTGCTATGTTTGGATATTCTAAAAGAAAAAATAAAGGTAAGCTAAACATGAATTCCCAGCAAGATTTACAGACACACACCACAAATTTTGTTCTTTTTTTTTTTTCAAATTAGGGAATCAGAGAGGTAAATTAGGGAATAAAGAGCCTTCAACTGGTTCTGGAATTAGAAAAGGCCTCCATCATATTGATATGGACAGGAGTCAGGAAAATGCTGGGTAGAAGAGGGCACTCTCTGGTGAAGGCCACACCCTCAAGCCTGAGTCCACCCACCGCCCAAAGTGAGAACATGCATACCTGTTTTCCTTCCCGAATATTGCCTTTCCCAAAACCACCCTGGCCTGCTTGCCACCCACATCCTGTACCTATAAAAACCAAGGCCCCACAGGCAGAGTGGCAGAGTCTCAGAGAAAGAGTGAAGAGAAGCAGCAGCTGGGCGTTGGAGAGAAGCAGCTCCACTTCACAGGAATGGCTTGATGGCGGGACTCCGGAAAAGAGTTCCGCTGTCCCCAGTGACAGTCACTTCCCGCAGAGAACCACTTCCACGGCTCAACAAAATTCTCATTCAGCACCTTGCAATTTGTTCATGTGACCTGATTCTTCCTGGATGCCAGAAAATAACTCGGGTACCAAGAGGGTGGGTGCAAAACGCTGTCACCCTGACCCTCCACTGAGCTGTTAAACACTTAAGCTGTCCATGGATTGCAAATCTAAAAGAGCACACTGCAACGCAGGCCTTCTGGGGCTCCAGGGATCACAGGTACCTCCCCACCCAAAATGTCACCAGGGGGCCTCAGAGTTCTACCCCTGCCGGCTCCCAGAAGCACTTGACCTGGCCCCTGCACCCACTCACCTGCATGCTCCCACTTGAATGAGGGTTTGAGACCAGCAGTTGCAAGTTGTTGATGTTACAAATTAACTTAGTATTTTGTATCTAGAAGGAAATATGCATTTTTTCTTCAAATTTATGAAAGAAATTCAGATTAATTGCATTAATACCCAATGAAGTTCATGGCGACCATTAGAGATATGCTTGAGCTTAGGAAAGCAGGTGATTTTCAAGTGAGGTGTACCTTCCCTAATGTAAGGCCCTTGGATGGGGCTGAAAAACAAGGTGCTTAAAATTGTTTTCCTGTTTCTGTTCCTGTGGTCCTTCAAATTGGAAGTCGGTATCTTCCCAATTTCTGAATCTGGGAATGAGATGACATATGTCTTTGAGGAAAACAAAAAAGACCCATTAATATTTGAGTACATTGTTAGCTATTGCTCAAAATAACTTAATATTAGGTATTTGGAGTGAACAGTTTTGGCTTCAAAAACCAAAAACTATTAAAATCTAGCATATGAGAAAAGTTTTGTTTTGTTTCTTTCTTTGCTTTTTGCTCTCAGATTCCAAATCAAACTTGTTATCTAGAAGAGAGGGAAAAATCCAGAATAGCAACAATATGTTCAAATGAAAAAAAAAAAAAAAAAAAAGGAAAAAAAAAACTATTCCTAAATTTAGCAGGCAGAAAATAGAAGCAAACATGGAGGAATCAGATACAGCGACACTGTTCCTAAAGAAGAAAATTTGATCAAGAAATTTATCCCCTTGGGCTTGTATTTTTCAAAAGCAGAAATTCCATGTATCTGATATTCATGAATACACTCATTACTGTTTATTACATTTACTGAAGAAAGATTCACATTTTAGTAAGATAACTAATAAAGTAACTCTAAGTTATGTGCCAAGTGTATTATATAACTCAACTTCCTTTAAGAAAGTCATGAGGTTAATCTGATTAATCTATATATTTAAGATAGATAAACTGAGGTACAAAGAAATTAAATAGCCTGTCTTATGTCATATAATTAACAAGCAAAAGAGATGAGATTCAAATTCATTCATCAACAGAATAAGAGGCTGAATACTTATCCACAATGCTTATTATTGATTTTCATCATCATCATTATCAATCATCATCAATTGTATTTTCTATCTTTACTCCTTATCCAGTTTTATTTCATCCCTATGTTTATAAAGAGGAGAAGAGGCATGGAAATAGCCTGTTTGCTTTCCTTATGCTGACAGTATGCTTTCAACACTCTTTAGGCCTGAATGTTTGCCACAGACAATTAAGCAAGTGATAGATGAACTCTTGGCTTTCCTGGGATATAAAATAAACTAATACTGAGTCTGAAAATATTAACATACAATATGAATGATGCAGTCTTGCAGGGTGGTTTGCATTTCTATCAGCTTCAAATTGGTTCTTATTGTTGAGCCATAAACATGTCACAATATTGCTTAACTGTCAACAAAGTGTATTTTCTTGCTAACTGAGCTAAATATAAATATTCAATATTGTTGTACAGGCATATTTTGTTCGTGACATTGTAAAATCTAACAATTAATATATTTTTGTAATAAAAGTTATATTTGCAAAGGCATGGTGAATTTATATTTATGTGTGTGTGTATATATATGTATATATATATATATATATAAAATTTCAATATATGCTAACATAATCTAAATCATATTCTTTACACTATTTGGTGCTTACTCCATATTTGTTGACTGAATTCATACATATTCAATACGTGCCTTCATTTTATGTCTAACTTTATTTTTTAACAATACTGACCTCTTTACTTAATGGAAAAAAGAATTCTCAAAATAAGTTGCATGCAAAGAATTAAGACATACATATTTATCTTGGAAGATACAGCACAAGGCTAACAGAGGACAAATAAAAGTAAGAAATATTATCTTAATTAATTCTGCTTTTAGTTTTCTTCACTATTTTCTACAAGTGGGAAAAAAAAAGGCAGAAGAAACCTTGATAAAAGTATGAAATGTTCATGGAAAATAAACACACAAATTTTTAGTTTACTTCTGTAAAATGTGAGATTGGATGAAATGCTAGGTGGAGCTTCAGCTATAATGTGTTTTATTTCTAAAAGCAAAACAAAACAATTGAGTAATGGATACAGATGTATGCCATTATTTTTGGTTCATTTTTGTATTTTCAGATATACTTTCATTTAAAAATAGAACATATTAGAAAATAAAAACATATCAGAAAATATCAGTATGTTTATATAATGTATTTAAATCTAAAACCAGACAAATGTATTATATATGTAATTTTTAAATATGCAGTGAAAATAATTTTTTTAAAAAGATTATTTCTTTAGAAGTCTGGTACTAAAAATTCAGTAGGGCTCTTTGAATCCTTATATCACATTGTCAGCATTTGCATAAACTCATGTCAAAGTATTTGAAAAAATGTCATCAGGATATGAATATTTATACCAGAAAATTTTAAAAAATGTTCAAATGAGACATGACTTTTGAAATGAAAAACATAGTAAATTATTTAATAAACATACTCAGGGAAACAGGATTATCACTGAAGAAAATTTACCTGTGAGAAAGCCATAACCAGTGATTATAAGGAGAGAAGAGATGAAGAATCATATACTTAGAGTTCATGACATTAAAATTTATATGTGGTATACCATGTCACATTACCTAAGTTTAAAAAGTCTGTATGTCTGTACCATTCACAAACAATCTTTGTATGTGAGAACCTGTCTGCTAACTGGAACACTGTGTCAGTGCTAACCCAGAGATAAGAGGTCTTAATAGTATAAACTCAGAAATGAAGAATAAAAAGTCAATCAGAGGGGAAATATGGGGAAGTTGCTACACAAAGCAGGAACAGGAAATACAAAGGGTTTACGAGAGATGAACCTCTTTTATACAAAACAGCAAGGAAGTTGTTGGACTTCAAACATAATAAACAGTGGAGGGGGAAGAGAAGTGTAAGAGATGGCTCAGTTAGGAAAGGGTCAAATTATGTCAGCCATGATATTTAGTTTTATAAGTATTTTTAAATTTGGAATGGAGAGGCTATTTGAAGATTTTGAGCCAACAAAGTGACATAATCTGAAGTATAGTTTCAAAGTTTATTTTAGCTGCAAAAATGAAAAAATGGAGACCAAGAGAAAACTATAGCAAGTAGACCATATGAAAATGATGGTGTCTTGGAACAAGACTGAGTGAACAAGGATGAAAAAAAACAGCAAACAGATTGAAGATATATTTAGGAGCTATAATATAAGAAAAGCAATCGTGTCCTTAATAGATATGGTAAGAAACTTTATTTATCAGTCATGCAGTTTTTTAATAACACACGGAACCATTTGTTTATTCATTCATTCATTTTACATTTATTAATCATTCACCAAGTGCTGGACACTTTTCTACATCAGTAATAAAACAGATAAGGATCCCTTTTTCATTCTAGCTTGAAGAGATGGATAGTAAACAGAAAATCTAGATAACATATTTACTAACTAAATTACACAGTATGGTAGACAGTAATAAATGAGGGTAAAAGTAAAACTAGGTGAGGGACACTGTGAGCATAAAATAGGCAAGCCATAGAAAGAAAGAGAATTATCGGATGGGCTTTAGTTTTCAGATGACATTTGAAAAAAGGATTAGCTGAGGTGAAGATGTTAGTTACATACATATCAGCTGGAAACTCAAATTAGGCAGAAGTACTAGGAAGGACAAAGGCCCTAAACTGAAAAAGACCTGGAATTTTAACAGTAATCAATCAAAGCAGGGAGTCAGTGTGCCTGAAGCAGAGTAAGTGTGAAGGAAAATAAAACAATTTGAGGTCAGAGTGCACAGAGAGAGGGGATTAAATCCTGCAGGTCCCTTTAGGCCATTGGAAATACTGGGAGAAACAGAAGCCATTATAAGATTTTGAGTAGACAGTGAAATTATTAAACATTTCAAAGAATGCCTCCGGCTGCTGTGTCAAGATTCTAGTAAGGCAGTGAGAAACTAAAAACCTGGCCCAGAGAGTATTTAAATAATCAAGGAGAGAAGAGTTGGTGGTTTTCTCTAAGGTAGTAACTGTGGATATGATATTAAGTAATCGGATTAAGAATGTATTTTCTTTATTTTAGATATTTTTATTTCCCCAAATTTGTTATTTATTGGGACTGACTGAAATAAAAAATGTAATTGAGTCCCATCATCATCATCATGGAAATAGCTTTAAGAGAAAACCGGTCAGATGAATACTATTGCTTCCTATTTTCAACCGGTAAATATTTACCACTGATAAACTGACAGCCAGGAGTCTGTCAAGAATGCTCAAGATATGTTGCATAATGCAACGTGCCTATTCACAGGGGGAAAATTCCTAGGAAATAACATGTGTACTTCTTGATTTCAACATACAAGACAAGCACAAAAGCACCCCCCATGCCTCTGAGAACAATGGACCATGCATCCTTGAAAAAAAATTTGCCTCCTTCATCACGGGCAATCTTCCTCTAGCAGTCAAGCATGCCTGTGTACATGATGTCAGTTCCTTTGTGACCTGATGACATCATCATGCAGTGGCGAATGGTGTCAAATGAACTGAAAGTCAATCCAACAATGGCAGTGACAGTCTGTGTGATCATCCTGAAGTTGTGAATGTTCCTGGGATCCAGAAACATTTCCTTTGCAGTGTCAGAGATACCAAAGCAGGCAGCTCAGTAAATGATAATAACCTGCACAGACATGTTAAAGCCTTGGTACAGGCCCTTAATCCCACAGATCTGTAGATCTTAACCAGGCAGTTCCTGAGGCCTCGAAATTCCCTTTCAGCTCCAGCTTTACCAACATCGGCTGCTAGACCGGTATGGGCAAAATCAAGAGGGTACACAAAACACAAGGATGTGGCTCCAGCAGCACTGCCTGATGCCAGATTCCCTTCAATGTAGTGCCAAAACTGGGTCCTCTTGTCCACACCACCAAGGAAGATCTGCTGGCATTTATCTTTGAAGGTAAATTTATGAGCCTGGGTTGGGGAATGTCTGATGGCATTGGCCAGGTTACCGTGCCAGAAGGACAGGACTCCCTGCTCCTTGGGAATATGGACCATGTGATCTATAATGCCCTTGTATTGCTTATCTGCAGTGATCTGCTTGTTGGCATGCTGCACCTCCAGCAGCAGCTTGCCCCTCTAGATGGGCACTACTGCCATCTTGGAGATGGCTGCGGCCACTCCACCTGCCAGGAAGTCCTTGGCGAAGGACACAGAAGCATCTGTCATGTTGAAAGGAAAGAGGAGCGAGGCTGTTCCGGGGCGGGACTGGGCTGGAACCAGCTTTGACTCCGGGGCTACCAAGAATGCATTTTCAAGAGAGGAGAGCATCCCTGATGGATTGGATGACAGTAAGAAAGAAAGTAGTATTAAGATGATACTATTTATTTATTTAGGCTGCCCTTATTTTAAATAAGAAAGTTCTGGAAGGGTTGAGGGTTTTTTTTAGGAATAAAAAAAAAATAGTTCAACTTTAAAGATGCTAAATTACTGACTGGAGAGGTCAGTAAACGTTTTATACAAATTTGCAGTTTAGAAAGGTTTGAATGGAAGCTATAATTTAGGGGGTCATTGGCACACAGCTAAGAATGAAAGCTGTAAGAGTTGATGGGTAAACTAAGAAAGTGTGCAGACAGTGCCCATATGTGATTCTTGATTATGAATTCAAAGTGAGGCAACTTAACATAGAGAATAGATGGGAAATTGGACATGAATCAGGCTGTGATAAAATACAAGCAAAGGGGCGCATAGCAAAGCACAGGCAAAGGACGTATTTCTAGCTGTGCTCTGTATACTTTGCCCATGTTCCCATTTCCTTGTTTTGTGTGTATGTGTGTGTGTGTGTGTGGTTTTTTTTTATTTTGTTTTCTGCTTAGCAATACCATGTTGCCCAAAGCCAACTTTACCCTTCTCGCCTAAATTAATTGCTGGAATAAACTTGACACTCAGGTGTGAATTTTCTGATTTTCACTTTTGAGGAGATTTTATTTTGTCTAATTTTATTTCCAATACAGTACACTAATAGAAAGTTAAATTAACAAGTTGTTCTATCTCTTCTCTTTTAGGTAACCACATCTCCTGGCAAAGCTAAGAAAAGAGCAAAAATAAATAAATAAATAAATGCATAGCTCTCACCAGTTAAAAACCAAAAAAGGCTACATTATTTTCTTTTCTTAAATGCCTGAGAAAAAGATTTGCTAGTGTTTCATAACATAAATAAGAATAGACGAAAAAATGTTAATGTTCTCTTAGGGTGTGTGTGTGTGTGGTGTCTCTATTTATTTTTGCACTGAGAAATAAAAATAGAATTCCAAGCAATCCCACTGACTGAATGGACCTCTTCTAAGTCAAGAAGACCTCAGAGAAACCTAAAGGAAAAATAAAAATTGAGTTCTTGGCCATGACTAGTCAGGATTTTAGACACGCATTGTATATCTTCCCTTTGTGAATATTCAGAGCCCCTCGGATAACCTGTTGAATATGTACAGGTAGCCAACCCATTTGGTATAAATTCTTGTCTTATGCTTCCCACCCTTGAAGCACTTTCTTTTCTTGCCTGCAGGGTGTACCTTCCTTTAGAAATAAAACTCTCATTTTCAAATTGATGAACCTCCTGATTCTTCACTTGGCAGTACTAAAGCAAACTGCCCTTTTAAAGATCTCTATTTTGGAAGTATTTTTTAAGATAAAAATAATGCCACTAAAAACAACCTCAGATTTTGTCAGGCTTTTTTTGTTTGTTTGTTTGTTTGTTTAGATTTGAGGCCTATCTTGTGAACAATCTTACTATATGGTATTTTTAGGATAGTAGCATTTTATCCAGAAGATGTTACTAGAAATATTTTGTTAGCAAATTTCAGTTAAACCTTTTTTGTTTTTCATCCTATAAAACAACAATCTTATGGCTCATTTCACGTATAAATCTTAAAAGAACTTAAAAATAAATAAAACATAGACACTAGAATTAAAAATATGTAAATACAAGTATTCATTCCATATACACAGAAATGTCAAACATTAGCATGTGAGTCCATCATTGAAAATCATGACGACTCCAGTATTTCCTGATCCAGACCTGAAAACAGAGCTTGTCCCACTAGCACTATTATACCACTGTTCTTACATCTTGCCAGGTGTCATCATATTCATTCTAGAATGCCTGAGCAGCAAATTTCCTAAATTCACTATGCTGTGGATAATGTTTCTTTTTTGAATATGTTGAGAAATAGAAAACAAATTGAAATCCTTTAAAACTGTGGTCCCCAAACTTTTTGGCACAAGGGACCGGTTTCATGGAAGACAATTTTTCCATGGACAAGAGGTAGGTGGGGATGGTTTGGGGATGAAACTGTTCCTGTGTATTTTGTGTTTCTCTAAGTGTGTCTCTCGTTTCGGTAAGTTGTGATTTTTTTTAATGATATCTATTTATCTGGAGCCTTTTTCCATCCATGTTTCTGTTTGTCTTTTAATTTTTTAAGTTGGTTTTCACCTTTTTCTGGCACCCCCAGGAGTAGCTTAATACTTCTGAATTATTTATGTGACAGTTCAGAGATTTCTTGTTTGTTTGGATTCGTTGCTGGGAGAGCTAGTGTGATCTTTTGGAGTTGTTATAGAATCTTGTCTTGTCATATTATCAGAATTGTTTTTCTGGTTTCTCCTTATTTAGGTAGACTGTCTCAGCGGAAAGACCTGAAACTCAAGGGCTGCTGTTCAGATTTTGTTTGTCCAACTGGGTGATCTTTTGATGTGGTACTCTCCCCTTTCTTCCAGTGATGGGGCTTCCTGACAGTTGGACTGCAGTGACTGTTATCACCCCTCTGGGTCTAGTCACCCAGTGGGGCTATCAGGCTCTGGGCTAGTGCTGGGTAATGTCTGTAAAGACTCCTGTGATGTAATCCATCTTCAGGTCTCCCAGTCACAGATAACAGCAACTTCTCCAGTGGAGGTGGCAGGGGAGTGAAGTGGGCTCTGTGGGAGTCGTTATTTTGTTTAGTGTGCAGGTTTATTCCAATGCTGGTTATGTTAGCAATGAAGTTGTCATATGGAAAGACTTAGGACCTCTGGTTAGTCAAAGTCTTGCAGATGGTAGAATTCACAAAGTGTTGCAGATGGTTGTTTTCTCATTCTTTGAAGCATGGTTGTTCTGTTATGAGCTGTCATAATGGCTTGAGTTCCTCGGCCTCCAGCCAGGAGATAGCACTTTCAAGAGAGCACCAGCTATGGTGTTCGAAGGGGATATAAGCTTGCCCTTGGTTGGCCAGAATCATTATTCAGGTTTCTCAGGTGATGGGCAGGGCCATAGAGCTTCGAAGAATCTGTGCCTTTTGTCATCGACTACCAGGTCAGATACAGAAAAACCATCAGGTGCAGGCAGGTTTAGGCAGTTCTGGGCTCAGACTCTCGTTGGGCAGGGATTGCTGTAGCCACTTGTGGGTGTGGAGGGTGGTACTCAGGCCGTGGAGTTACGTTGCCTAGGAGATTATGGCTGCTTCTGCTGCATCATACAGGCCACCAGGGAAGTAAGGGAAAATGCAGTGACAGGCCTCACCCAGCTCCCATGCAACCAACAAGGTCAGCCATACTTTCCCCATGCCCCATCAGTAGCCTTGAGTTTATACTCAGGCAGCCAGTGATCAGGGCTGAGATTTTGCCATGGGCTTCAAGCCTCCCTGATGAAAAAGCATGCCCAAGCCAGACTTTCAGGCCTTATCCCTCCCTACTTCCTGAATCATTGGCTGTGGCATCTACACTTGTATGTGCATTTCCCATTTGCACCCTCTAGATTCTGCTCAGGAAAATTCATGTTCAGTCAAAATCATCACAAAATTCAGGTAAAAACGTCCATCACCTGGTCGTCCCACCTTAATTCCGCTGGCTGCCTTCCCCAAGGACCCCTGTGAGTTAAAGCTTCCCTAGGCTAGAGCTGGAGACCAGGAGTGCCTACAGGGCTCTTCCCACTGCTTCTTCTACTTTTATATTTTACTAGGTTTCCTAAATCTGTTTCAGCTCTACATACGGTTCGATCCTTCTATTATGATCTAAGTTGTGTCATGGAGTTCGAAGTGGCAAAATGCTTCTTTCAGAGGCTTGTGAATTCTTTCAGTTTCCCTGTTATTTTCCTATGGTGGTTCTTTGAGCAAAAATTCACAATGTGAATCACCACACACTGTTCTGTATGTCCAAGAGTGACCTGCATATTTGTCCTGTCTCCTATCCACCCAATTTTTCCCCAAACCAGAAAACACTATGAATTTGATGTGTGTGACATATGTGAAATTAAGTCAATCATGATATTGACTGATTAAAAATGGGTACAATAGACTTTATAGATTGACAGAAATATTCTACATCTTTATATGAGTGGTAGTTATGGCTACTTAAGTAAATATATTTATAAAATCTATCAAGTTAAATAAGATATGTGCATTTTATTGATTTTTATATCTCATTAAAAATAAAATGACATGAGATCATAAACTCAACAACAAAAACTGTATCTGGTATCTTCGTAGAATGTTTTCATCAGTCAACAGAAGTAGAAAAAAATAAAATAGCAGAGGTGTTTTCAGCAGACCTGTGTCTGAGATCTAGTTTTGCCACATGCTCTTGATGTGGCTTTGAGAAAAGTAATTAACTTCTCCAATTAATTACTCTGAGCTTTACCATCTATAAGGTAAGAATAATGAAAGTTCTACCTCACAGAGTTGTTGTCATACTTAAATAAATGGAGTAGAACATTTACCTGTGCATGGCATATTAAAAAAGCACAACAAAAGTCAAGATACTATCTTTGCCTTCAGATTTAAGACAAGAATATTAGATTTGGTGGAATTCTGTCATATATTTAAATGTTTAAATAGTTATTAGTTAAAATTAATTGGGATATTCTGAGTACTAGAGCAAATTTTTATTTTAAAAATTCCACAAAATACATATATTAGAATAGAAGCATCACCAGACATATAATTGAAATAACATAAAATAATACCTAGAAGCATTAATCTTCTTGAAGTCTGTTTCATATAATGAAAAGCTGCCAAGACCCATATTTTATTTCACCCTTATCAAATTCTCAATCCTTTCAATGGTTTTCATGTCACTCAAAATGATGGAGTTTGAATTCTACTTTCTCAAGACAGAGCATAGGGCATAGTCTCCATCACCAAGAGAATCTAGTAGTAAAAAGAATCAATGTATCCTTAACACTTTATTATTTTCCTTGAAAATTTGCATTACTCAGAGAATTTAGGTTATTCGAATATGAAAGGATACTATGTAATAAAATTTAAAGAATAACTTTAAAAATAAATGCATTAAATTCTTTCACATTTAAGGTTCAAATGAGATGTAGCAGCATAGTTTATCTTACTACCTGGGTGACGGGATCATTCATACACAAAACTTCAGTGACATACAATTTCCCATGTGACAAATCTGCATATGGATCCCATGAACCTAAAATATGAGTTAAAAAAGGGAAATAAAATCCAATAAAAATCATTTTATAAGTCTATTTTACAAGCTACAGAAGTATCTTCATATTTGTTTAATGATCTCCTGGGGAAGAAAGTGAGATAGTGCAGAATGAAATAATTTGAGAAAGTCTTTTGGTAAATGTTAAAAAATAATAATCACGTTAAACAGTTTCATCATACAGAAAATTTTGACTCCATAGCGTTTTTATTTAAATACTTTGAAAAACAAACTCAAAACATGCTTTAAATTCTTGATGATTTCAAATATTACATGAATAGAAACTTTAACTTAATACGGAATGATTATCTGGGTTCCTTCTGTAAAATATCTTAAAGATTAATGTGGATTTGCATTGCACCATATTCCAAATGCTTCTCCCCTTTTAAAAAGAATAGTCGTATCTTTTATTTTTCTTACGCAGGAGCAAAAATCAGGAAAAAATATGTCATTCAGGAGAATCATGGCAAAAAGTTAAGGACGACAAAACCAATCTTTAGCAACCAATATACATGTATATCATCTTTTCTCCTGCTTTGGGGTTTGGGAGTTTGCTTCTAACACCTACCTGTTACAAATCCTCCTCCTATATACACCATTAAAACACATACTCTTTCAAAAAAGATGTGATAAAATCACAAATATCAGTCTATCTATTGTTTGGAAGAAACACCTTTATTTTCCTTTAAAGGAATTTGATATGTAATGCAGAAAAGAAAATTTCTTTCTAATTTCCAAGACGCAGAAAGTGTCTTAGGGAACATCTCTGTCCTTTGTTTGTTTATTTTAAGGCTGATGGCCTTTTCAACATTCCCAAAATCATAATAGGTAAAAGTATCTACTATTATGACTACATTTAGATTACATGTCAATATACAAAGTATCAGTGTCACATTTACGGATAAGTTATAGATCCAGTTTTGCGATCGCGTTAAAGAGAATAAAGGCAAATGAAGCGCATTTTGAAAACTTGTTAATCTTTTATCATGGTGATAAATGTCTTAGTCCATTTGGACTGCTATAATAAACCAGTATAAACTGTGTGGATTATGAACAACAATTTATTTACATCTGATGAAAGCTAGTGCCTAATAAATGGAGTTTTCTTACTTCATCAGGTGTTTTCTTACTTCACAAGTGGATGGGGAAGGGTCAAACAAGCTCTGTTGGGCATTTTGACAGTCTCGCTCTATCGCCCATGCTGGAGTGCAGTGGTGCGACCTTGGCTCACTACAACCTCCGCCTCCCAGGTCCAAGCAATTCTTCTGTCTCAACCTCCCGAGTAACCGGGACTACAGGCAGGCACCACCACACCCGGCTAATTTTTTTTTATATTTTTAGTAGAGACAGATTTGGCCATGTTGGCCAGGCTGCTCTTGAACTCCTGATTTCAGGTGATCTGCCTGCCTCCGCCTCCCAAAGTGCTGGGATTACAGGTGTAAGCCACTGTGCCTGGCCTGTTGGGTCTCTTTTATAGGGGCATGGATTCCATTCATCAGGGCTCCACCCTTATGATCTAGTCACTTCCCAAAGTTCCCACCAATTAATATAATCATATTGAAGGTTAGATTTCAACCTAGGAATTTTAGATGACACAAATATATAAAAATGTAGCAATCAATATGTATTTTTTTTTTTTTTTTGAGACGGAGTTTCACTCATGTTACCCAGGCTGGAGTGCAATGGCACGATCTCGGCTCACCGCAACCTCCGCCTCCTGGGTTCAGGCAATTCTCCTGCCTCAGCCTCCTGAGTAGCTGGGATTACAGGCATGCACCACCATGCCCAGCTAATGTTTTGTATTTTTAGTAGAGACTGGGTTTCACCATGTTGAAATAAGTTGTTTTTAACGAGTTCTCTCTTATACAAACTTCGTATCTAAAGATATTCACTTAGAATAGTAGGCATCATTATGCACTTTTTAACTAATGGTCACGATATCAGTTGAAATATAAGTCGTGCTACAATAAAAAAGTTTATTTAAAATCCTAGGTTACAGAAATAAAGTTTTATTTCTTGCTCGTGTTCAGGTCAATTATAGATTGGCTGTAGGCCTTCTCTATGTCATCTTCACTCCAGGGTGCAGATGGACCACACAGCCTCTCTCTCAATATCTTAGAAAAGGGAAAATAAAAATGGAGCATCACACATGACTATTAAAGTTGATGCACATGAAATGGAAATCCTGAGTTCAACATGATGGATTTAAGTAACCCTTCTACAGAGTTGGTCATGAAACAAATAAAATCACAATATTTGGAAGTACAATTGCATCCACTACAGAACTTTAGCAATCATGTTGCTTTATTTCACTTTGTTTATAAATGAGGAAATTAGTATTAAAGAACAAAGCAACTTGTTTACATAACATTTATTTAATCCTAGTGTCTGTCCCAACATGAAAATTAAATCATAGTTTTCTTTCTTTCAAGGTTAGTAAACATAAACACAGAAATGTTATTAGAAATTCTCCGCCATGTTTTTGCAGCAGAAGGAGGAAGGGAAAGCTAGACAAAGCAGATGGCATAAAATGTGTCTTACGGTATCACCTATTATTAAATAAATTATTGATAGCAATATATTCACCATGAATTTATTTATATATTGAATGGATAGCCTCTACATTTTATGTATGAAATAATTATTTTATTAGAAGAATAGATTCTGAGAAGGAAGAAATAATATGTTTGGTGAAACCTTATGTTCATATTCAAAGTCATTTTATAAATGCTTTTTGAAAATCTTTCAGCTTTTCAATCTAACCTCTATAATTGATCCAAGAGCAGGTATATATTTTGAGTTTCTTTATTTTTCCAATTTATAATGAATTAAAATAGTGATTCATACTGTTACTTAACTCTTTTATGTGTAACTGTCATGTGTTCATGACAAAACAGATTTCATTACCTATAAATAAAGGACCATGATTCCATTCAGTCATGAACATCAAATAGGCAAGTAATAAATATTCCATAAATGCTTAATGATAAACTGTGCATTAGAAAAAAAAACACTTTATACTACAAATAGCTGAAAATACTAGTTAGCACTGTTGAGGGAATAATAAAATTGATCACTCTCAAAACTGCTCAATATTTATGACCTTTTGTATGAATTATTTATTTAAAATTTTTAGGAAAACTAAATGAAAAAATAATAAGATGAGTTGATGTTTTCTTTTGTATGGAAGTTAATGAATGTAGTGAAAGCTCATTACAATAGGCTTGGTAACGTGAATTTGAACTCCATGCTGCAAAAATTAACAGCATAAACCTGCTGAGGTTTTTAATTCTCTTGTTTTTGGTTCCTCATTGACATAATAAAGAAACTAAACTACGTTACAATTGACTTTTCTTTCCGTATTTCAAAAGCACAGAGTAAGAATACTAACACACTTTACTGTTGCTATGCAAGCAATACCACTGTAATTGGGTTTTGCAATGAAAAGTTAATGTGAAATAAGAAATCATATATCATTATCCAATATTATGATGAGCAGTGTTTCTATGAGTGCTTATCTTAATTTTATTCTATTTTATAGTGTAATATTAGGAGCAGCCTATGTAAGCACATAGTGAAATATCCAATAATAAGGCATAGTCTCTATATTTTTAGCAAATATATATTTAAGTCAAAAAGTATTTGTAGGCAAGAAATATGAAATCCATTAAAACCCATTTGATAGGAATTTGATTATGTACAAGTCACACAATAAGTACTTTCTCCCATAGTACCTTATTTAACCACACTTGTTATTCAGCATACTACAGCACTCCAAACAAACGTGCTGGGCTCTCTCACCTATCTTATAAGAAAAACATTTAAAATTTTGGCAACCTCAACTTTCCTGTTAACGCCAATCTAACAACATGCTTTTGAGCAAAGTAATATTCTGTTCATAATAAACAACCCAGTTTGCACATTCACTTGATATCCTATTATCAGATTTCATTTTCTACCAGAACCCAGTATCACTCTAAGGGCTGTTTCTCCCAAGAATAGTTATCTATTAAAAAAAATACCATGACTTCACTTTCATACCTCTAGAGTAAACTCCCCATTTTGTGATTTATTGATGGGACTTCTTAGAGCTCATTAGAACCATCTCTTTGACACAAATTTTTTGAATGTTGTTTGTTCATCTGATTTATAGAGTACTAAGGGCAAAACATCTTCCTGTATCTTCTAGGCATACTGCAGAGCTTTATTGGCTCTAGGCTCTACTCAAACCTGGCAGCCTTCCTGGCTACCCAGTACACGTGCCAGAGTAGCTTACTCAAACATGGAATGGGGCCCGTCAAGTCCTGTGCTTCCGTATTAATGACACACAATGCAAAATGCAATAATTTTCCTTTACAGAGGAAATATCCTAAGAAACTCTTGTCCACAGGATGACTGGAAACTTTTCCAAGAGAGAAGATCCCTGAATGTCTTTTGTGTTTCTCTCTCCACCTCTATTATACATGTGTGTTGGCAAAGCATCTAGTTTCTTATTTCCTTCTCTCACCAGGCCCAGTGTCAACCAAGTAGTCAAACAGTGGGATAATCTTTAGGATTTTTGGAAGATTGGGTTTTTCATAGACTAGTCTATGCCGGACTGCAGAATTGATATAGAGCTGCAGTACAAAATAGAAGCTATACAGTTGTTACTAGGTGAAAGTGAACTGTTTGTAATGGTGCTTCCAAATCACTATTGACATTACTAGCATTTGCTGGATCCATAGCCACATATCTGCTCATGGGTTTTTGTTGATTTGCTTCTAAGGTTAATCTGCTTCCGAGCTTAATTTGCTTTCTTTTTATGCGATTTAGTTTGAGATAGGGTAGAAATCACCAAATTTTGACAACAATTTAAAATTCCTGGCACATTTCTGTTGAAAATAAATATCATATTATTTTCCATTCATTGTATGTGCTTGTTTAACAGAGACATATGGTAAACTCAACAGAAGATTTTAGTGGGCATGTTTTGTTATCACTAACCAAATTTAAGGTCTATCTTCAACAGTAAATTCTTCACAACTGAGGCATATAAAAAGAAGCATGTTATTATTGTGCCAACATGCACAAATACATATTAAATTTGTAAACCAAATTATATTTGGATTTTTAATCCCTAGTGCTAAAAATCAGTTACCATCCCCTCCATCTGAACGTTTCCTTTTATTTCTTTTTTGAAAACCTTAAATAGTACCTAATTCCACTTCCTATTTAATGAAGACATGCATTCTATTATTGTAATGTTTGTTTGGTTTCGTTGCTTTTCCTTGTAGTAATTACATGCCAGCCATCACGTAACTTCTTGAATTCTTAAGTTGGAAGCACTTGTATTTGAGAATAAAATTCTTAGGTGTAAAACCAAATTCTTGATATTTAAAGGATGTGAAGACTTAGGTAAGGTATTTACTATTTCTAAAACTCTATTACTAAAATGGTAGTAATAAGACAAAAGTAGAATTATTAACAAAGGAGTTATTCAGATTGACAATATAACCCATAAAGTCCATAGATTATGTTTCATTAATGCTAGACATGGATTCTGGTTCTCCTAAACATTTCCTATAGAAGCATATACAATCACAAAGATGGGACTCAGTGGATATGGGCCAATTCAGATCTTCAAATACATGTATAACAATTGATGATTATTTATAACATGTATCTCTTTGGTATTTTATAACTATAATTGCAACTATATATATTATTATTTTATGCACAATAGTGTAGACATAACAACAGAATTTCAGGTTATTTCCTGAAACTTTCTGGCAAAAATGCCATTTTCCTACATGTCATATGTCTTTCGTTGGTGGGCAGGTCACTAGACGCCAATGAACAAAAACACAGGAATCTATCTATAGAGGCTTAACCATAACCAGCAACCTAATAACAAACTGTATTAATGCAGGCTTCCTAGTATCATGTTGGATCACAGCCCATTTATCTCCCATGAACATAGAACAATGGTGATTCTCAGTTCCTCTCATCCTAGTTGAGCCATGTGGCATAAATGTTTAATTTGTGGCCTTTAATTGTGAGTTAGTTACTGTAAGATCACATTTGTCATAGTTTAGAATGGTTATAATGATTTCATAGATGCTGTACACCAGCACACCTAGCCACTAACTGTTTATCAGATCCCATGGCAAGCAATATGCCAATGAGTTCTTTCTAACTGAATGGCTATGATATCCTTGAGAGTTGTTGGCAAGCAGAATGCTGTTTAGTAACATATATACACTACTTACATATTGCTTCATAATCTTCTCAGATCATGCCTGAGTATTGTCATTATGCTGGTGAAGCACCCCTGAGTGTCCCAAACTAGGTTAAAAAGCTACTCATTATTAGGAATGAGAGTTCAGAAAAACCAAGTCAAAGGCCCAAAATACCTTTTGTACACTGAAGCCATCAAACTGGAATCTATTCAGTTTATACCATCACAAATGCTGCTGCCACTGGCTGCTTGCAGTATGCACACAATTCAAGAATATTATAAAAGTGTCCAAAAGTAATGTGCCCTTCTGGACATTTTAGGTTCAGCATATTCAACTCTTAAGAGTAGTTCATTATGAATATGACAAAAGGCTTCTCATAATCATCATACTAAGTATGAATCATTAATTATATTAACCCATTATATCATACAAATTATCATTCTGTTGGACATATTTCTGGTTACAAAAAGTTACAATTACATATTTTTCTATCCACTTTCAGATTTGGTGTTTGACTACTTTGAGTAACAGCAGAGTAGCCTCTGAAATACAAATGTGTCTACTTTTATCCCAAGAGGTTATCTTCATACACAGCATCAAAATAATTCAACTATTTCTTGTCAACTGCAAGTCACATACATGGTCTGATACAAAGAGAGAATTTATTTAAAGGTTAAAAAGGAATAAATATTACAAATGTAAAACACAAAATATGACCCCAACTATAATTCCAATCTGCTATTTTCCAGGTAGATTGCTAGGAAACAATGCTGGATATATTCCCTTGAAATCACCCAAATAGAGTTAATGTGTAAACCTTAAACATAAACCAGGACTCTGAATCACAATAATGACAAACAGACAGGGGTTTACTTTTCTTAGACTGAGAAACTTTCTTGGGAAATGAGTGAGATTGTATGCTTTTTTAGCATCTTTACTCATTTGATTTACTCATTATTTTTGTCCTCCGCTTTAATGATGAAGAGATGTTTACGCACATTCATAAGTGTTTGTTGCGCTAATGAACAACTTGAATACTGAATGATGTACAAAATTTAACTTTCCAGTTCTACAGTTAATCAAGAATATTTTTTCTGTAAATTCTATGTAAATTTTGAATTATATGTCTGTATATCCATATACTCAGAAATACAATTTTAAGTAGGTAAATTGTTTCATGAATTCCTATGTATGTTTTATTTTACAAACTATATTAGATCAGAATCATTGTGCCAAAGACCCAAAGACATAGTTTTTGATTTAGCATGTTATTTAGTTTTAAAGTCATTGTGTGTGTGTGTGTGTGTGTGTGTGTGTGTGTGTGTGTGTGTTTTCTCAGCAGAAATAAGCAGAGAAAACAAAAAGGATTCTGGTAGCTCAACAGAAGACAATTACCTATTGCTCCTGTAAATGGCAGACACAAAATTCTCATAAATGAATTCTATCACTAATTTCAAAACATACTTTAGAGGACAACTCATTTGAAAGCTTAATGATTATCATCACTTAAAAAAGGAGTGTACCTTTTTTGTCTAACTCTAAAAATCACTAAAAACAGGTAATTCAAATGTGACCGTTCAGCTACCTTCTCATAATTGAATAGCAGCTCTTTTTAAATTTCAATTTTTTAAAATCTATTTTCCTCTAGTCCTTTTAAAAGTAAAATAATACAATAAATTTATAGTATATCTCAGAATAGATAAAAAAGATTTGGAGTGTTCCCCAACACAAAGTAATAATAAATGTCTGAGGAAGATTTTAATTACAATGATTTGATTATTACCTTATGTATACATGTATCAGAAACATACATGTACCCATAAGTATGCAGGACTATTATGTATCAGTAAAAACAAAAAGCCTCATAAATGTTTAAGATGAAAACTTAAACATCAATTTTTAAAATACACTATAAAGCAAGCCTGTCCAACCTGCGGCTAGAATGGCTTTGAATGCAGCCCAACACAAATTTGTAAATATTTTTACAACAATATGAGTTGTTTCACAATTTTTATTTAGGCCATCAGTTATCATTAGTATTAAGGTGTTTTATGTGTGGCCCAAAGCAATTCTTCTTCCAATGTGGTGCAGAGAACTCAAAAGATGGGATACCCCTGATAAATGCTGGATTGTATTTATGTGACTTAGTAGGAGTTAATATAAAATATGATTTATTGCAAGTAGTAACTTTAGTAATATTATAAACTTTTTTGAAAATTTATTTAGCTACTAAAAATCTAAACAACACCTTGCAAATCAGTGACCAACAGAAACCAATCCAACATTTAGAAGTACAAAACACTTCTAATTATACTAGTTTGGCGTACCCTTGAATACTCATTTTCTCTTTATTTAGTCCAGATTTGACATATTCATGATATAAAAATAATATCCAGGTAATATGTTATTCAGATTTTATTTATCGAGAAGAAAGGTTAATATTTATCTTATTCATAATCAAGATCTTGTTTATAAATAACTCATGTTAACATTAATTAGGTATGCCTGATTTTTTGTCTTATATATTTTTTTTCGACACAAAGTCTCCCTCCGTTTCCCAGGTTGAATTGCAGCGTTGCTGCCATCTCTGCTCACTGCAATCTCCACCACCAAATTCAAGCAATTCTCCTGTCTCAGCCTTTCAAGTAGCTGGGATTACAGGTGCGCACCACCACGCTTGGCTAATTTTTTGGATTTTTAGTAGAGACGGCATTTCGCCATGTTGACAAGGCTGCTATCAAATACCTCACCTCAGGTAATCAGCCAGCCTTGGCCTCCCAAAGTGCTGGGATTACAGTCGTGAGCCACTATGCCTGGCCATGTTTTTCTTTAATAGTATTCAAAAGTAACTGCAGTAATAAAGAGAATGAATTTTAATATTAATTAGGGGAAATAAGTATCTTATAGAAAAAAATATGTGGCCTGAAGACATATTATTGCTACTTACCATTTTATAGTTAATGCTACATAATAATTAGGGACAATTATTCTCTAAAGTTAGGGATAGCTTGAAAAATTTGAAAAGAGTTACAAATAAATTACCTAGAATAGGATTAAAGTCTTAATAGGTCTTAGTCAATTGAAATTTTAAAAAATCGGTAACAACTAAATTTAAGATAAATTTATGGGATATTGTATCATGGCCAATATCTGTGGTCTCTTAGTCACTTATACTCTAAAAAGATATATTATTTAATATAAAACAAAGTGAAAAACAAAATACCCTATACCTACACAGAATAAAGCATAATCAGTTATTGGATTGTAGAAGTTAAAATTGATTCTGATTTCCAATTAACCCACAATTTGATGAATTCACAACCTGAGGAAATATCCAGCATATTAATTTGTTCTCATTTTCTTTTATTAATGAAACAGTGTCCATCTATAACATGAATCTCCGGAAATGATTAAATTAACGATTAAATGAAGGCATGGTATGAGTTTTTTTGTTGGTTTCAGATGGAGAACAGTAAACAAAATGATGGAGTCAAATAATCTCCTAATTGTTTTAGTATTTAAGTGGAACAAAATAAATCATTATCTACTTTAGATCATTACATTGACTTCACCAAGTTTAATTTAACTTGTGAGGACCGTAATCAAATATGTCAATAAGAAATATTAAAATACAGTTTAAGTATGAGGAGAAACAAAAAAATAAGCTGTTTTTAAAAAGATATCAGTAACTAATCAAATAAATAATGTATTATATTGTTGATATATTAAAATTCAACTTTAAAAAAATTATGATACTTTAAGTTCTGGGAAGCTTATACAGGTTGTACAGGTTTGTTACATAGGTACACATGTGCCATGGTGGTGTTTTGCTGCATCCATCACCCCCTCATCTACATTAGGTATTTCTCCTAATGCTATTCATCCCCAATTCCCCTACCCTCTGCTATTCCTACCCTAGACCGCAACCCATCAGGCCCCAGTGTGTGATGTTCCCCTCCCTGTGTTTAAGTCAAATGTACATTAGCAGTCTGAACCTATTAATTACTCCCAGAAAACATGATAATAATAATATATTAGGTATGCTATATTACAAATACTTTGAAAAAAAATTCTAATCAAATTAAAGTAATCCAAGCCTCTTTATTTTACTGTTTTAAATTTCTTGAAACAAAGTAGAAAATTTAAAAAAATACAAATAAAAGATAAAAACCTATCAATTAATGTGTAGGTTTTGTATTTGGAAGACAGAATTAAGAGAATAATTACATAAAGATGCTGGTTCTTTAAATCTGCTTTATGACTTTTTTCCAAAATACTTTTTTCTTGATATTTCCCAACATTATTGATTTTTTAATATTTTCAATAAATAAATATAAATTTTTCTCCATTTAACTCCATAAAAGATGAAATTCCTAGTAAGTAACGATAAGTATATGATTTGTTTAAATAACCATTAATACTATGGAAGTTTCATAAAATTATTGGACAATATTTTACTTTTTTGACATTTTGGAACAGATTTATAGTAAGAAAGAATCAATACTTACGCTGGGATCATAATAAGCTGAACCAATAGTGTAAATTTTTTTTCTTGCATTTCAGGTTTTAAGATACATGTAAGATTGTTGCATAGGTACACACATGGCAGTGTGATTTGCTGCCTTCCTTCCCATCACCTATATCTGGCATTGCTCCCCATGCTATCTCTCCCCAAGTCCCCACCCCCTGTCCCTCCCCTATTTCCCCCCGACAGACCCCAGTGTGTGATGCTCCCCTCCCTGTGTCCATGCGTAATTGTGTAAATTTTTACTGTAACTTTCATCACAAGTTTATATCATATTTTTCTTTCTCTTAGCCTTGTGAACTCCAAAAATCTAAGAATGCTGTCAGTTAATTTAGAAAGTTTATCTTACCAAATTTAAGGATGCACGCCCGTGGCATAGCCTCAGAAGTTCCTGATGACATGTAGCCAATGTGGTCAGAGCACAGTTTGGTTTTATACATTTTAGGGAGACACGAGACACCAATCAGCATATGTCAGATTAACATTTGTTTGGCCTGGAAAGGCAGTACAACTCAAAACAAAGGCATGAAGATTCAAGGCAGGGAGTGGGCTTCCAGGTCAGGAGTAGGTAAGAGACAAATGGTTGCATCTTTTGAGTTCCTGATTAGTCTCTCCAAAGGAGGCAATCAGATATGCATTTATCTCAGTGTGCAGGGGGATGAGTTCAATAGAATGGGAGGCAGGGTGACCCTAAACAGTACCCAGCTTGACATTTCCCTTTAGCTTAGTGATTTTAGGGCCCCAAGATTTATTTCCCTTTCACAGCCTGTTTCCTCTTTGTTGACCTATCATGTTGTCTTTTATATTATGCTATGGAGCTGGAATTTTCTTGTATTTTGGAATCTACAAAGCTGTTGTTTTCCAAGTGTCCTGTGAACTCTTTCACACATCACGTTCAGAAATGTGCTTCTTCAGTGAACCATAAAGTTCTTGACAATATTGTCATATTTTGCAGATTTTTGATCGGTACTCTGCTGTTTCTCTACTTTCTCAGTTATTCTTTCATCAAAAGATAGGGACATCTCTCCACAGTTGGTCTTTACAAAGAGACTTAATGGTTGCAGAATCAACACAAAGCAGTTGAATGTTAGCTAATATGTCTAGTGAGTTCTGTTTTCTAAAATATTTACATGAAGTAACACCACTTTCTTTTATTTTCACTGACTATGGCTCTATTTTCAAAAATGAGATTTATTATATTGAGGCAGAAAAATAGAATCCAGAGGCAGGGAACATAAGGCCAATTCACATTTCATCTATGACAGGAAATATCCTCTCCATAGGGTTTAGGCTGAGTAAATGAATGTGTAACTTTTCTTCATTCTCTTCATTTATATAGGACATACCCAAAGTAACCAACGGAATCCTCTAGAGGGTATTTAAGCTCCCAAAAGTTCTGTAATGGTGCCCTTGAACCCCTTTTTCTTGGGCTGCTCCCATACTGTGGAGTGTACACTTTCATTGTCAATAAATCCCTTCATTCCTTCCTTGCTTTGTTTGTGTGTTTTGTCCAATTCTTTGTTCAAGACGCCAAGAGCCTAGGCACCCTCTACCGGTAATAATATGATTCTTCTTTGGCAATATGTTACATGAAGTCAGAGCTTACTTTAGCATTATGAATGGAACGACTTATCCAGTGCTTTTGGATCAGTCATTTCCCAATGTTATTATGCAAAAAAGCGACATTTAGAATCTGCTAACTTCAAAAGGACTCTTAACATTTTCTTCACTAAACATTACATCTCAAAGTTTAAGCCTCTGTTCCTCAGTACCATGAACCCCTAAACTTTGTGTAACATATCTTTTTTGCTTTGTATTTTTTTCTCTTTGAACACACCAAATTACAGTCATTTTTGAAATTACCTTTCTATATCCAACAAAATGCCCTATTCTCATTATCTCTGAATGCTCTCTCCCCTTACATATTCTAACTGAACCTGGCAGTACCACGAGGACATCACTTACCCTGAAGTCATTGTAAGTAGGGATTGGTTTATTTATCACAATCTCCAAAAAAATAGAAAATTCTCTGTGTCTCTAGATATAGATTGACATATAAATACTTAGATGTAGGTCTAGATATGTATGTGTATATATATATATATATATATATATATATATATATATATATTCTACCTTTTTAACCATTTTATTACTGATTATTTTATTTATCACAGTTCCCAGGAATTAAACAAAAAATCTATCTATATAATAGAGAGTAATATAAATGCAGTTATATAGATATACAGGTATGGATAGGTATGCACAGATTCTAGTGTCTTATAACATTTTATCACTGAAAAATATGAAAAACTACATCGTGATGATCTTCATTCCTTAAATACAAAAATTACTCCTTGCTAGCTAATGCATGTTTCTGGACACCATTCATACATCACAAGTATGTTCAACTTGTCTTAAAAACTATATCTCCCCACTTATTTTTAAAGACATAAAAATCTCATTTCAAATTACATGGACCTCTCCAAATACATATATATCTTCTTATTAATACTAGATTTATCAAACAATTTAACTTAACTATTATCTTCATTCCCCAATCCACACTAACTTCCATAATGCTTCACCAAAATTAGTCTAATTTTGTCTTCACATCGGTCATTTTACAGAGATTTTTAGCTCTTATATTATTTGACTTAGCAGATTTTGTCCTTGTTAAATCCTCTGTTCTTTTGGTAACATTTCTGTGACCCAGTTTTCTCTGTGTTTTCCTATTATGACTCCTGCTGGCTGATGCTATACTATCTGGATAAGAAAACCTGGAAATCCTCAAGATTTATTGCAAGCTACCTGCTTTGCTAAAATTATATCCTTTTCCCAGACAATTGTACATGACACAGGCACACACACACACACAGAACTATTTTTTTCAATTCTGCAAGTAGCTTACAAAAGTATTTCTTAATTACCTTTCTGTTCACAAGAACCTCATATCCAACCTCATACTTTTGGTATTTTTCTTGAATGTCTTAGAGTTGTCGCAAGCAAACCCAACATGCTTATTATACTTTGCACCTTTGTCTCCTCCAAACCTCAAGTTGAATTTCGATTTGCAATGTTGCAGGTGGGGCCTAATGGGTTCCATAACAATTATCCATAAATTAACAGGTTCCTGAAACTGGAATCCAGTCTTCTGGAAATGGCTGGGGCAACGAGAGATGAAATAATGTTCAGTTCCTTGATTTACCATATTTGAGACCAAGTAAATATCAATTTTCAAGCAGTTTCTCCATGATCATATTGCTTGCCATTTCAGCAAATGCATTTCTACAATTTTGTCAATAGAACATTCCTAAACTTCTGTGGGTTTTTCTAATGTACTCATAGAATGTAGAATTTTGGGGTTGTGGTAGCATGTGCTAAAAGTTAAGCATAATTCTAGTTCTGATTCAGAATATATCATGTAGTGAACTTATGAGAAAATATGAAAAACTTGAACCAAAACGCATTAAATGTGATCATAAAAAGATGTAGTCAATTATGGTTTTGCAAAGGCCCTTGAAAAGCTGAAAAGACTGTTGGTATAAAAAGCTAATCTGTTTCTATTACTGACTAAGCTGTATGATATTATATTTATGTTATCAAGGGTGAGCTGGCAGTGCCTATAAAATAGGTAAGAACAGAGGAACCAATCTCAGTGTTATCTAATATATATCTACCTTCTACAGAAATGCATTAAGATAAAAGAGCAATGCTGTTATTCCACTGTGAAAAGGAAATTATGAAATTTTAAAGTTGTGCCAATAGAAGGAAAGAGAAGTGGAAACATGGGTGAAATTGATCACTGTAAGCATCTGGTTTCAGTAATTCAGTATGCTCAAAATAAATGTATATGATAGGAACTCAGTAGCACATGTAAGTTGCTAATTTATGAATGTTAAAACTTAACTCCCCTCCAAAATAGTTGATCACAATATATTGTTTCAAACTAGTATACTGTGGAGGAAGTGACTTCAGATTCTAGATGAATGTTTACTAACAACAGGCCCCATGTAGTTAATTTTATTTTTATAATGTTGATATTTACATCAGGCTTAAGCAGGCACAAAATAAAAAGAAGGCATTATAATTTTTTATTCAATTTAAGAACAATAAATAATTTTATTTACACATGAGAAATGCCAAACTAATTTTATATGACATTTTAGATTTACATAAAGTTAAATACTTAAAGATATGTATTTTGATAACCACTGAATTATTTTTTGAATGGTATATTAAAACTGTATTCGAATACTCAATTATTTTTACTACGGAAGAAAGCAACATGATTGAATATAATCTTAAGAAGGATATCCATTGCTACAAATGTGGAGAGAGTAGAGTTATTAAAGTTTAAAATTATACATTTAATATTTCAAAATTTAATGAGCAATAACATTACACATTGCAAAAATACAGTATCATAATATCTTGATATGTTAAAATCTTGGATGTCATCAACAGACTTATAATAATTTCCTTAAAAATTTAACTAACATGCTATAGAATTAATTTTCATGTTCTCAAATTGTACTGATATTGTAGCCAATAGTAGCAGACCTAAACTAGTGTCAATTAACATATTGTACAGCACAAACGTAGAACATTTTTATCATCTCAAAGTTCTACAAGTTAGTGCTGTTATAAAAATATTCAATATATAAAAACAATTTCATGACTTACCCATATTCTCTTTCTTTATTTTTTCATTATTAAATATATGACCACTATGGAAATTTAAAATTAGCTCATAATTTGATTTTAAAACATAAAATCCATAACTAATTTGAATGCAAAGTCTCCAGCAATGTCATTTGTTTTCTTTAACTGTTTTTCTAAGTCAGCTCAGAAAACAAGAAGGTAAAATTAAATCACTATTGATTAAACATCTCCTAGCAATGAGACTCTCATTTCACCTTGTCTCTTAAATACATTAAAATTCAGGCCAAATAATCTTTACAAAGAAAATATAATTTAAAGCCAAAAAAGTGAAAGATTTAAACAATTCAGGGTGTATTTTTTATTCATTTGTATGGAAAACTATATTTCTATGTAACTTGTGTAATACTCTAAAATAATTGTACAAGGCAATGTTTTCTGAAATGAAGTAGATTTCTATGACATACACAGACTTCATTTTCAGACTACTTCTTTTAATGACAAAACAAGTCCAATTATCTGATATCACCCTATTTATAATGTTTAATTATTATTTTATTTGGTTAATTAATGATTAAACCATATATAACAATTATATGCTACTCTTTAAATTAAGAACTGTAAAGGCTTATATTTACCCAGGTTTCTCTGATCTCTGTTAAAAGAAACACTTTAAACAAATTACATTTAACTAAGGTTATAGGAGCAAAGAATTATTCACGAATTAGTAAGAACTCAGAATCAGAAGAGGTTCAGAGAACTCTACACAGCTGTGTGAGCAGCAAGTTTCATAGACTGAACATGGAAGCAAAGTAGAGAAATCGCCTGATTGGCTACAGCTAGGTCTTTGCCTTTTCGAACATAGTATGATGAGGCACTTGTTTTACTTGGGCATGGTCTGATTAGCTGACTGCTCATGATTGTCTGAAGTTTATCTTTGATTGACTGAAAGCTGTTTGTTAGGAAAATATACTCCCAAGTTAGGTTTCAGTTTCTTTACTTACTATAATAAGTTAGGTTGTGCTTTTTACTTAAGAAACTCAAAGTCCAGAGACAGTCTGGGGCTAATGGCCTCCTGCTCACTTATTTAGCACCCCCTTTGGCAACTATGCTTTTGAAATAACGGTGAAATATCCAGTTCACATGAAAACATTGTCCTGTGCTCCAAAATAAATGATCGGGATTTTAGATTCTTCTTTGACACTCTTTATTTCCTAAACTTGGAGAAGTCACTTAAATTTTTTTAACTGTAAATAGATGACATTACAAATGCTCTAACATTGCTTCAGAGACTATAATTCTCTTTAAGAACCTTGAGTTTAGGGTTTTTATTTATCATGTTAAGAAGTATATTATTTTTAACAGGCAAGACACATATGTACCATTGCACATAGTACATGCACTATAAGTATATGTTCAACTAAATTTAAAAAACAGTTCACTAAATTTGTCACAGGCCTGGCCTGTAATGGTTGATGAATAAGTATTTGTTCAATGAATTAAAATATAAATAAGGAGACTAAAAGAGTGATGAAATAACCACCAATATTCATTTACCAATGTAAAAATATGTATTATTTTATCAGCTGAGTCTGCTTATGCTTATTAAAATTGAGAACTTCCCCAGAATTCTGTTTTTTAACTGTTGAAACTATAAAAGGCTGAACACAACTGAGTTGTCAAATATACATCTTTGAGGTCTTTCCAGTTCTTTCTGCTGTAATGCACTAAATGGTAGCCTAGAAGGCAGAAAGAGTCCATGTGAGCATCACACAGCTTTATCTCAAAGAACATTGGATAAGTACTTAGATTTCACATTTCCGCTTACGTTTTCTTCTACATATTAAACTACATAAAAATAAATCAATAGAAATGTATCGGTTTTATGACCTTAACAAATTTCACTTAAACTTGCCAAATGTCAAGTTACACAGCTGAAAATGTAATCAATAATATCTGTGTTTCTGAGTTCAATACTTTTTATAAGTATTAAATCACTGTTATAAACATTTTTTGAAAGCAAGAACTCATATTTAAAAATAAAAAGATCATATTTTAAAAAGACAAAAATGTCATTTTTAAAGTACTCAAGAGGAACATCTAATGGCACTATTAGTCATTGATTAAGAATTTTATTTAGAAATTATCTAGATAAAATATACTTTTTTGTTTAACCATACATCTATCTTAACACTTGATGCTCTTCCAAATACTTATTGGTTATTTAGGATACCAGCTGAAGGTGTGATTCACAACTGAATTATGACACAACGTTATCAATTTACTGGTTCCTAAATTAGTAGCAAAAAGAGAATAACAAACATATTAGGTGACTCAATTAAGCCATCAGTAACTTCACAAGCCAGTACTGAATGACTCATTGAACGAGGCCTGTATCAAGTAAATATGGGCAATTGGGAAATTTGACTGCAAAATAATGAGTGTGCCAGCTAACATCTAAGGCATATACTTTTCTAGAGATAATAACTTTAGAGTTAAAACAGAAGTTAAAAACAACACATTTTTTCAAGTGTCACAGTTATTCTTCCTAAATTGAACAGAAAAACCTCCAAACAGTTCCTATTGGTCTGAAATAGTTTATGCCACTTAAGAAGGTTTGAAATTCTTAAGGTTTATGAAAAACACCCATCATTTTCATTGGTTATATGATTAATAATGAACATTTTATTAATAGTTCATCTTATATTTGTAAGTGCTAAGTTAAGGGAAATTTGACTGCTTTTCCTGCATTTGGTGTTATAGTCTGGAGTCACATTGTAAAATCCATTGCTCTAATTATAGTCAACAACTAAAATAGTGTCAGTTTTCCTCCAGGACATGGGTTGATATTCTTATCCTCTATAAAAGCCAGCATGATCACTCAACAAGGATTATACCATATTTTCTGTAAATAGAGTGTGATATTAACATTGGAAGCTCTTGAAAATTATTTAAAACTTAAGTCAAATTTTCTGCCCTCATTTACTGATGATTGATGAGACAATATTTGCAATGCGTAATAAGTTTCATGAGTGAAAGCTGCTGAATAATAGAGTACAAGCTACATTTGTTAAATAATAATTAATTCGAAATTTTCCCATTTACTCTCCTTCCTAGGACTCTTGGAAAACCAATCAATGAAATATTTATGGCATTTAAGAAACCTAATGAAGAATTATTTTGTTTTATCACGGAGCACTTAATAGCTCCTGGTTTGTTATAGTTAAAATATTTCTTACCAGACAAATACGTTACATTTCTAATGGTAACAAAAACAGAAGCAGCAATGTTATCAATAACCAAAGCAAAATTATTTTGAATAGTTAAAGGCATTTGTTTACTACCAGCTCTGCAAAAAAATAATAACTGATAATTATGCTGTTGTTTTACATAAATTTATCACATAATTTCTGTTTTTGATTGTACTATGCAATGATTCTTTTGGTGGAATATACAGAATGAGAAGGTGATTTTTATTTCATCATCTTCATTATACTTTAATTTCATTAGGTATTTTAGTTAAATAAGAAAAAATTGCATGGGTTTAGCTTAACTGATTTTTGTACAGACAAACAAAATGTCTATTGTTTTTAACAGAGATGCTAGAACTTTGACTTAAGTCATTAAATCATATTTACTCATTTACAAAGATGTTTTGAGAATTGATTTTAAAAATTAATTAAGTTTAAATTCAGAGACCAACATGTCAAAACAAATACTATACAGTTGCATGCTCTAAAATATTTATTGTACCTTTATTTTTATAACTAATGCTAAGATATATTCAATGTTCTCATGGGCATTACTATACTTACCATAAAGAACAAAACATCTGTTCAATTTTAAATTTATTAGAAATTTTGAACATATCTTCAAACATCTACTAAGTCATGACTAAAATAATTTTGTTAATTTAGATTCTTTTATGAAATATATTTTCATTCCATTCATCTGGCTGACATTTTGAAATAAAATGCAAACAATTCTCCAATTAATAATTTAATTTTTAAAGATGAGGTTAATATTAAAATTTGTTACATTATTGTTGTTATATTTGGCAAAGTCTCCCTCTGTCACCCAGGAGGGAATGTAGTGAAGCAATCATAACTTATTGCAGCCTTAACTCCTAGGCTGAAGCAATCCAACTGGCATATTTTCTGATTTTTTTTTTTTTTTGTAAAGACATTACCTTTATGTTGCCAGGGGTGGTTTATAACTCTTGGGCTCAAGTGATTTTCCTGCCTCAGCCCCTCAAAGGGCTGGACTTACAGGCATGAACCACCATATCTGTCCAAAAAAAAAAAAAATTGTTACAATTCTGATAGGAATTTCTCTTCCTTCCTTCCTTCCCCTCTTCCTCCTTTTTTTTTTTTTTTTTTTTTTTGACAGACTGTCCTCCTTTGCCCAGGTTGAAGTGCCGTGGCATGATTTCAACTCAGGGCTACCTCTGCCTCCTGGATTCAAGCAACTCTCTTGTCTCAGCCTCCCAAGTAGCTAGGATTACAGGTGTGGACCACCACTCCCAGCTAATTCTTATATTTTTAGTAAAGATGGGGTTTTGCCATGTTGGCCAGGCTGGTTCTTGAACTCCCAGCCTCAAGTGATCCTCTTGCCTTTGTCTCTCAAAGTGTTGGGATTACAGGTGTGGGCCATCACACCCAGTCTTGATAGGAATTACTTTTAACATATTTAGTAATTTAAAACGAATTCAAAATAGTTCACGTGATCCCATGTATATATTATACATTCAAATGATTTAGAAAATGAACAGTGTAAATGTTTGCAAACCTAACTTTATCTAAAAATGATTAACAAGATGGGAGAGTATTTTTATATTTAGGAAAATTTTAAATGCCTTTTTAAGATCAGAATTTCCATACAGATATGTATTTAGTCTATGAGGTAATTTATTTTGATCTACAGACATATAAATGAAGAACCACTAATCTGACTCCAAACATAGAAATAAAGAGGAATTTCTGGTAACTTGGAAAACATGCCCAACAAGTACAAAAGTTTTAATTAAAAAATTATAAGATAAAATCAATTCTGAGATAAATTATGAAAATTATTAACTATTCTATGTGAAGAGGCAATAACAATAGAAAAAAAAATCCCCAATACCTGTATTTCTTCACTGATTTATTATTATTATGTTACTTAAAATGAATTGTAAAAACTACATAGCAGTAGTTTTCTAGCCTCCTAAACCTTTCCCATAGAATGTATTCATTTCACGGCAGCAGAGCAATACCATAATGCTTTCTTTCTTTCTTTTTTTTTTAATTGCATTTTAGATTTTGGGGTACATGTGAAGAACATGCAAGATTGTTGCATAGGTACACACATGGCAGTGTGATTTTCCGCCTTCTTCCCCATCACCTATATCTGGCATTTCTCCCCATGCTATCTCTCCCCAACTCCCCAGTCCCTGCTGTCCCTCCCCTATTTCCCCCCGACAGACCCTAGTGTGTGATGCTCCCCTCCCTGTGTCCACGTGTTCTCACTGTTCAACACCCACCTATGAGAGAGAACATGTGGTGCTTGATTTTCTGTTTTTGTGTCAGTTTGCTGAGAATGATGGATTCCAGGTTCATCCATGTCCCTACAAAGGACAAGAATTAGATTTTTATGGCTGCATAGTATTCCATGGTATATATGTGCCATATTTTCCCTGTCCAGTCTATCATCGATGGGCATTTGGGTTGGTCCAGGTCTTTGCTATTGTAAACAGTGCTGCAATGAACAGTCGTGTACGTGTGTCCTTATAGTAGAACAATTTTCATAATGCTTTCTAATACTCACTGTTGTTGTCGACATTGCCATTATTATCAAAATTGACTCATTTTCAAATAGTTCAATAGTAAGGCCTGGATATTTATCTCTGAATTCTGCATTTGGGTGTTATTTTTCTTGCTTCCTTTTGGTATTGTCTAAGAATGTTACAATAAAACTACCATATGAAAAGAGGGTATATTTTCCCCAAACCCTCAGAAAATTGTGGATATTTAATCTAATGAGAGGCTGAGCAGACATATTCTTTGTTGTAGTAACACCTGTCGCCTGAGTATCAAGAGTGCCTCATAAAAATACTGAAGTGAGTAAACTTCTATCTTGTCTACCACACAGATGCACTGATCTGTGGCACCCAGGGGCTACCAATTAGGCAGGGCATTAGAAGATTCTATTCTGGGAAATATGACCTCTTAAAAAAGAGAGATAAACTCTACAAATGGTTGTGACTGATATACTTTTTTTTTTCTTAGTTTAAGAAATTATCACTTTTTCTCAGCTTTTCCTCTACTTTGCCATATATCTGAGCAGGAAGGTACTTAACCATCATTCAAAGTCTCCCTTGTTTTTATTTACTATTTATTTATTTATTGAGACAGAATCTTGCTCTGTTGACCAGGCTGGAGTGCAGTGTGACAAGATCTCGGCTTACTGCAACCTTTGTCTCATGGGTTAAAGCAGTTCTCCTGCCTCAGCCTCTGGAATAACTGGGATTACAGGTGCCCATCACCACGCCTGCCTAATTTTTGTAGTTTTTTAGTAGAGAAGGGTTTTCACCATGTTGACCAGACTGATCTCAAGCTCCTGACTTCAGGGGATTCTCCCACTTCAGCTGCCCAAAGTATTGAGATTACAGGCATGAGCCTTGGTGCCTGGCCCTCTCTGTCTTTAGTGTGTTGATTCTGATTTTCATAATAAGCCATGTGTGCCCTAAAGATCTGCGATATGGAATAAAAACAAGACATTTGCTTCTTCGTCCAGTAGTGGTAACCAAATATTGGGGTTTAGGTGGAAATTTTTGCAGTAACCTCTGAACGCCTCTGACATTCATTCTCACTGAGGTTGCAGAGGAACTGCTAAGTCAGCATCCTGCTTCTAGCAGGTAGCAGCTGTTTTGTGACTGAATATCTGTCGGATCAAGAAATCTAAAGTTAGTGTATTGCTTATTTTAACTTCCCTTCTAAGTCTTACAATAACTGTGATGTTACTAATTCACTTTCTTAATGAAAACCCTATTTCTTTTTACGAAACCCTTGTACAACAAATTCATTATTAATTAAATTATCGAAAAATGTTAGTGACTTGGGAAAATTACTCAGAGAACAAAGAAAAACAAGTAGGATAAAGAAATTTTAAAGTAGATAACCACAAAATAATTAGAAGCAGTTTTTCTGTTACTCAACAAAGAGGACTTGAACAAATTACACTTTCAACATTGTTTCTCTTAACAAAGTATCCAACTTTAAAAGGCATACTTAATGATAAGCCTAAAGACTAAGGAAAACCACATCATGCATGCATTATACTGAAATGTGAGAGTTCTGATGTCAAATAGAAGTTCCTAAAAGCTCGCAGAAGAATTTTTAGAAGTACACACAAAAGATCAAGCATCATAACTATATTAGTTTTCCACAACCACAATGGAAAATATTGGAAAACTAAAGAAGATATTAAAAAATTACAAGGTAATTTTTTTCAACTCAAAATAAAATATCTAGCCATATAAATTGCAAAACGAAAATTGCCAGGGATGCAAAGTATCAAAAAATTTTCTTTCCATTCCCATTTTTTCATGAAGCTACTAAAGAAGGTACCTCATCAAAATATGTTTCACTATTTGGAGATCCATATTGAAACACTTAAGAGGACTCTGAGACTGCTGTTTTAGAAAGTTAAAAAATGAAAAGTTTGCATATTTTAAAAGCAAATTTACATGCATAGTGGATAAGTTGCTAAATTATAATAAATATCCAGATACAAAGTAAATGACAATAATGATTAACTCCATGGGAAACCAGCAAAAATAAATGTATAAAAAAATAAAAATAATCATAGTACCCTCCTTGTCTCAGCTGTGAAAAGGGAAAACAACTTATATATAATATGTGTCTTGTAACCCCATATTAGTTAATAAATCAATATAATCAAGAAAGTTAAGCATATTATGTAAATATATGCAGAAAAATATCAAAAAACACAGAAAAAAGTCTTTATAGTGGCTGCCCCTAGGACAGCATGCACAGGAAAATGTAAGACATTCTTTTAAATTTCAGTAATACTAGAAAAACTACTTGACATTTTAACTTATTTACATATGATTTGATAAACATAAAGTTGAAATTGTCTTTTAATAGACCAATTTGGTTGCATTGATTTTGTGATTTTCAAATAAACAGTGCATTAAAATTCAAGCTGTATGTATATTTCTATGGTGTTTCAATGCTTCAAGTGAGTATGCATTTTGTATAGCAGAAAGCGATCATATTTTAAGGTAAAGAGGACAAAAATGTGCTATATTTTACCCTTTTTTAAATTTGAGAATATCCACCTATGAACATTTTACCTTTAAATATATATTTACAGAGTTGTTTTCCTTAGAACTCTGTCATGACCTTCCATTGTCTGTTAGTTTTGAAAATTGTCTGGGAGTGTTTTAAGACTAGACTCATTTTGATGCTTATCATGAAATTAAGCTATATAACAGCTGGATTATAATTAAGACATACAGAAATTCCTGCAGAATGACTCTAGACTTAGTGTGGAAATCATTCTAGTTTGCATTCTATTTTGCACAAAGATTTTGGAAGAAAAATTTATATATATGTAATTGTGATTGTTCTATAGTTTTTTTTTTTTCTTGTTGATAAAAATTTTAGGTATAGATATCAAAGCAATGATTTTTACATAAAATTTTCATCTTTACTATGCTCTTTACTAGCCTAAATTATACAAGGTTTATTTTATTTAGCTGTTGGAGACTTTTAGGAATGCAATTTGTTAATGAAAACTTTTGTTTCTCCAATGGTAACTAACTTTTTCAGGGAATCCTTTTTCTTCTTCATGACTTAATATCTATAATAACAATGATATGTAATATTAACAATTTAATAATTATTTTTAAAATTTTTATTAACTTGATAAATATTTTAATATGCTTATTAGTTGTCTTAAATACCAATTTAATTAACAACATGATTTTGAGTGAATTGCTTTTTCTTGTATAAAATGTCCTTAATTTTAAGTGCCTTCTATTTGAAGTCATATTGTGGTTTTGTTTGCGGGCTTATTTTGCTTTATAATTTCCTTCTCTTAACCTGGTGTGTGAGTATCAGAATGTATAGAGTTCAATTTCTTTGAATGACCTTAGTTATATAAATATGCTAAAATAGTTTTAATTAAGTTGTCTAGAAGATAATTTGGCTGACATGGTCCTCAAAAGCTATATTGAAGAGAAGGTTAGATGACTTTAGCATGTCAATGGTCAAATTGAATTATGTTTCAGGGTTCCCTCTATGACACACAATACATGTAATAGATAATATGGAAACTAGTTCTGATACATAGTTTATAAACTTACTTTTAATGAAAACCAACTTTCTGAACAACACGGAAGACAATTTCTTGAGTTTGGCACTGGCAATGAAATGGATTTATGGATTTCAAATACAAATAATAGACTGAATCACTTGGAGCATGGGAAGATTAATAACATAAGAGTCCACAAAGTTTACATAGAAATCTTCAAATACTGTGGCTGATTGCTTGTGTTTATCTTAGTAAACTGTAACTGAAAGCAAAAATGCTTTCAGGATTTTGTGGAATACTCTGTAGTTGCAATAATAAGCTACTCTTATTTATGAAATATTCTTTAGTGAACAAAACACATTGTATTTTAGTTGTATAAAATACAATTAAAATTAATTGTGTAAAATACAATTAAAATTAAATTTTAGATGACACAAACAAATAAAAACACATTTAATTCTCATGGGTTGGAAGAATCAATATTATGAAGTGACTACACTGCCCAAAGCAATCTAAAGATTCAATTCAATTCCCATTAAAAAGCCAACATTATTTTTTCAAGAATTGGAAACAACATTCCTGAAGTTTATATGGAACAAGAAAGGAGCGTGAATAGACAAAGAAATAACAAGCAAAAAGAACAACTCTGGAGGCATCATATTACTAGACTTCAAGTTATATTGCAAGGCTGTATTTTCCAAAACAGCATGGCACTGGCATAAAAGTAGGCACATAGAGAACTGGTACAGAATAGGAAACCCATAAATAAAGCTAAATACGTGAAACCAACTGATTTTCAACAAAGGATACAAAAACATAAATTGGGGAAAGTACACTCTATCTAATAAATGGTGGTGGAAAAACTGACAAGTCACATGCAGAAGAAGGAACTGGATCCCTATCTGGCACCTCATATTAAAATAAACTCAAGATGGATCAGATACTTAAATCTAAGACCTGAAATCATAAAAATTCTAGAAGAAAACCTAGGTAAAACTTCTCTGGACATTGGCTTGGACAAAGAATTTATGACTAAAGTCCCAAAAGCAAAGCAACAGAAACAAAATAAATATATGAGAGATTATTAAATTAAAAATCTTGTGCACAGCAGCAGAAGAAATAACCATCAGAGGAAACAAAAACCTCACAGCATGGGATAAAATATTTGAAAATTATGCATCCAATCAAGGACTACTACTATCAAGAATATATAAGGAACTCAAACAAATCAGCAATAAAAAGTAAATGTTTCCATCAAAAAGTGGACAAATGACATGAATAGACATTGCCTGAAAGAAGATATACAAATGGCCAACAATCATATGAAGAATGTTCAACATCACTAATATGAGGAAAATGCAAATTAAAACTACAGTGAGATTTCACCTTACTCCTGCAAAAAATGGTCATTATTGAAAAGTCAAAAAACAATAGATATTGACATGGATGTGGTGAAAGGGGAACACTTATACACTACTGGTGAAAATATAAATTAGTACAATCTCTGTGGAAGACAGCATGAAGATTCTTTGAAGAGCTAAAACAAGATCTACCATTCAATTCAGCAATCCCAATACTGTGGATCTTCCCAAAGGAAAAAAATGATTACATATAGAAAACACATAGACATGTATGTTTACTGCAGCCCAATACTCAATTACAAAAATATGGAACCAGTCTAAGTGCCCATTAATCAATGATTGTATGAAGAAAATGTGATATATATATGCACTGTGGCGTATTACTCAACCATAAAAGGAACAAAATAATGGTTTTTGCAGCAACTTGGTGGGAGCTGGAGATCATTATTCTAAGGGAAGTAACTCAGGAATGGAAAATCAAACACCATATGTTCTTACTTAGAAGTGGGAGCCAAGTTATGAGTATACAAAGAGTGATATAATGAACTTCAGAGTCTCAAAGGGAGAAGCATGAGAGGGGGTGTATTGATTTTAAAAAAACTACATATTGGGTACAGTGTACACTACTTAGATGACAGGTGCATTGAAATCTCAGAATTCACCATTATATAATTGACCCATGTAACCAGATACCATTTGTGTCCCCCAGGCAATTGAAATTTAAAAGTGTGTTAATTAAAAAATAATATTACCTACTTCAACAGATTATAATTAAGATTACATTACATAATCCTGACAAAGCAACAATATAGTGAGTATTAGAATTTCTTAGCAAATATTAGCTACAATATAATTATTACACTCTTTTTCATTATTTATTTAATATATTTTTAATTGTACTTTAGGTTCTGGGGTACATGTGCAGATCATGCAGGATTGTTGCATAGGTACATACATGGCAATGTGGTTTGCTGCCTCCATCCCCCTAGACTATTTTTTTCATTAGTTTAGAAAAGTTTCCTCATTGATAGAAGTGAGGGTAAAAACAGTGGCTCTCAAAGTGTGGCCTTTCAGAGCAGCAGCAGTAGCATCCTGGGAACTTGTCAGAAATACAAATTCCTCAGTCACAGCAAGATCTTATGAAATCAAAAACTCTGCAGCAATTTGAGTTTTTAGCAAGCTCTCCATGTGATTATAATTCATGCACAAATTTGAAAATCACTGAATCTGATAGTTGATACAAATATTTCCAATCCCCATAGATATTTTGAATTCAATCATCTGTCTTTTCTTTAAATGGAAGCATCACATCATTTTTAAAATAATCATATTAATTGCAAGCACAATATCCTTAGTATTCCAAAATTTACTTATCTTCCAGATTTTCCTTTTTACCTGTTGGAAAAATATTATCAAAATAACAATAATCTAATCAGTCACATATAGGTAGATAGATGATAGATTACAAATAAAGTGTAAAATAGAGAGGCTACAGGGTTTGTAACCTCAATAATTGTACAATTATTTGTATGTGACAAAGCAGTCACATGTAAATGATATTGTAATCACTGCATATCAAAATAAGAATAATCAAAAAGTTAAAAAAATAAAAAATACTTAAACTGAGCATTTATAATGTATGGCTTGCCCTGAAGTAATGTTTTCAGCTTTAAAAATGTTTGTTACATACACATACATACACATATGTATATTTGCACACATCTGTCTCTATATATGTATATACACATATACGCACATACATATGAATAACTTATTCCAATAAATTAAAAAATTAATGAATTTGGTCTAGCTAAATAGAAGTGCATTTTAGAAATGGATACAAAATTGTAAAAGAAACTCACAATCTTTGATTACCTGAAATAATGTTGAGCTTTATATCCCTGTATATTTATGTGTGCTTGCGCTTGTGCAGGCTCAATCTCCGAAAAGTATAAGAATGTTTGCTTACAAATTGTGTTTCTTTAGCATTTAATGTTATTTTGTTTCTTTTCAAAAAAGCAGTGTCCAGATACATTGTTTGACAATTTTTCTCAGTTTTTCTGTTTAAATGACCAACAGGATATTTAATATTTGTCTAACATAGAGAAGAAACATAATAATTTTGACAAAAGTATGTTTTCACCTTTCACATAAAATTCTAAACCTCCTAGCACACTTACTTGAAAGGTGAGGAATATGACATTGCTGTAGTAAGTCACAACATCTATGGTGCTATCACAAGGCTAAATTCCTTTGTGTGTTTTATAGGATACTGTTAAGTCCAGCAAAATACCATTTTGAGATGTTATTTTAAACATGGCTCAGAATAAATAAAAAAATTGTCAAAGAAATGTTTTAAATTAACACTTCTGATTTTACAATATAAAGCAATCAAAGACAGTGGTTTTCCCACATGAGCATACCAGGTATCAGAGGAGTATGACTGACGCAACATAAAGAGTATGACAGAAATCACTGACACAGCCACTATGGATACACAAAGCAATTCATAAGATATGTCATTGGAGTATTTTATCTGCTCCACTTAAAATAAATCCTATGTTCTTGAAAGAATGTCATATTTATAGTCTCAGGAACTGTGTTGTTAGTCATGTAGTTTAGTAACAGTGCCAAAAATAGTTCAGACTTTCTTGACGTTCCCCATCTAGCATATAAACCTTAACCTGGAAGAAGCAGCTTTGAAGTCAGAGGGTAGTAACATATCTGTCTGATTTTGATCCTTAGTTTCTCTAATGAGATTGCAAACACTTACTTGATATATTACACAAAATATTATTTGTCACACGATCATGAACAGTATAAATGATATTTAAACCCATCATATCTTGAGAAATATCACTTGTGCAATTATAATACTTTTCTCTTTTAGAAGGAACACATTGTATTTCATAATTTTGTAAAATTAAAATTTGTGTTACACATGAGTTGCTTTACTTCTATGAGCTGTGCAACATTTGATGATGTGTTTTTGAAGACACAAAAGCAGATATTGACATGTAGTAACAGGCATGTCTCCTTAGAGAAGAGTTGTTAGTGCTTTTAAATATGAAGTTGATGCTATAGCCATCAGCTGAGATCTGAGATAAATTGTTTTTTAAGTGTATTTCTATATTCAAAAGACTTAAGTAAACTTAAATCTTTTTTGCCATTGCCCTTTTATGAACTGGCTTAGCTTAGCTATTCTAATTGCACATAAGTGATATTTTTTGGCTTCTTACTTCTTTATAACCAATCAAATTACGTTTAAAAATATTATTTTAAAATCATTGTTAACTAATATAAATATTTCAAATATCTAGTAAGGTAGTAATTTATGTATTCAAATATCTTTCTAAAAATATGTGTACATAGATATAAATAATATTACATCATGCATAACATGTTGTGACTAAATTAAAAAGAAAGAGGTATTAAATATAAAATTCCATCATTCTATATTACACTATCCTATATGTTATAAAATTTAAGCAAATATGTCTTCAATTTAGGTTATGTTATCTTCATAGTAAATTAATTTTTTCAATCACTGTGAGTAAATCAAGACATAAATATTAATTTGGAATTCATTATATAATTAATTTTATCAATGCATTACAATTTTTGAGACACCCTTTGCCTATAAAAGTGTCTTAAGAAATTAGATTGAAAAATTACTATTATAACATTCTAAAAGCGTAATAGTAGAACTATAAGACCTTAATTATTTAGTACAAATCAAGTGACCTGACAAACTCGAAGTGTTTAATTAGCAATCTGTTTACCTGAGCATTTTCAGTAAGTTTTGTTTAGCTTATAAGAAGGCTGACAGGGATTGCTTTTTGCTATGAGACAGCCAAGATGACCTTTAAGTTCTTTCCTGAATTCTGAAGAAGAAATAAATAAGATGGACAGGCTTGGTCAATTCTGATAATCAAGGGGCCACTGACATTTTTAGTGAAGAGGAATAGAAATTCTAAAGAGAATGTTTGGATAATACTAATTAAGGTAAGCTTGGTGGTATAAAATTATTACAACCCACTCTCTAGGGCCACAGACACAAGTCACAAATAAACATAGATATTGAATAGTGAAAAGATGGTGAATACAATTGGCACTGCAGAAGTAGAGTGAATAATTAACTTCAAATTGACTAAATTGTCAAAGCCTTAATTCTTAACCCTGAAGCTAATTAAACTACAGGTGACAATGGTTAACTTAAAAACAGATGCTTAGTTAATTAGCTATATAATACCATTTTATTAACAAGTAAAAACCATAATTGTATTAATATAATAGCATCTTTATAACACTTAATTAGTTGGACATCCTAATGATAAGATTTGTTTTAACTTTATGAAGAAAAATGAAGCATCTAAGTCTGCTTTAAAAAAATAAAACTGAGTTACATTCTCCAGGGCATATGACAAAAATCTATTTCAGTGTAAACGTTAGTGAGAAAATATCCACAGACAGTAAAACCCATGAAGTCAGTAAAATCGTTTTATTAATTTGTGATGCTATTATATCTAAATTAAATTAGCTACATTGTTTCATAAATACATCCATTAGGAAGACAGAGAGAGAGAAGAGAGACTGTATATTAAATGTATAGAGAAAATGTAGACATGTCTGCTCTTTTGTTCATGCAACTCTATATCTGCTCCTTTAAAGATGAGTCAGCCCTTGAGATCTAAGATTGTTACTTTCTTGTTGAAATAAAGAAAGAATGAAAAGTCAAGGACATTGATACTGAAAAGTGTTTATTCCCAATACATCTCATTAATGCTTCATTCCTAATAATCCTAAATGCTCTTACATTGTTTTCTATATTTTATAGCACATCTTCTATTAAAATGTGTAATTTTGTTATAATGGTTTTGATTTTAAACATTACATTGCCTCCTTTATATAAGCTGCATATAATTGGAAACTTTGTTTTGTTCTTTAATATTCAATTACCTAGAAGGGTACCTAGAACATAATATGCCTCAAATATTGTTGAATACATTTATTGTTTAAAAACTTAAAAATTTAACAAAATGTATATTTAATTTATCAATCCATATGCGTTTAATTAAGAATACACTAAGTACATATTTCACTCTAACAGTTCTTTTGATTCAACTAAACTAAAGAGAGAATAAAGGGATTAAAAATGAAAGGGATTTGAGCCCTAAGGATGGAGAGAGGCTAAAGTAGATATTAGCACCAATATTCAGAATTCTGAAAAGAAGTACACTGAACTAGTAAAAAAAGAAAATTGATGCTTAACCTGAATGTAAGCATATTTATCTCCTAAGAACTCTAGACATGTACAGGAATTAAAACGTCCAGGTAAAACTTTAAAACGTGGATGTGTAGAAAGAAGTGAAAACAGGATGTCCGGTTAAGAATGCAATTCGAATCCCTATGCCCACTCAACTACCAAGCATACCTACACAGATTTCCAAAGACAGAAATTCAAAATTATTGTAAGCAAACACATTCTCCTAAGACAAGAAATGGAAGGATTTCTCTCAGGTGAAACCACCCAGCCAAAAAGATAAAACTTAAATCTACTAATAGTTGTAGTTTCCTTCTAATATTTGAAAATGCCTAACCTAATTAACCTAAACTGAGACTAATTACTTGAAAAATTGTTTGGGTGTCTATGACGCTTACAGTATAGAAGTGATACAAAAATATGATTAGTTATTCAGGCTTCGCTATGCATTTGAAGAAAAGCCAGAATTTGAAAAACAAACTTTTAAAAAATTAAGAAAATATTCTCCTGTGACATTTAGGGAGAACATTTTATCCATGAAACCAACATTGAAGAAACATTCAGAGAATAAAAAGAGCTTATGAAAACTAAATTAAGAATACAGTAAAAAAATTCAATGTGAAAATTAGAAAGTCAAGTTAAAGAAATATGTACAACATAGGGAATTTGATATACAATATAATACAATTAAGAATTCAATAATTTGATTCATTAAAGTCCAACATTTTACTAATAAGAATGTAGACGTTCAACTCATATTGTAAAAATGAGAAGAGAAATAGTATGAAACTAATAATTCAGAAAAATATCTTGAAGACAAGCCAAGACATAGCATTGTAAAATTTCAGAATAAAGTAAATAAAGAGAGATTTCATATGTTTACAGAGACAACATAAAGGCAAAGGAAGATTACTTGCAAAGGATTCGTAAATAAAACAGCATGAGGCCTCTGAACTGAGAGACAACATTTCAAGATCATAAAACAATGCATTCAAAACTCTGAAGAAATTTGCTTCCAAGGGGAAGTCAAAAGAAAATTAAATTGATATCATTCTTGTGGTCTATAAAATAGAGAGCTATCTTCCAATAATTAGGGATGGATTCATGAAAAGTACATAGAACACCAATAAATTAGGTAAGAAAAGCATTTACTCCAGGAAATAACAAAAGTTGTATAGGAAAAGACCAATCATAACATAGCTCTAAAAATGTATTTATGCTCATAAACATGTACTCATAATAATGAAAATCTTGAACACAGATTGCTTTAGTTAAAACAGTACTGGAGCTGTATTGGAAAGTAGGGAGAAAGACGTGCATGTGAAAGAGAATATAAGAAATGCAAGCGTGCATTTTTATGTTAGGAGGTAGAGAAAATGTAAATTTAAAAAATTAAGAAAACAAATAATCAGGCCATTTCCAAATACAAACGTATATTGTAAAAAAGGAGGGAAAATCTCAAGAGATTTCAATTTGTTGCCTTTTAGAACTGTAGTTCTTGTTTTGTTTCACTGGAATGGCCTAGGGACTGCTTTTTTGTTGTAATCAAAAATAATTAGAGTGTTTATATTATGTAATGTAAGACTTCAGTAAAAATGATGGTAAAAATAACTGTAGCTCTAATTTCACTCTGTTTTGTTGGAAAAGAGAATGTTGATTGCCTTTTGTTTTAATAACTATCACTTTGTAGGCTTCTTTCCTATTTCCTTTTCTAACTCTACCGCTCAGTTTCTGGCATAGACACTTGAGGTTTAATGCAATATTGTTACTGTCATTTTGTCAGTTGCCTTCGGAAAGGCATGATGTTCTAATTTCACAGCTGTGCAACTTATAAAATACTGCCATCTAATCCTTAGTTGCCATATGAAGTAAAAAAAAAAAAAAGGAAATATGTTGAAATAAAGATTGGATCCATAATAATATTTTTAATTATTTTTCCCCTGGTGACCAAGGTGCTTGACTAAGCCTTCTCAATCATTTCTAACAACCACATGCATTATTTATATCATGACTCAGTACGACTCTTGGAAATGTACAGATAAAAAGAAGGGGAACGAACACAGGAAGAATTTAAGTTTTTTAAAGGAATCTGTGTACACCTGAAGTCACAGAAATATTAGCATTGATAAAAATTTCCACCGGGTGTGATGGCTTAGGCCTATAATCTCAGCACTTTAGGAGGCTGAGGCGGGCAGATTGAGCTCAGGAGTTTGCGACCAGCCTGAGCAAAATGGTGAGCCCTGCCTCCATGCCCGCTTTCCCATGTCTCTACTAAAATACAAAAAATTTCCTGATGTAGGAGCATGCACCTGTAGTCCCAGCTAACCAAGACGCTGAGTCAAGAGAATTGCTTGGACTCAGGAGGTGGAGGTTGCAGTGAGCTGAAATCATGCCACTGCACTCCAGCATGGGTGACAGAGTAAGACTCCATCTCAAAAAAAAAAAAAAAAAAAAAAAGAAAAGAAAAGAAAATTCTACTGTTTATAATGTGGGATATATTTTTTGAGATACACAGGTATGAAGAAAGTTCATTTATCTGATTAGAACAGAGGCAAAATCAAGAGTGACGTCTCTTTTCTTATCAACCATAATGAATCATAATGAATTGTATTGAATACCCCAGTTCTTCACCCCTCACTGTACTGCCTTGTTCTGTGCTCTCTTTTCTGACCCTGGGCTTGATCATACAACTCAAGTGGTCAGCACAGTGACGTGGAAATGACTGTCTGTCTATTCAAGCTTGAGGCCTTAAGAATATTTGAGCGCTTATGTTTGCTTTTTTATGCTTCTGTGGTTGCCATGTGATCATGGCAGTGCTAGACCGTTGGAAGACTGGAAGACGAGAGACAGAGATGTGGAAGTTGAAACAAGGCTGGCCTGAATCACGAAAAGCCAGCTGACCCCCAGCCACCAAGACCTACTGCTTGTGACCTCCAGAGCTGCACCCTCTGACATACTTGGACCTTCTTGAGCCACAGCTAGGGCAGCCAAGCAGTGCAACATTGAAATGTGGGGAGCAAAGAAAGACGAGCTGGCCCTGGGCAGCAAGCCCCGAGGGTCCATAGGTACCTTGAACCCCTCTTCTAACAAAGCCCTGGCACTCTGGATCTGTTCTGGGCATGACAGTCTTGAATATCTCTGAAATGCTTTTGCAGTCATTCTCTCATGGTGTTGATGAATAGCACTTGATTTCTTTATGTTCATAGTAAGAGCTGTCCTGAAGTAAACTTCAATTACACTGAGGCAAGGGCAAAGATGTCAAATGTGCCGGCACTAGAGCGCCTGCCAGGGATTGTATTTCAATTCCTTCCAGGAGAATTGACAGCAGGATTAAAATGGCTTCAGCAAAGAGAAAAGTGAGTAGACAGCCAGAATGCCAGAAGTGTAAGGCAATTCATAAGGAGCCTGGCAGATCCCAGACAAGACGAGCTTCTGAAGTGCTAAGGACAATGACCTCAGTGGGAAAACAGCAATGGCAAACACATGCATGCACTGAATTTTTGAAAAACTGTTGTTTAGCTGAGGTCACTGCCTTGGGTGGGGAATGCTGGATGGCTTCCCTGGGCTCCTGGTTTCACCTGGGCAAAGGGAGGACAGAAAATATTGCATCTCACTTCTCTTTTCTGGATATTATAAAATTTTAAGTTTAAATTTTGATGTTTAATTATCCTCCGAATTGTCTGACAAAAGTTTAACCTCTTTTCAAGACTAGATAAATTTGGAGGATTCCATGAACCAAGGAAGTTGGGCAAAATCTGCATTGCTTTGGAGATGCCCTGGTTTTATGCAGAAGCCATGTTTGATTCATCATCCACCCTAATGTGGAATTTTTAGGGTGTTTTTATTTTTTTCTTGTTCATGCATTATACTTTTGATAATAATTAATTACATGAGTTCCATTTCTAGACATAAAATGAGTGGAATCACTTAAGTCCTATTTTTGAGTTAATTTCCAAAAATGTTATGGTAATTACCATTTCTAGGAATCTATTAATGCAATTTCCACTATCATTGTGAATTACCATATTTAACAAAGTTTCCGGTGTCAGAGGTATGAAGACATGCTTTTTTTCTTCCTTCCTTTCTCTTTTATCTTTTACTTTCTCCATCTCTCCTTCTTTCTCTTCTTCCTTTACTCCCTCCCTTGGTTCCTTCTTTCATCTGCTTTATTTCTTCCTCCTAATCCACCCCTTCAATTTGTTGTCTAAAGATTAGTAAGCCAGAATGTACTATCATAACACTTTCAGTTGTTTGTATATATTATTCTGTATTTTTACTCTTCATTTATTTTCTCTGTGCCCTATTTTGGTTTTATGTGATTTTTTTTAACTTTAATGTTTTATTATTCATTTAAAAGTCCTCTATAGCTAGGATATATAAACTCATGCTTATTTATTGTACCTATTTCTACAGTTGCTCTTATCTTTTAATATTTTTATGTATTACTGTACAATGTGTTAAATTTTCATGTAGTCAAATATATCAAATGTTACCTTTGCTGAAAACACTTTACATATTTATGGATCATGTAATATCATCTAAATTAAAGTAAAAATGAATATTCAAAGAAGACAAGCATTCAATTAAAAATGAAATACCTTATTCAGGAAAACCAAAGAAGCAGTGAGTATATACAATAAAGTAAGACATATTTTGTAACTTCAAATGGAAAATGGATGCAAATTTAAAACAAGTGAATAATTTTCAGCAATGACATCAAAAGGGATCTCAAAGTGCACTGGACATGAAGTAGGATACTTAGGCAGTACCATCTTGTGATCTAAGCAAGAGGGGCTCAATTCTTAGATCAAGGTTTTAGAGATCCTAACCATGATCCATCTTCCCTGCAGCTGTTGTACTGGGGGGATAAGCTCACACAGAGCCTGAATCCCTTTTCCAAAATATGATCTGGGACCTTGGTGTTCCCATCCAATTGGCCAAACCTTCTTCCTGGCCCTCTATCTTGTCTTTCTGACAAGGCCTCATTGGTGTTCACATTCAGAGGCCAAAGCAATAATGGAAAAGGCTGTAGATGGAGCCTGGCTATGTGGATTTTGTTGTCTAAATGTTTGGTCACAAGGCCAAAGAACAGATGGAGCAAAGCATGAGCAGTAAAGACCGCACAGGATGGGAACTGGTGCAGGACCGTTTTCTGCATGTCTTCGAACCTATTCAGTCATTCCTCCTTTCTTCTCTGTAGTCTCCTTTATGTTTAAAATAGTTGTAAGCAAAAAGTAAGATAGGGCAGGGGAAGATCATTTAGGATATTATTGCAAATATAGGAGCAAATTTATATGAATTAAAGCAGAAATAATTGTAAAAGAAAATCACAGACTTTGATGCATTTAGAAAGTGTCGGACCAGCTCTGTAACAGGAATATGAAAAAAAAATGGCATGATTTAGAAGTTTGTTTGAGCAACTGGAGGAATTATCATGACATCAAATAATATTGAGGATAAAGACCAAAGAGATTAAAAGTGTATAGCAAATCTTTATGTATATCTCTGTACTTCTATAGCCTGTCTAGCTTGAGAAATTACAGGCAGCTTATGAGGCTGAGGATAGACAAATGTGGATAGCTAGAGGGTAATTTTCTTTGCCTGTAAATGAGTTTAGCACCTGGCTCAATAGGTTTAAAGCAGCATAATAATAATTATTTTTTTAAGATGAAGCCTGATTCTGGTCTATGGAGGCTTCCCATATCTAACAAGACCAGTAGTCTTATTGCTAGGTTCAGGTTTTATGAAGCTGAATAGATATTTCCCATACTCATGGCCTTATGAATACTTTGATTATAATGAGGATAAAAAACATGCTCTAACAAAATATTGGTCACGGTGAAATCAGACCACCCATACTTGGTCCAAGCTGTGGGACAATGTCACTCAAAGGGATTATTGTCACTCTACTAGTTCCCTTAATTTAAACTGATCTCTCCTCAATAAAGCTTCATCTTTTTTGTGTTTCTACTACTTTTTTGCATATATATCTTCAACTTTCTTTTGTGCATGGTTAATTTCAATCTTTCTTCTGCACCAAAGTTTCCAGTTTTTATGTCGTATTTACTCTCCCTTATTTTGATTGCAGTCATTAAAAAGAAACCTTGAAATTTAGATAAGCTGACTTTACATTTTCAAATGGGGAAACCGAATGGTCATTGAGATTTCATAAAAAGATTTCCAGGTAAAAATATACATTAAAAAATGTGGCTCAGAAAACTAGGCTATTCTGTGTATTATCCTGATTCTCTAGAGAGATAAATTTAAGAGAGGAAGGCTTCTAGTTGCCCATTTCAGCTCTATAGATTACTAGCTTCCAACAATGAGTTCTCACCTGTAAAACAGATACACGGACAGTATCTTCTCATCGGGTTATTATATAGATAACTGATATAATTTATATAATGTGCATATATATTCCGTAGCATTCAAAAATGTTACCTTACGGTGTTACTTTTGTCATTGTTATTCTCCCCTTTTCTAGACTTTGAATGTGTTGAAGTCCCAGGTTTCAAGCAATCATAGCTGTATTTCCAGTGGCTAATAAAATGAGTGGCAAATACTGTGTTTTCAATATCTACTTCTTTAAAGGATTAACCATACAGAATTAGGTCATAAGCTGACTTCCTCTTTTTTCACTTCTAAGACTGAAGAAAACTGATATCCAAAGAAAATTTCAATTGAATTTGAGGCAATGCTATTTTCAATATGCATTAATATTTATCAAAGTGGTAGGGAATTTGTGTAAGGTTCTCATAGTTACACCGTCAACTCTTAACAAGACCAAGTCAAAAACTAAATGTTCTCCCTCTTTTTGTGTTTGCTCCATGATTTTCTTTCCTTAAATTATTTTTCATGCTGTATTTTGGCAAATATGATTGGAAAATTATAAAAATTGTTTTTACCGTCTTATTTGAGAGTTAAAGGTCTCTTATTTTTGTGTCTTCCATGAATATTATGAGAAACCATAGTATTCAGAGCTAAATTCAAATATATCATTTAGAAAATACTTTACATTTTTGTTTTTAAATTTATCTTAATTTGTGAGAAAATAATATTAATATAAGTATTTTGGCCTGATCAACATATACTTTTTACCATTAAACAATTATATTGAAGTTCTTCAATATGAACTGTATTCCATGTATTTAACATTTATCTTAGAAATATTAATTTATTAAACATATATCAAAATTTATATTTTCTCATGCCTTTAATGTTATCTAATATATATGTGCTCATTCCTAGTTCCCCAAATTATAGAAATATTTACAGTGTAGCAGAATTTTAAAACTAGAATATTCCATATTAAAGGTTACACATATTCAAAAGTGCATTTTTAATTAAAGATGACTATGTATTTATGAACAACATGACACCCAGTTACTTATGATCTTTTCTTTCCTCAGGATAATTGTTTGTTTATTTCATTGTTTTTGCTACTCAGTGCCCATGACGTCAGAGTAAGTTGTTGTCCATATCTGGATAGTTCTCATTTACAAAAATGCTCTTCCAACTTTTGGTTGCTTTAGATAAAATCTAAATAGTAAATAATGGAAAGTTCTTATTATGTATTTCTTATTTTGTAATTCTATTCCAATTGTAGAGTTAAATATACAGAAATATACATGAAATGCAAAAAAATGCACAGAAAATGCAGAGGATTAAAAATAATAAAAAGTTACTACTCAGGTCTTTTAAACTTTACTTAGGTACATAGGATAGTTCCATAATTCCATTATGTTCACCCTTTTAAGATTCCAAAATTTTTTTATAAATCAGAATATTTTTTATTGCTTAAAATTTTGATGATTGAATATATACTATTGATTTTGAAGGTTGGGAGGTAAAGGAAGGAAATATATGGAAAATATGCATATTGCTTTGACTTCATGTGAATTCCATGAGGAATCAATTCAAACTTTCAGCATAATTAGAAGCTATTCAGGTTAACCAGACATCTCCCCCATTTCCAGATTGAATTTAATAAGTCCAAATACTTTCATAAAGACTGATACATTGAAACCATCACACATATGGTTTTATCAGAGCATATTCTCTTTCCTAACTGAAAATAACCTCCTTCCGAGAATAAAAATCTGAAAAGAAATTCCATTCTTGATTATCTGCAAAAGCTACAAAAGCACTTATGGGCCTATTCAACCATCAGCTCGGCAGAATTTTAGGGAAGTCCATTCCTGAAATGTGTCTTTATTTCCTGATGCGCTTATTGCCAATGTTATTTTAGCTGTTAGAGTATCTTAAAAACATAAAAGCAGTTGGCTAGATATTCTAAAGATGATGGCAGTAGCCTGCAGCTTACATAAACCCTATAGGGTCCGTGGACATGGTTGCAATAAAGCAGAACATTGAAAACACAACTTATATAAAACTTAATACACTCAGCCCGGAAGATACTTTTAAACATTTGCTAAAATTACTTTACAAGCAGGCATGTTCACTATAAAATCATGGGAATGGAGAAATAAACCAGGGGTATAGAATAAAAAGCAAGGAATTTGCCCAAACAGTTCATTTAAGCAGTTAAATAACTACTAGTGTTATCTTGGTACAATTCAGGGTTTCTTTACATGAAGATCTCATTTACAGCTATGTGCTGTAGATAATTATCTTATTTAAGGTTGTTACCAAAGGTTTCATGTTTGTTTAATGTCCTAAATGAGTCTCTGACCTATTTGCCTTTCAGATTTGTGTGCTTGTGAGAGTGTGTTTTTGCTATATTTTAAGTAACATTAGATTACACGCTACACTTACAATCACATATGCATGTACTCATTAGTAGTTAATTCTATATAAGACACAAGATTTATTATTGACCACACATTATTATTCAGAGGGGAGGATACGTAGCATTGGGAGAGGAAATGTTTTCAAAGCTGATTAATAGAATTTTATTGTTTATGGTTAGTGAATTCATGTAAGATATAAAATCTAGATTTGCTTGGAACTAAACTGCTTGAGTATTCTTTCACTAAATTGCTGCTTTCTAATCATTTTTAATAAAATAAAGACAATTGGAGGGAACAATAGCTCAACAGGAACGTGAACACATACGGCCTAACCAGTAGAGCATCTTAGTCACAGGATGTGTCTGGGGACAATGATAGGATGAAGGGCCAGTGAATTCTCCTGCTAAACCTGTTCTTACGTCTTCCTCAGTGAAGCCTGTTCTCCACTGCATTTAGTATAACATTGTAGAATTTACATTGAAGATGTTACTTGACAAGTAATGGCCATGAAAAGTCCCAGCTTGTCCAGTTAGCTGAAAATACAAAATAGTGAATATATATATATATATACACACACACACATAAAATTTTTAAGCAGGAATATGTTTTACTATCCCTCATAAATGGCTCATCATATTCTTTCCCATGGAAATACTGATCATTGTGTCTGAAAATACTCGCAATAAAAATCATAGCATTCATACTTGGTCTTCCACTTCCTATTAGCATGTGGGAAGCATAACCAAGTCCAAACTCATTCTACTCACCTCACAACCGCCAATAAGTCAAGAGGGAATGAGTTGGAGCAAGGAAAATGACTTTATTTCAGAAAGCCAGCAAACCGAAAAGATGGCAGACTAATGTCCTGAAAAAAATCTTAAATCAGTACAAATTTCAAGCCCGTTTTATGTTCAGCATAAGGGGAAGAGAAAAAGATAGGGACCAAAGGGTGACTGATGGCCACAGACATCTGGGTGTCAGTGAGGGTTTGAGAGGCTGTGAAACCTCTCTGTCCTTGGTTAGGTCACAACACCTCTGTATATCCTTACACCAACATTGCTACTCGTGTGTATACCTCTATTATTTCCTCTGGGATTAGTTTTGGGAAGGGGCTATTGTGATTCCTGCTTTAAAGTTAAATTATAAACTAACTTCCTCCCATTGTTAGCTTGGCATACCTGCAGAGATAAGCAAAAGCAATTAACCTAAATGATAGCACCATGGACAGGGACCGTTAGGCGCAAAATGGAGTTAGTCATGCTAGGCCTCTTTTCACTGTTACAAAAGCAACAAGGGAACGCTATATCCTTTCTAACAAAAACAAGCTCTGTTGTCTAAGCATTGTTTTCAAATGTCTACCAGACGACTGAGATTGCAAGGCCCTCTAGTGAAATGAAATTCTTCAACAAGTGAGAGTGATGAGTCTGTGAAATAGGGTAGAGACACAGGACAAATGAACTGCCTTACTTAAGGCAGATCTGCAGGAAGAAGAGATGTGCACAGTAAAAGCAGGTTAAAAAACTGGAAATTTTAACAAGTTCTTAAAGATGCAGGCTAACATGATAACTTAGAATCCCAGGAAGCCTTTGAAAAAAGGAAAGTCTGTAATTATTTTACAACTTATTACCATAGTCCTCTGACAAGCGTTCACAGTGAAGTTTTATGGTACAGCAAGAAACCTGAGAGGAAAAAGGAAAAACCATCTATAGTGCAGACATGCAGAGTTTCCCAAGGCAGAGCTGCTGAACCTAAAGAAAACTCTCTGCCCCCTGGACCCTGAAGAATAAGTTCCTGGTCATGGCTGACTGCCACAGGGGTATAATATTAAACACTGCTCTGGTACAAGGTACAAGCTGCTGAAGGAGGGACAGGAAACCTGTTCACATCCAGGATTCTGCACTGACTTAAAGCAGAACACCTCTCCAGGCGGTGGGCAGCGGGTGGGCGGGTGGGGGGAGGCAGAAAACAGCTAGCCCTAGGCCTTGCATTGAGTAGGGGGAATAGATTAACTGGCCTACAAGGAGGCTGCAAAGCTTCACACCAGAGGTTTAGGCACGCAAGTGCTCCCTAAGACTAAGGCTGGAGAAGGAGAACTGAACAACTCCCCTACCCAAACAGTAAGCCTGTCTTAGGAAATACACACACACACATACACATACATGAAAAAACTACAGAACATTATCTCTCATGTAGGTACACACAGAAATTTGTAACATATTAGCAAATGTAATCCAACAATATTTAAAATAATAATATTCCATTATCAAGTTAGATTTATCCAGGAATGTATGATTGGTTTACCATATGACAATTAATGTAATTTATCACACCAACAGATTGAGTGTAAAGTAATTTGATTCTTAAAATAGGTGCAAAGACAGACCCAGCATGATGGTACATACTTATAATCCCAGCACTTTGGGAGACTGAGGTGGGTGGATTACTTGAGGTCAGGAGTTCGAGACCAGCCTGGCCTACTTGGTGAATCACCATCTCTACCAAAAACATAAAAATTATCTGGGCATGTTGGCACATGCCTGTAATCCCAGATACTTGGGAGGCTGAGGCAGGAGAATTGCTTGAATGCAGGAGGCAGAGGCTGTGGTTAGCCGAGATTCTGCCACTGTACTTCAGCCCAGGTTACAGAGTGAGACTCCATCTCAAAATATAATAATTGTAGGTGCAGATAAATTATTTGAAAAATACAGTGGCCATCTTATTTTAAAAATCTCAAAATACTAGGAAATGGGAGAGAGTGAGAGCAACAAAAAATCCTCATGTTTGTAATGAGTATTTACAAAAAAGCTACAAAGTATCATTTTTTTTCATTGACTAACATAAGGAACAAGACAAGGATATTCTTTCTCACTAGTTTCTCATACAGCATTGTACTGGAAATGTTGGGCACAGTAATAAGACAAGAGGAAAATATAAACCATATTGATTTTAACTGAAAAGTCAATCTCTCTTGGCAAGTGTCTTAATCGTACACAGAAAATTCCAACAAATCTCTAAAACAGCTTGGCAGTATTTTATGGGATTTAATATGCAATTGTCATATGACCCAGTGATTACACTCTTGGATATTCAGCTATAACAGATAAAACCTGTGTTCTCACAAAAACCTTTAGAGAAAAGGTCACTTGCACTCACATCATCTTTATTCATAATAATCACAAACTGGAAACCACCCAGATGCCCTTTATTTGATAAATGGCTCAGTGAACTGTGGTTCATCCAAGCCATGAAATATTATTCACCAATAAAAATGAGCCAACTATTGATACAGAAAACTTGGATTTGATTTGAACCCCAGACAACTATACTAGGTAGAAAAACCAGCCCCAAAAGGTTATACAGAAAAATGAATCCCTATCGGTCATATAATATATAATTCCATATATATAACATTATTGAGATGACAAAATCATGTAAGTGAAGAACTGATTAGAGGGTGACAGATTAGTGAGGGATGAGAAGGAAGAGAGATCTCTATGTAATTATTCTGTATCTTGATTGCATCAGTGTCAATACCCTGACTCTGATAGAGCATGAAAACTTTGCAAGCTGTTACTATTCGGGAAAAACTAAGTAAAGGGAAAAAGATGTCTCTGGAAATTTTTCTTAAAACTGCATCAGTCGACAATGATCTCAAATGCACTTACATCTCAATTATCTAAAACTAAATATTTCAAAATAATGAATGTCATATAATTTCAAAATTTTTGTAGAAATTATTATCACTTTTTTCAAACTTTTAAGAGTGTTCATTCTCTAGATGTCATGTTTTCTTTCTAAATGATGGTTGTTATTGTGGTTTATCCTGTCATATTTTCTACTCCTATAATGCTGCTCCTGTTGCTCCTATCATTTAATTAAATGCAATTCATCCACTTCTCCAAAGGTACATTTGTGTGTTATCTATATCTGTGAGTATCTTGCTCCCAAATTTCAGATATGTCAATGTGTCTTTCTTTAATTTTTGCTCACTTTTTTTTTAACATTTGCTCTAAGACTTCTTTCAAAGTCTTTTTGGCATAAATATTGAATAGAGGTCTTGAGCTGTTGGGAATAAAGAATAGTCATTAAAACGAGGGCAGAATAAACACATTTTCATCAAATTTGCTTGTGTAAATAATTTAGTTATCTAGAACTGAGTGTGCTTCTACTTTATATCATCAAATGCCAAATTAAAAAAAAAAGAAAATTTCCCCTCTTGTGTCTGGATACAATTGTTGTTTAGTTCCCACTTATTCCTGAAAGCATCTGGTGTTTGGTTTTCTGTTCCTGCATTAGTTTGTTTTAGTTAATGGCCTCCAGTTCCATCCATGTTGCTGCAAAGGACATGCTCTCATTCTCTTTATGGCTGTATAATATTTCACGCTATATCTGTACCACATTTTCTTTATTCAGTTTACCACTGATGATCATTTAGTTTGATTCTATGTCTTTACTATTGTGAATAGTGCTGCAGTGAACATTTGCATGCATGTGTCTTTATGGTAGAGTGATTTATATTCCTTTGGGTACATATCCAATAGTGGGATTGCAGACCTCAGGGCCTGCTTGATGGTAGAGGGTGGGAAGAGGGTGAGGATTAAAAACTACCCTTTTGGTGCTATGTATATTACATAGGTTACAAAATAATCTGCACACCAAACCCCCATGGCATGTAGTTGACCTATATTACAAACCTGCACATGTACTTCGAACCTAAAATAAAAGCTAAAAAAAAAATTGGATTCCCCTGGCAATATAGTGAAGAATGTATCCCTTGTTTCAAAAATCACACATTTGAAAACAATTTTTCTATGATTTGCAATGTTAAATAATAGTGTATCTATCTATCTATCTATAATCAAAATTACTCCATTAACAGCCTACAGATTCATTAAATTATAAGAATAGTTGAAGTTTAGTAATTGATAATAGGTCTTAATGTCAATAACTTTAATAATTCTCTCTATATTATAATACACATATATATGCATACACATATAATTTATGTACTGAAAATATTAGTCAAAATATTTTAAGAATAAAGAAGATAACAGAGAATTATTCCCTGACCCTTTCCTAAAACAATGTTTTTCTACATGTGCTTGAAGCTAACTTGTAGTGGATTTGGTCTGAAAAATTACACCTTAAATCTTTTCAGGATTTTCTCTAATCTCATAAACTTGGAAATAGAAATTGGATAGTAATCAATATTCTGAAATATTACCCTTGTTTTGAAAAAGAGAGCATATTTATTGTATACCAGGTCTCCCTGTATTCCCAACTAAATAAAAACAAAAACAAGATTAAAAAAATCAAAGTGATGTTTAATTGCTTTAGGAATATATATCCAATCATATTTTAGCACCACTGCCAGCGTAATTTGAAAAAGAAGATTCTGGATTCTCACTATGTTTATTTTTCTTAAATGCTATCTAAATTTTGGCCAGTTACTTAGAAACTATAAACTAATGGTAAGTCTTGTTTCACAGTAGTAGCAGTGATTGAAGGTCATACTGTGATGAATTACCTATCACAGTTGGTGGGAAGAAAGGCTGGAGGTGAACAGACATGTTAGTCTCTTACTTTGGATCATATGTCCCACAGATATTCTGACATTTCAGGGAATAAATTTGCCAAGTTTTCTGGTCTATATACATATCACATAGGACAAAAAATTTTGAATAATCATATTGTAGTCAGATATTCTACTGAAACTCTTTTTTGCTTATCTATTTTCATATGAATATATTATACATGCATTATAGGATATGAGATAGTCTTTAAAGTTTTTCTCCTTCAGGATACTGAAATGTGAGCAGACATAAAGTATATCATTTCTGGGAAGAAATTTTAATATTCAACATTGTGTTAATCAGTTTTCATTTCTTCTAACATGGAGACTGATGGATCCCAAATTGTGGATCTCTGGCTGCCTGCATTCCTGAACGCAGGTGGCAAAAAAAGCAAATACACTGCCTAAATTCTGAATAAAAATGTAGCACAAAAAATAAATCTGTGTTGTTCCAGCCACTGAGATTTGGAGATTGTTTGCCACTGGTGCATTAACTAGGTTATTACGGTGGCTTCTATGTAAGATTCCATGCCATGCTACGTAGAGAAGTCAAAAAATATTATGACCTTGTCTCTGTTTCCAATTAGTGCTATGCTTCTCTCTCAGAGTAAAATGCTAAGAAATCTCTCATTTTATGTTTATAAAATCATTTTCATTAATACTTCTTTAAACACTTATAGGCCCTAACTACTTGTGCTGAGTAGTTAGATGTACTCTTTTGAAATCAATAAAATAATTTTAAAAATCACTTGACTCATGATCTTACACTTTTGAGAGTAAATGATATAGATACCCATTCTATCACTAATACATTTCAAATGGTGAGGGGAAAAATAAACACTGATAGTTCTAGGAAGTCCAACGTATCCCCTATATATCTATGAGTTTTTATGCCCTTACTAGTATCTTGCTAATAAGGTTGTCTGTATTGTTCTTGGAAAAAACTAGAAAAAAGCCTTTGGGCTTCCAATTACCACAATAGCCATTGCTGACTATTAGCCAAAACAGGAGCCAGAGTAGTTAAGACATAAATCGTGAGAGCTATTTCCAGTTTCATTCTGACATATAAGGAACTTGGAAGTTGTTACTCTCATCCTCAAGACCAAAAAAAAAAAAAATTAATAAATAAAGTAGGCAAACTAGAAAACAACAACTTTTCTTTCATTCATCCATAACCTTATGTTGTAGCATGAACCACTACTCCACAATCTGGAGAGACAGGCAACCAAGCTCTGCCTACCTGCAGGAAAAACTGCAGGGGCATGAAGTACTGGGAGAAGTACTTAAATAGAAATTTTGATGATTTTTTGGAACCTGAGTGTGGATTACAAGGTGTATCAGGATGCAAGAAAAATCACACGATAAAGATTCAATGGAAGCACCAGAATCAGACCAGAATATGGTCCAGAAGTTGGAGTTATCAGACAGAGAATTTAAAATCACTATGATCCATGTTAAGGGTGAACATGCTAAATTGGACCACTAATAAGAATAGATTATTAATTGAAGCAGATACCTGAAAATTTTAACAAAGAACAAAAAGGGATTGCTAGAAATTTAAAAAATACACTGCAAGTCCAAAATTCCTTCAATAGTTTCATCAACAGACCTAAAAAGCCAAGGAAAAAAGTTAGTGAGTTTGAATATAGGTCACTTGAAACTTTGCAAACTGAAATGTGATGATAATAAAAGATAAAAGAAAACAGACCATTCAAAAACTGTACAGCAATATCAAAAGATGTAAGTATATGCATAATTTGAATAACAGAAGAAGAGAGGATGGAGCAGAAGATCTATTTAATGTAGTAATAGCCAAGAATTTTGCAAAATTAATGACACACAGTAAACCACATATTCATGAATCTCAGAGAACACCAAAACCTTGGCAGCTGTAATGAATAGAAAGTCCCACATCAGTGTTGCCTTAACCTTCAGGAGAGTGACTATTGCTACGATGGGAGCAATCCTTTAAAGAAGAGCCATTCCACTCCCCAAGGATGTAGTAAGAAAAAGTCCCATGCTAAGCTAGTGAGGGTTCCTAAGTTTATCATTTTTAGGTTTACTCAAATATCTTCTTTCTCATGTCACAAATGTGTTACAAGGAGAACTGGTTAGGGTAATTAACCAGTTTAAAATAAAGTTTATGGGAGGCCATTTTTTGAACTAGGCCCTAACAGATGAAACCAAACCAGAAGAAAGTCATTTGTGCTAGGAGCCACGTAATCAAACTGAACTTTAAAACAGAAAATTTTCCAAAAAACAGGAGATTCACAGCAACTGATCTAAAGGAGCCCAGTTAACTTGAGTCAGCCTGAGAAAGAAGTTGCCTCTGCCTTAATTCAATAGGAAAATAACTTTAAAAATGGTCAATTCACTTTTTGTTGCTTATTTCTATTTTCTTCAGCACTTTTCTGTCTACAAAGGCAGCTCAGTTCAATGAAACATCTTCCTGCTTCATAGACGGGATGATTCCTGAACCATGAATCACTAATAAAAGCCAATTGGATCTTTAAGCATAATTTGTTGCAATTTTGGTTTTTGACACCAGTTAGGATTGCAACCTCACAAACTTGGAAAATATATGATACTTTACTCAGTGATTGGAGCAGGTCACTTATCCATTTATTTCTTCCTTAAAGGTAATTTTATTTCAAAGGCTTCCTATTCCTGCAGAAACTTTGTCAGTATCACTCAATTCATCTTAGCCAGTTTCTCTAAATTCTATTTTTTTTTAATGAGCATGGTGTTCATCCATTCTCTCACAGAAGGTTTCTGGCTCCTGCTTAGCCAGAGGGAGGCTTCACTTAGCAACCTCCTCCCTCATCCCCACCATCACCCATCCACAAAAAACACACAAACACCGCCACACTTGCCATAGACTTATTAACTTATTTTAAGTTTCAATAATAAGAAGACAAACATTTTATGTAACCATTACTGAACAAGGGTGCTCCTCCAGGTAAATTTCATTTAAGTTTTTACAGATAAGCAGCTAAGATCTAATTTTGATTTATGAAAAAAAAGAAATAAAAAGACATGCCTCTTTAGGCGACCCCAAATCTTGACTAAGTTGCAGTCCATTGATTTGTCTCCTCAAAACAAACAAGCAAGCAAAAGAAAAGCTCTTGTCAATCAGTTTTAGCTCCTTTATGTAAACTAAAAGCAATTATACATTTTAAGAAATCAAAAAGCCTTTATTGTTGGTGATGTTACTTATAAATCATGTTACTTTTTCAAGATTTCTAAAAGCCTTCATTGCAAGAATCTTTTTCAAAATAGACTGTGGCTCCCTAACCATGGTAGAAAAAGTAAGAAAACACTCAAGTTTTTAAACATGTCAACACTTTACATTTATGGTAGCCTTTATATAACACTGTGTGAGTCAAGATCTTGTTAAGCATTTCTCAGCTTATTCTCTAGAGTGTACTCGCCAAAGTCTGATCTCATGGAAAGGTAAATATAACTGAAGTATCTGAAAAGTTGAAGGGAAATCTCTTCCCTGAAGGAGCATTTAGTGTGTTTTTAGTCATAAATGCCAAAGGACAGGGCCATAAGTTCTTGTCTCAGCTTCTTGAAAGTATTCTGAATTTGAGCTCCATTATTTTTACTTTCTATCCAGCTATGAAATGGGAGAGATGGCTAGTGACCTGTCCTTCCAGTATTTGTTCTTTGAACATAGCTGTAACTACTCTGCTTAGTAACACGATATATAGTAAGCCATATATAGTTTCTCATTAAAGCCATTTGCAGGTATCTTCTAATTTTTTAAGTTCCTAAACTTTCTTAAGTTGGTGCCACATTTGTCCACGCTTAAAGAGCTCCTAACTGAAAGGTGGTTCCAGGTACAGCAGATGTCATGTGGCAGATTCTCCTCAGGTTAATTGTTTTCTAGTATTACCTAGTATGCCAGGGAGACCTTTACTTCCAGATCTTGGACAAAATTGGCATATCACTCTTTTCACCATCATGCCTCTAGAAATATTATCTAGGATGTGGCTAGGATATATCATGGACAGACTCCAGTATCATATTCCTAGGTTTGTTAATTCAATAAATATTTTCTAAGCAGTTTTACTAGCTTCTACCACTTTAGTCTTAGGGTTACAAAGGTAAAGAATATGATCCACTAGGCTCAGGAATTACAAACAGATACATTAATTGATAAACAGAAAGGAATTTGCTACTACAGGGTACTAATATTGGAACTCCAAATAGTGGATACATACATTACTTTATGAAGATACCAGAAGGAATATGGAGAATAAGAAAATGCTGTCTTACTTCTCACCAAAGTGGAAAGTGAGTTCTTAATTTTTGGGGGTCTGCCATAAGTCCTTAATCAAATGATTATACCTAGTAATGTGGTTAATGGAATATGATGATTTCTCAGAAGCATACTAATTCATGGCTCCATAAATAAGCACTAAAACACAAACACACCCACATACTGTGCTCATAAATTCTAAAGCACTAAAGAACTGATTTTAAAAGTAACCAACACAGATGCACAAATATTATCTTAAAAGCGGATTACCATAGATACAGGTGACCACTCCAGCCTCTGTTAGAGCAAGAGCCATTTAGAATTAATTCCATCAGAATCCATATTAATAGATTACTCTACCATGTAATCTATTATATATATTTTGAGATTGCTATGCAATCATATGTATTTCTGTTAAACCAGCTTATTAACTCAAGAAATGTTACATCTGTTCACTTTTCCTCTCCCATATTCTCTTCTTCGTGACTGCTTTGTTCTTCTACTTCCATAAACCAATACTCCATTCCTTCTAAAAGCTATGATCTGAATATTCTGGTGTTTAATTAAATGTTTGCATCTTCTTGCGTTAGGTATAATGTTACTTTCTCCTGAGGTCCCAGCTCCCATTACAGCTTACTCAAATGCAAGCTGCAAAATAACCTATATGTAGCATAAGAGAAGGCATCATTATTATTATATTTGATTTTCCTTCTTTCTAAGGATTCAACAAGATCTATCATCTTCTGAGGCTCATATTTCTTGCTTTACCCATGTCTGTCTATTTTTTCTAATTTATTTTATCTTACAAGATGCTTAAAGGTGAGATCAATCTCGACCCATTCTCATTTCCCTCTAAAACAGCCCTAAATTTTCCAACTCTTTGTGAACAAATATGTCTGCAAAAAACACTAGATGAACTTACAACATTTCATGAATCAAATCTGGACAAATACACAAAACACCCTTCAGACACTACGAACTACTTGAGTTTACCACCTGTCTTATGAGACATAATTTTCCATGTTTGGCATATAACTATCCATTTGCATATAAACTTCCACCCACCATTTCACAGCACGCCAAAAGCTGCAACTATTTCAACGTCCACTTCTATGAGCAAACTTCAGGTCTATTCTGAGATGATGTGACATATTTATTGTAGTGTTGATGCCTTTCTTACCATTAGACATATGCAATCCTGTGCTACTGTCTTTATTATTATTATTTAAAATATATCTCTAAGAAAGTTTTCGAGTGTCATGCCCTTATTTTCAATTTTTCATAAGCCCTGTGGTTTGTATTATTTGAATTTACATAATACAATTACATAGCAATATGTAAGAATGCATGTACTATATTATAGCAGAAATGATTGTATCTCCATTGGCAAAATTTTCTATTAAATGGGGCTACTATACTAAGATGTTCTGGAGGGAAAAAGTTATACTGCTACATGTTTCCAACATTCAGTCTCATGTTGGAAATATATGTTAAATTAAAATCATCACCTTTTCCTCTGTGTCAACTATCTCCTACTCTCAGTGGTTAGTTTTTCAATATGTATCTGTACTTTCAAATTTCATCCAGAAAAGTGAGTAAAGTTAAGATAGTAAGCTTTAGTGGTAGTCAAAACAAGAAAGCATATCAGTTTTTTTTTTCCTGTTAGTTACAAATATACAAAACAGAAGAAAACATGGAGCTTGACTATGGAAGATGATTCATGATGTTAAATAGAAAAACCCTTACCATTCTGGCTTTGATGATCAGATAAATAACACTACCATTAATCAATATACACAACATAAAAGGGAGGTTGCTTTTTGAAGTTTTTGATAAATATATGTAGTTTTATTGAGTTTGAGGGGCATGTAGACTAGCATATAGAAAAATATACTGGAGATTGAAAGAAGAACTAAAAGAAAGTTAGTTTGTTCACTAACTTTGTTAAAGTTAGTAATTAGTTTTAATACTGGAGATGCATAAACACAGAGGCAAAGATATAAACCAGTGTGGAGGAAAACTAAGGAATAAAAAAAAAAAGCCAAATATACAAAGCAGCAAATTCTTTTAACAATCATAACTGAGTTTAATCCAGATAAAGGATTAGACTTGGATAGGATAAGAGGCACCCCCCCCCTGGAATGTGGGGCAATGAAGAAGGAGGTACAATTTCAAGTGGCAGAGAGAGTCCAAAGCAGTTCTGGCTGACACAATCTTTTTCTCTAATTTTATGTAATTTCTGATTGATCACCATCCAGAATCAAGCGTCTGCTGTTTCCTTCCACAGACAAAAACAAACAGAACATAGAGCTCTGACTTAGTCCTCTCTGCAACCTGCAGAAGTCAGTCAAGCAACACATTTGTACATACTGGATGGGGAAGGAGGTATGTGTGTGTGTGTAAATTTTCATCCACTGCCTTACAATTCGTGAATCAGTGTGAGAAACAATCATCATTTGATTAAAAAAAAAAAAAAAGCCATCACAAAGAGCAATTTTAAATGACTGCTGAAAGGACCAATCATTACTTTTCTCGATATTTCATTTTTTACAATATTAAAAAATTCACAAGCTTCTTAAAGAATGGAGACATGTAGCACTATCTCATAGCCACATTTTCATTCTTTCTTTCCTATATTCATAATCCCTGTTTCTGTAATGTGAAATATTAATTAAGGTATTTAGGAAGAGTATGGGGTCTCCATACACGTATCTGCTTATTAAGAAATAGCACTTTATTACCAATGTGAATCTTGGACTTGGATATAATTTTTTTTATGGTGAACACTTTTGTGTTCCTGATTAACATCATATTGTGAAAATAATTGTTTCAGTCATGATAGAAAATATCTATTTTTTATCCCAGCTGTGTAAAATCAAAAACAAGCTCTTTAAAGCTATGCAATCATTATTTATTTAAGTAAAATACTTATGGCTATATATCATATGTTTATTTCTTTTGGAAGGAAATTAAAATGAATAATTAATTAATAGTGCTGTTAGCACTTATAAATAGTATTACTATTTCCCGATGAGAAAGAATTATGTAAGGGTCTCTGTGTAATATTTTAGCTAGTCCAGGCCAGAATTGTCCTTCTAAGAAAACTTACATTGTCCATCCTTGACCTAATTATAAGAGTTACCATATGTTTATTACTTATTACAAGCATTTTCAGGGAGCCAACAATGCAACTTGCTAGAAAATGATGACAAAATAAAGAAACAGCAGAGTACCAATGAACAAATGATTTTATTATAAAGGATTGCTCTGGTTGACATTCTAAATTAAAGATATACAGTGCTAATGAAAGACAAAATTATACATCTGAGGGCATGTGATAGATTAATACAGTTAGGACTGGATTCTACTGAGAAAAAAAATTTATAAAGTAATCGTGAAATGGGTTTATTTGATTCACTGTTTTTTTCCACTTTACTACCTATGTGTGCTGAAATGAAATTAGATGAGGGAAGTAAAATCTAAACTGATGAAAAATGCCTTGTTACTCATGCTTTTATACTCTGCAGAATCATAGCTTTCTATAAACCTTATGTCTAGGTTGTGACACTTTTTTCTTAGCAAAAGTTTTCCACTTGAATAAAAAATAAGAATTACAATGCCTCTGGGAGGCCGAGGTGGGTGGATCACGAGGTCAAGAGATTGAGACCATCCTGGTCAACATGGTGAAACCCCATCTCTACTAAAAACACAAAAATTAGCTCGGCAAGGTGGTGCATGCCTGCAGTTCCAGCTACTCAGGAGGCTGAGGCAGGAGAATAACTTGAACCCAGGAGGCGGAGGTTGTGGTGAGCTGAGATTGCGCCATTGCACTCCAGCCTGGGTAACAAGAGTGAAACTCTGTCTCAAAAAAAAAAAAGAATTACAATGCCATGATCTCACAAGAAGAAATTAAAAATGTTGAAAAAAGGATGAAGAAAACAAGTTGATTTATTAGTTGTTTCAGTCAGTTAATAGATCTGAGCAACATTTTACATCTTACCTGGTTGTTTTGGCATGAGTGGTTACAGATTATACAGTTTGTAGATTCCAATACTAATGGAGACTTGGAGGGTATACTCACAAACACTTTAAAATATATATACTTAAAATAACAAAAAAGCAATAATATACACAAATACTTGAAATATGCATTTTAATTTATGAATTAATGATATTAATTTCATTGAAGAATTATCAATTAAAAAACCTGCAGTTACATTTTTAATTTTTACAACCTTGTTAATCATTGTATAAAAACAGATAAAGATATTCAATCAAGTATTATGTATATGGCACATTATGTGGCAATTCAAAAGGGTCAGATATAAATTAAATATTTAAATAACAAATAATTACTACTTTTCTCTCATAATTTAAATAATAACTGGCATTTATTCAGCACCTACACATGTATTACTGTTATTATGGATTACAAAAAAGCATATGATATATTTCCACCAATAATTTTATGATATAATTTTATGATATAATTATGAAATTATTTAGATGAAAACTAAAGTACATAAAACAGTTGAAAAAAGCAGCATTAAATACTGAATCAGGCATTTAGTATATAATTTTGTACAAAATATATAATAGACATATGGTATATAATATATAACAAGTTGAATATATGAAAATATACTATATATATATAATTTTTTAAATTATAGAACAGTGTTGAAACAACCTCATTTTCTGAGATATTACCTGGAGTTATTTGAGAGTAAGGAACGTGGACACCAAGAATGAGGTTGGAGCAAAAGTTTAATAAGCCAAAGAGAAAATTTGTACTCTCTGGACAGCAGGCCCAAAAGAGGATTGCTAGCTATGAGGCTGAGTCTGGGATTTCTATGGACTGGAAGGGGAGGGATGGGCTGTCTTCGAGAAAGCACCACTTAGTAAGAGTTATGATAGTGCAAAGAACCAACTGGGGGTAGAAGTGAAGGCGCGGCCTGGGACTACTTGGAGATAGAAGAGAAGGCTTGCCCGGGACCAGTCAGGGGCTGAAGTGATGATTCACCCTATATAAATGAAGACTTAGCCCACAGCCAATTATAGAAAGATAGGTATATGTAAAATAGGTGAAAAGTAAGAGACTAATAGGTAAAAAGTAAGAGACTAAGGCATGCCAAGGGGAGAGAAATGCGTCCAAAAAGGGTGGAATTTGTCCATCTGGGTACACACAGTAAGTGTTTCATTCAAGGACACAGGATCTTTTTTGTCTGGGATCTGATGTTTGATTATCAGGCTGGCTGTTCTTGGTTTGAAGGAGTTTTATCAAGGACCCACCCTAAACTGCCTGCCTGACCCGGTTCTTCCTCCTCTTTCAGTATGAGTTATATTGAGTCGTAATATCATGAGGGTACCGGAGCTAGGGTCTTGCTGAAAATGATGTATAATAACAGTAGTGAGAAAATGAAATCAGTAGAAAACAATGATATTTTGTTAATTGACAGACTAATTGTTATGCCATATAACCAGTTACGATTAAACAAAAGCTGATTTTTAAAAGTGAATTGAACAAAAGAGAAACTTATATCTCTGAAATATATATATATATATATATATATATATGTGTGTGTGTGTGTTTCCAAAGAAAAACAGCATAAATCCATACTCTACTGTCTGCTTTCTAGATTTATTTTTAATGCCCAAGATGATTCCTATAAGCTGCTTCTTCAGTCTTTATCCTTATTTGTCACTACCGTGGAGGATGCGTTTAATTTTCTCAACATAATTAGGTGAACATTGTAAAATGTTGCTATGTTTGTGTCAACAGAAACTGTAAACTGGAAGACATTTATTCATGCTTTTACATTCGTACATTGAAAGCATTCCTGTAACAGAAGAGTTAGTTTCTCTGTGAGTTGAATGTTAATGAATCAACTATGTACATCATTGATTATGCAAGAAACCTAGATATACCGAAGGTAATTTTCTACTACAAGGACTGCCATATTCAGAGGCTACATAATGAAATCAAAATATTGAAATTTTGTGGCTGTCTTTGCTGACAGGAACACACACACACACACACACACACACACACACACACACACACAAAGAGAGAAAAATGCTTCATTCAGTGGGTTTATACAAATCAATTTTCTGCACAAGAGGGGAAAATTAATTAGTATAAAATTCCTCAACACATTATTAGGGTATATAAATCCTCTTAAGGAGGAGAAAAAGTCAATTATTATGTGTATATTTGTTCATTTTTATTTTCTTTTCTTAAAGAACCTTAATTCACTAAGAGAAACCAGAAGTAAGCAAAGAATGCTAACACAAATTAAACCCCATCAGTTTTCAAGAGCAGATACTGTGATCCAGAGGCATAAGACTTTTCCGTTCAGATTCCAGATAAAAGCATAGAAAATCTAGACGTTAGGTGCAAGCCCGCTGCTATTATTTTCAAGACCTGACAAACTATCAGGGAAGGTTCCCAGTTGTGACACAAATTCACTGTACACTGGTTATCACTTCAGCCAATGCATCTTAGTCTGCAATTTCTACCGCTTGTACAAGTCCTGTGAGACAGGACACTCACAAGTTACATGAAGAAGAATCGTTATTTACAAATAGGGAGCAAGGGACAATAGAAAACCAGAATTCGTGACAAGCTAGTTCCCCAAGGTTCAGGACAGCTATGCAGGGTAGATAGTTTTGTCTGCATGTGTCCTAATTTCGCCACAGCTGAGGGGCCCCAGAAAGCAGACTGTCCTGCTTTTTTTTTTTTTCACCCCAGAGGCAAACTTGAATGGCTGAGTAAAATAATGTAGGACACCATGTTCTAGGATGGGCAGGAACAAAGCCCAGGCTTTTCTAGTTTCACATTATCTCCAAATGTTGCATTCCCACCACATTCTGAAGACTACAAGCAAGAAAGGAGTGACAGTTGAATTTGTTGGAAGTCCACCCAGAAAATGCACTGCACCAGTTCACATGCTGCCCATGCCATACTTCTCGTACCTGATTCCTTTTGTTCTTGGACTGGTGTCTGGACTGTGCATTTAGATGATAACATCCACATAGCCAGACTTTATCTACAACCTTTAAAAGGCCTATACCTTCCACTGTCATCCTCTTTCATAATTTCTTTGGCCTGAGAGTGTGCACAAATGAGGCTCTCAGGAAAAGAAGACGGAGGGCCAAGGAGAAGGTTTGGCCCATTGGGTGGGGAATTCCAAGGTCCAGGATCATATTCTGGAAAAAGGATGCAGACTCTGTGTGGGCATTCCCTCCGTGTGACGACTGCTTGGCAAATGGGTCATGACTGGGATCTCTAAAGCCCAAATTCAAGAATGAGTTCCCTTCACTTGCATCACCAGACGGGGCTGCCTACCTATCTTTATGTCCAGTTTACTTTCAGATTCCTTCTAACTCCATTACTCAAAATTGTTCACTTGTTTTAAATTTGCAGTCTTTCCTCATTTGGAACAAAGAGATCAAAATCTTAATTTATTATGTGAGCTCACTGCTGTATACATTTTTAAGTAGGTATTTTATCTTTTATTAAATGTTTGTCTCATCCTAACATTTTTAGTAAGAGAAGATAATACGTCGCTCCATAGGTATGTAAAGTGTCCAATGTGAAAATAAACAATCGATATTTTTAACTACATGAAAATTTTAAACTTTGTAAAATAATACATAAAAAGATTAAAAGACAAGATGAACTATAAAAATGAGTGTAATAAATAAATCCTGAACTTCCTTATCTTAGATATAGAGGAATCATAATGACTAATGAAACAATAAAATTAAAAAATAAATACATACAAACTATAACTGCACAGACACAATGAGTAGCAAAAACACAGAAGCATGTAAATAAACGCCTGAAAATGTTGTGATGATCCACTCAGGCTTAATAATCATAAAAAAAAAGAAAGAGAAATAGAAGAAAGGAAGAGGGAGAGAGAAAAACGGGGGAGAAAGGAAGAAAAGAATATTTTCATACCTTTCAAACTGATAAATCTCTTAAATATAATAATGCAAAATGGCAGCTGAAATTGGCATTGGTAGATTGATAGAACTGTTAATTAAGATCATATTTCTAGAAAACAAGTAACAATTAGAAATTCGTTAAAACATTCCACTTTTTACATGTCTTGAAAGCTAACCTAAGTAATTAAATATAACAAAAAACATACGATCAAAAAATAAAAAACAAACTCAAAACACCCTAAGGATTCTATATTAGGAAGAATGATGAATCAAATGTGACATATATGTAAAACCAGAGAATCTCTGAAACAATGCAAAGTTTGAGTAACTTCATTTATTTAAAAAAATCCTCCAATTAAAAAAAAATTACTTCTGTTCGGAGTACATGTTCAGGTTTGTTATACAGGTAAACTGTATGTCACAGAGGTTTGGTGTACAGATTATTTTATTTTATCAAAAATTGACAAACGGGATCCAATTAAACTAAAGAGCTTCTTCACAGCAAAAGAAACTATCAACAGAGTGAACAGACAACCTATAGAATGGGAGAAAATATTTGCAAACTGTGCATCCAAAAGAGGTCTAACATCCAGAATCTAGAAAGAATTTAAACAAAATAACAAGCTAAAAACAAACAACCCCATTACAAAGTGAGCAAAGGACATGAGCAAAGATTTACAAGATAAAACATACATATAGCCAACAAGAATTCTCCAGAATTATCCAATCTTGAAAGGAGGTTGATCTTGTATCAGACATTTTGGGGGACTACTAAACATCTAAATTTTTAAATTAAATTTTCATAATGATCAAAAAAGAGGAGGCAGGTGCAATGCTTCACTTACTCCCCTTGTCCAGCTTAAAACTGGAGCCCAGTACAGGCACACATCATCCCCATCCTAAGGTATAAGCCTCAATTAAATGACTGTTTTTCAAAAATGTGGTACATGTGTGAGTTCATGGTTGTTCTCCTGCTGAAATCATTGCTGTCAGCACCTCTGAAGCTTGCCTTGTCTGGGACCTGCCAGGCTCCTTACGAATTGCCTTGCACCCCTGGTATACTGGCTGTCCACTCACAGCTATTCTCTTTGCTAATGCCATTTTATTCCCGTTGTTAACTCACCTGAAAAGAATTATTTTGAAATACAGCCCCTGGCAGGCTCTCTTGAGTAGGTACTTTTGGCATCTTTGCCTAGGAATGATTGAAACTAGCTTTATGATAGCTGTTATAAACATACAGAATCCAAATGCTATTCATCAAGGCCATGAGATAATGGCTCAAAAACATTTCAGAGATGTTCAAGGCTGTCATGCCCAACAAAGACCCAGAGTGTCAAGGCCTTGAGGTCAGAAGCATTTAAATGGAGAGGTCCAGGTTATCAGTGGGTTGCAAGTCACCCATGGGTCCTGGGCTTGCTGACCAGTGCCACCTTAAGTCTCTGCTCCCCACATTGTAGTGTAGCATTCCTTGGTCACCTCTTCTGAGGCTCAAAGTGGTGTAGGTGAGGTCTAATGGGCACTTTCCTTGTGGGCACAAGTGGTAAGCATTGGTGACATGTATGTGGTGCTAACTCTGCAGGTATGCTGAGTACAAGAGCTATGGAAGCATAGCTTTCTCAACCTAAACTTCAAAGGAGACCAAGGGGACCCTTGGGGTCCAGGCAGAGATCTGCTGTAGGAGCAGGTTCACCACTAAGTCCCTATGGGATAATGCCTAGTGGAGCCATATGGGCAGGGCCACTCCCATGAGCCATAACTGTAGAGCCATCAATATGCAATGGCAGCCTGGAATAGCTGCAGGCAGCTGACTCCAGCTTCTAAGAGCTGCAGCATGGGATGTGCCCAGCAAAGCCATGGGAGAAGGGTCCCTTGGAACCTTGGGGATTCAGCCCCTGTCCCAGTATGTCTAGAAGGCAGGACATGTCTCTAAAGATTATTTTCAAATCTTAAGATTTAATGTTTGTCCTAATTCATTTTTAGTTTGGTCCAACTAGCTTGACCTAGTTGGACCTGTTACCCCTTTCTTCTTGCCTCTTCTCATTTGGGATGGAAATGTTTATCTTATGACTCTTCTAACATTGCATGTTAGGAGGACATAATTGGTTCGATTTTTCAAGCTCATGGCTAGAGAGCAACTTTTTTTTTCCAGGTGAATCATACCTGAGTCTCACTCATATCTAATATGTGAGAGACCCTAGACTTTACACTTCTGAGTTGTGGGGTCAGTTGGGGGGAAATAGGGGAGGGACGGTGGGGGGTGGGAAGCTGGGGAGAGATAGCAAGGGGAGAAATGCCAGATGTAGGTGATGGGGAGGAAGGCAGCAAATCACACTGCCACGTGTGTTCCTATGCAACAATTTTGCATGTTCTTCACATGTACCCCAAAACCTAAAATGCAATAAAATAAATAAATGGAAAAAAAAAAAAAGACTTTGGGGGCCATTGAGATGGAATTAGAGTATTTGGCATGTGAGAATGACATAAATTTGGGAGGACCAAGGGCAGAATATTGTGGCTTGATTGTGTCCCTTCCAAAATATGTATGTGATAACTCAATGACTGGTGAAATGGTGTTAAGAATTGGAACCTTGCAAAGTTTTTGGTTCATAAGGGCTCCTCCTTCATGAACGGATTAAGGCACTTGGGAAAGAGGCTTCACGTCGCATTTTGTTTCCTTTTGTCCTTCTGCTTTCTGCCTTGTGAGAATGTATTAAGAAAGCCCTCATAAGATACTGCTGCCTCCCTCTTGGACTTACCAACCTCCAGAAGTGTGAGAAATAAATCCCGGGATTTTATATACTACCTAATCTGTGGCATTTTGTTATAGAAGTACAAATGAACTACGACACATCGCTTTAAGATACTTGGTTCTTTATCACAGTATTTTATTTTTCTTGGCCCCAGGCCCTCAACGGAAACCAAAACAAAAATTAGTCCCATTTTATATATTCTATGCTTGTAAGTATAGACATCAATATAAATTAGGCATATAGAAAGATGTATATGTAAACATAATTATGTAGAAACTAAATAGCACAGGAGAGTGTATTTTCTGGAATAACTATTATCCGAAACAAGTAGATTGCAGACCTTCATCTTCTTTCTGGACCAGCTGTCACCCAACAGGCTCAGCTACATATTGTATCCAGAGGTGCAATATTCATCCAAATCAGCGATATTTTGAAACGAAAATCCATTAATTCTATGCCTGTCATCTTTTATCTATCTATCAATATACAAAATACAACTATATTACCCCAAGAGTTTTCTAACACATTATTTTCCTCACCATGAGCTTTACTTTATTGTCATGATCTCAGCCTGCAGCACTTTCCCTCCTCTACATCCTCTAATGTAGAGCTTCACAACTGCAGAATTTTCTGCATTCACAACTCTACTCACCTTTACTAATAACTGCACTAATCGAACGCCGTATTCCCAAACTCTTTTTCCTTAAACACTTTGACAGTTTTTGTTCGCATAATTTTCTTCATACCTAGATGCCATTGTCATCATCCTTAGTGAAAATAAATGTCCGCATAGACAATCAAGAAAACAACTAAATTCTCAGTTTTATAATAGTGTATGTCCAGTGAGCTTTTAGTCCCTCACTTGGCAATTCATTTTCCTAATTTCAAATTTGATTACCTTTAGTAAAATATCTATAATATGTTTCTAAATATCAACAATTCAGTGATTCTACAATCTAATTTATTGCCCAGCTCCTTGGTCAAAAACTCTTGTGGAGAAACTGAAACCTCTATACTTTTATCCCCAGCTACCTCTTTTTTTTTTTTTTTTTCACTTTCTCATTATCCTGTTTGCTCCATGGTCCATGATTTCAAGGACATTCCTGCAAATATTCTAAACTCTCTTGTTCTTCTGTTATTCCTATTTAGCCTACCAAGCAAAACAGCAACCTTGGATGACCTAAACTATAATAACACGGCATGTCCTTATCCCAGGAGCTCACCAATACCAGATAATTTCACACATGAGGTCATATTAGCTTCCTAAAAATGCATTATCATCACTCATAGCCTTTGCTACTGCCCATCTACCTCACTCTTCAAAAAAATGTTGGATCTTCTGTCCTGTCTTCAAATGTTGATCACTACACCTTTCTTTAACTCCAGCAGATGTCTTTGCTGTCCACTTGTCAAAAAAAGTAATAAGAATAGACCAAAAGTACATATTTAGTACTAAAATATATAGACATGCATTTACATGCTCATCTCTTCTAAGATTAATTACCTTGTCTGTTCTTTGAAATTCACACATTTTCGCTAAAGCAAAACTGTGTTATTGATTTTCCCTTGTTTGTCTTGCATATTCAATCTTTAACTCTTAACTAAAAACCTTCCACTGTTTTCTGTTGTTACATTTTAATCAAAATAGTAGAAGTATTGGACAGCAACGCTACTTTCCCTGTCTATAGCAAAGAGAAGACTCAGAGATGCAAATTTGTATGATGAAAAGTGTCTAAATCTTTGAAGCAATCAGTTAAGCATAGTCTCTTCCTTGTCACCAAAAGGATGGTGATGTGAACAAGAAATAAACTGTTTCTGTCTCTTTTAGTCACAGATACTCTGATTGATCTCTTACAGTGTTATAGCAACTAGCATTAGTTTCAATGCTGCAGAAACTGTTCCCTTGAAGTGGTATTATGCTGCAAGAAAAGTGAAATATATGGAATTGGTTAAGTGGTCAGGTGGCAGTGTAGAATCATCTAATATTTATATTTGTAACCTGAAAATCTATCCCATGAAATGACAAGATAAATACACTATTTTCTGTAAGAATGGGGAATTCAGGCCTCATGAAAATTTTGCCTGTAACTCTAAAAGAGAAGGTTAGAAAATATATTGATATTAGTAATGTGGGGTGTTAGTATTTACATACAGTGAGGCATTAGAGGAAAGAAATAGACTTAGTCTGACAAAATTACAAAGAAAAAAGTTCAAACATGTGGAGGCTAAAAGGTGGAAAAGTGAACTACTTCCAGACCCCAAACAATAACAGATAAGATAGAGAAATACTTGTGGCAGCAAATGACATATGGCTCAGCACTTAGACATTTCAGAAACGGCCTGGAGGTTAACAGACAGTAAATATTCTTTGTTTTTGCTGCCCAGGCTGGAGTGCAGTGACACGATCTCAGCTCACCGCAACCTCCGCCTCTCAGATTCCAGCAATCCTCACACCTCAGCCTCTCAAGTAGTCGGAATTACAGGCACATGCCACCACACCAGGCTTATTTTGCATTTTTAGTAGAAAGGGTTTCTTCATGTTGTTCAGGCTGGTCTCACACTCCTGATCTCAGATGATCCACCCAACTGGGCCTTCCAAAGTGATAGTATTACAGGCGTGAGCCAAGGCACCCGACTAAATATTCTATCTGAGGAAAACATATGAGTCACAGAAAACAGTGAATAAGGACTGTCCTGCAAATATGATCTAGGTTTACTTAAAGAAAAAAAAATTCCCGAGAGGCAAAGGGTCCCCAAAACACAGCCCATTAGGAACAACAACCACACACTCACACACAAAAAAAACTATAGGTCCTATCAAAATTTGATTTTAAATGGGAGTTTTTGTGTGGTTGTCTTGTTCCTCTTCCAAAATTTATATCCTTTTAGAGAGCAGTTTGCTCGACCACAGCTAGCCACATGTGGACCTGAAGGAGAAGGCGGAGGATCACCACGACCTTCAGCTGTTTTAAGTAGCTGGATGAGAAC